>NC_059168.1:97502453-97804323 GCF_019923935.1 Bubalus bubalis
ATTATGGACTTGTCATAGGTTTAATTATTTTTTTCTTTGTTGTTCCTTGATGGTTTAGAATGTCAAAATGCAGTTAAAAACAAGCATATTTATCTGTCACATCCAGCCAAGCATTTTAAGTTGTCAGATGCCTCTGCCCCACATAGTCAGGCTTGGAATGAACCCTCTGTCTTCAGTGTGGGCTTGGAGGTCTCTCTGGTTTCACCATTGAGGTTTAACCATGGAGATGGAAAGAGCACATGGCAGGGAGCACCCCCTCTCTAAAGGGCTGGGATTCCTGCATGCCTCTGAGACTTTGACCCTCCTGCAAGTGGGGAGATGAAGTCAGATGGCCACCTTGAGGGAAATGTAGTCTAGCTGTGTGTCTGGCTACAATTCCGTTACTGTGGAAGATGGTGAGAATGGATTTTGGTGGCAGCCAGAACTCTGTACCACGTGGAGAGACTCGGGGGAGGCTCCTTGGTTGTGCAGTACTGGACATTTAGATGGGTTCTGGTAGATATTGTGTCATTCCCAAGTCCAATCTCCTTCCAACAAATGGAAGAGCTTATAGATTTTTAAGTTTTAACTGGCCAGATCAGAGGCTTATGAGGAGTAATAGAAGGATAACTACTGAGGGAAACAGCTTCTCTGTCATATTAAAAGGATTTATTTTTCCCCTGCGGTGTTATTTTTTTCAACCTCTCATTCACAAGAGCACTGTCCCCTTTCATGTCAGCTGCTGGACCAGTCCCCATCCACACCAGCCTCCACGGCACCCTTGGCTTTTTTTAGCCAGCTACCCGAGCCCGCTGTGAGGTGGGGGGTGGGTGGCAGGGCAGGGGAGCTCTGGGGCTGCCATTCCATGTGGCAGCAAGAGTCACTTCCCCAGTGGGACTGGTAGGTCCCCTTCCCACCTGCTGCCTGAACACCTGCCCTCATGGCAGATAGGCCTTGGCAGTGTGAGCTCAGCAGCGTCAGTCTGACCTGCTGAGTTGGACTGTTGCTACTCAGGCTGCCTTTCCCTTGCACAGCCTTGTGATTTGGTCTGTCCTTCCCTTTGGTCTTTCTTTCATGACAGACTGGGTAGAATCTCTTTGAAACCATGTATGTGAGTAACGAACTTTCTTTGGTTTCCGGAACTGGAAGTGATCTTGCCACCAGTCTTCTATCCCTTTGGTCATTTCCATAGGATTTGGCATTCATCTATTGATGGGTTTCCTGTGTAATAAATATTTAGTATCAGTACTGTGTCAGGCAATGAGCATAGCTCTGGGGAAACAGCGGTGAGAAAATAGTCTTCCTGAGTTTCTCAGAGGGAGTGAGGAGAGACAGGCATGAATCTGGTAATGGCACAAAAGAACATCAACCAGGACCCTGAGCACCCCCTGAGCCTTGCTGGGGGCGTTTTCGCAGGCATTGAAGTCAGGGAAGGGGTCTGAGAAGTGGGGACTGTGGTGGAATTGAAGGATGAGGAGTTCACGAGGGGAAGGTGGGAGAGGAGGACCTTCTAAGTGAGGGGTTCCCGTGCGTGTTTGTCCTCTGGTGGGAAGGAAGGGGCTGCCAGGATGGAGCTGGGATCACAGGGCAATCAGATTTGTAGATGCCAAAATCCCTGCTCTTTGGTATGAAGTGTGGTTTGGAGAAAAGCGATGGTGGGGGGTATTCAGGCCAGTTAGGAGGTGGTTGCAGTCACCCAAGGGAGAGATGACAACAAGCTTATGGAGATGGTTGGTGGTAGGGAGAGTGACGGTGATAGCGTTAAACGTGTTAGATGGAGGCGGAAGTTCAGGGTCTTCAAGAATTTTGTGATGATTGTTCAGAGGGAGCTGAATTCTTTCTAACCATCAAATCATTCAATATTTCCTCCCTTTCTTCTTCTTGAACCTTTCAATCAAGATGAGCAATAAGCTTCTTGTTCTAATCTCAGCCAAGGAAAAGGTCATCATAGCCTGTGCCCGGCAGTGTCTGGAATATAGTCCACCACTCTTTACATTTGTTATGCGAATGAATGAGTGAATCAGTGAATGATGATCAGCCCTTCTCCCAAGTTTCTGAGTCCCTGATGAGACTCGCTGCTAGAGTGAGGAGTATGTCTACCAACCTCTAATGCAAGGATGTGTGCGTCACCCTCTCTCTTTATACACCAGTGGCAGACGTTAGTAATTGATTGCAGCTCTCTTCTCTTGCCAAGGCTTCCCTTGTGGCTCAGCTGGTAAAAAATCTGCCCACAATGCAGGAGACCTGGGTTCGAGAAGATCCCCTGGAGAAGGGAAAGGCTACCCACCCCAGTATTCTGGCCTGGAGAATTCCATGGATTGTATAGTCCATGGGGTCACAAAGAGTCGGGCATGACTGAGCAACTTTCACTTTCTCTTGTCAAATCCAGATGTGACCTCAGAATGTGCAGAAAGCTGTTAAGCTCACTTACTGTTTATTACAGCAAAAGATTAAAATCAGCCAAGGAAACAAACACATGGGACAGAGCCTAGAGAGTCCAAATGCAGGTCTTCCAGCTGTCCTCTCCCATGGTGTCATGGTCAGCATCAACACCTCCTGGCAACCATGTGTGATCTACACGTGGAGTAGTGACAACTAGGGAAGCCCATCTCAGTCTTGGTATCCAGAGGTAGATCTGATACCAAGAGACCCAATGCCCCCACCATACTCTCCTGAGTGGCTCAGTAGTCACCAGGGAAACAGACACTCATGTAGGACATTCCCAGGGCTTAGAGATCACCTCCCAGGAGCCAAGAATAAAGGTCAGAACAAAGGTATTGCTCTCTTAAAAAAAAAAAAGTATTTATTTATCTAGCTATGTTGTATTTATTTATTATGTAGTATTTATTATGTAGTCTTTATTTATCTAGCTATATTTATTTATCTAGCTGCAGCACATGGGATCTTCATTGCAGCATGCAGAATCTTTCGTTGTGGCACACGGGCTTCTCTGTCTAGTTTTGGCCCTGGGATTCCTGGCTGCACAGATCTGTAGTTTGCAGCACCTGGGCTTAGTTGCCCCGTGGCACGTGGGATCTTAGTTCCCTAAGCAGGGATCAGACTCAAGTCTCCTGTATTGGAAGGTGGATTCTTAACCACTGGACCACCAGGGAAACCCCCAGACCTCTCTCTGGGTAAATTAAATTCTTTACTACAAAGCCTCTATTGCCTCAGTTTATCAACAGTGTAATGATCAGATGACATCAAAGCTAAACATATACATAAGTCTTCATGTTTGTTTTTAAAGTTATTTTGCAGGATATAGGTTAAGTATAAAAACTGTACCTTATTATGGACATTCCATGGAGGATGGTTAAGTAGGGTAGAGGTCAGGGGAGAACAAGCTTCTGGAATCTGACTACCTGTGTTCACACTGCCTGCCTACCACAGACTAAATGCAATCTTGCCTAGTTATTTTAACCTTCCTCTGCCTCAGCTTCCTCGCTCATAAATGAGAATAATGACAGAATCTACTTTGTATTGTTTTATGAGACTCATGTATGGATGTGAGAGTTGGACTGTGAAGAAGGCTGAGCGCCGAAGAATTGATGCTTTTGAACTGTGGTGTTGGAGAAGACTCTTGAGAGTCCCTTGGACTGCAAGGAGATCCAACCAGTCCATTCTGAAGGAGATCAGCCCTGGGATTTCTTTGGAAGGAATGATGCTAAAGCTGAAACTCCAGTACTTTGGCCACCTCATGCAAAGAGTTGACTCAGTGGAAAAGACTCTGATGCTGGGAGGGATTGGGGGCAGGAGGAGAAGGGGACGACAGAGGATGAGATGGCTGGATAGCATCACTGACTCGATGGAATCACTGACTTGATGGACGTGAGTCTCAGTGAACTCCAGGAGTTGGTGATGGACAGGGAGGCCTGGTGTGCTGCGATTCGTGGGGTCTAAAAGAGTCGGACATGACTGAGTGACTGATCTGATCTGATCTGATGAGACTCAAATATTAAGGCCAGAGGAATATATGGTACATAGTAGCTCTCAGTAAATATTATATTCTATTATTTTTGTATTTATCATGGGAAAAGTATATCAGTCATTTTCAAACAGGTTTCCTTGAAGATAAGTGAAATTTTTCCACATATTTTCACACCTTCATGTCTCTTAAACACAAGTTAGAACATGAGATAATCATTCTTAAGAAACCTTGTATCTTTTCACTGAGTGAGTCTTGCATTAGAGTGGTGAGAAGTGCCCCTCTGGGCAAGCATGTTCTAATGGGTCTGGGGTATGGAAATCGTTGGCAGATCTTTGCTGCAAATTTGTGGGCAGATTTTAAAAGTTGAAAAAAAGACATATCATTCTCTCAAGTTGCTACTGAGAAATTCAGACAATTTAGGAGAAATTAAGTTAAATCTTGAGTCAGTGATTTGAGGAATGATGCCCAAGGCCTGATTTCCTCTTAACTCCTGGGCTTCCCTGATGACTCAGTGGTAAAGAATCTGCCTGCAACGCAGGAGACACAGGAGATGCAGGTTCTAGTCTTGGTTGGGGAAAATCCCCTGGTGCAGGGCATGGCAACCCAATCCAGTATTCTTGCCTGGAGAAAATCCCCATGGACTGAGGAGTCTGGTGGGATACTGTCCATGGGGTCACAAAGAGTCGGACAGGACTGCAGTGACTGAACACAAGCATGTCTCTTTCTGGCTTCGAGCTCCTTGAATGAAGACTATTTGCAAGAATCACATTGCTGGAGCTAAAATACAGTCTGCCTGCCTTGGAAAGGGCTAATTGGCCTTTTGGAAACTGTTTGAAACTGAATGAAGCACAAGAGCTGTCTGTGATGTTAGTAGAGCCTTGAGTTTCTGCCAGCCATTAATTGTTTTTTAGGCTTTCCTGTGAAGGCAGATGAACTTGAGACTTGGCTTTCGGTTTTGCCATCTGTGAGCTGCACTTGTCCGCCTATGACGCTTATTAAGGTTGATTTTCAGGGAGCGTCCTTTCAATGCTTTTCCATGTTGGAATATGTTCAAATTTAGATTTGATGCTCTTACTGTCCACTCTCGTGGGCTAGGTGTTCCTCACTCTTCAGCTTCCTAAAGACTATGGGGCCACCTGTGTGAGAACATGACTGTCAGCTTCCAAGAGACTATCAGTTTCCAGGTTGGGCCCTCCAGCTCTTGCTGGATCTGACTTACTTCTAGGCAGATACAGACAGATGGAAGGGGCATTGCAAACAGCTTCCTAACTGAGTCGTCTTTTGTTCCCCAGCTTATTTCCAGTGATGCCGATGGAGCCATCCAAAGGGCCGGAAGGTTTCGAGTGGAAAATGGCTCTTCAGATGAGGTAAGGAGGCCTGCACATCACAGAGCACCTTATCATGGCTCCTGAGATATGGCTGTGAGCAGCCTGTGATCCTCATTTCCACAGAAGACCTGCCTGAGGGGAGCCCGGGAAGGGTCAGCAGGGCTCTTCAGAGCTTTGCTGGAAGGGAAAGTACCATTGTTCTTTATATGGAAGGTGCTATTAATAGGGTGAAGGTACCCTTTGAAAGATCTGTAATAAAGCCAGGGAGACACAGGAAGACGGTCTGCCAGAATGGGGCCAAAGACAAATTCACATAATCCTTTATGAACGGTCCCCGGAACCCCAGCTCTTCCCCTTTCCTGGACTGGTCAGCTTGGCACTGCCATGTGAGCAATGCCGAGGTCCAGGAGAGAGAGGCAGAATGACTGTGATTACGAAATGTCATCTTTATTCAGAGGACAGCAAGAAAGGAGACCGCCCCTGTCTGCCACTGCCTGGGGCCCTAGCCTTCTTCCTAGGCTCTGCTGGTCATCTGTGCCATATGCCACAGGGCCTTGCCTCACTGGCCTTTCTCTGTTAAAACTTCCATTGCCGAACTCCCCTGGTGGTCCAGTAAAGAATCCATCTGCCAATGCTGGAGACCCGGGTTCCATCCCTGGCCTGGGAAGATCCCACATGCCTAGGAGCAACTAAGTCCATGTGCCACAACTACTTGAGACCACCCGTGCTCTGCAACAAGAGAAGCCACTTCAATGAGAAGCCTGTGCAGAGCCATGAAGATTGGCCCCTGCTTGCCGCAACTAGAGAAAGCCCACGTTCAGCGACAAAGACCCAGCATAGCCATAAATAAATAAATCTTCCACTGTCTGCTCCGTCCCTAAATGCCTACCCCCAGAACTGCAGAGTGCTAAGCCCCCCAGCTTTTTCTTCTTTGCTGCCTCTCTGAGAGGTAGCCCACTGCAGTGCTTCAGCAGCCCCAGCTTTGGCATCAGGCAGGCCTGGGTTCACATGCCAGCTCCCCCGTCTCCTAGTTGTGTGACCCTAGGCAAGTAACCAGCCTTTCTGAGCCCAGATTCTTCATCTGGGAGAAGGAAACAGTCTTGGGATTGTTGAGAGGATTCGGCGAGCTGAGCTTGTAAAGCCATTAGCACTCTGCCCAGTATACAGTGAGAGTTCGGTGAGTGAGAGCTGTAATAGTAATCATGGTTGTTGTTGATCCCATAAATAGTGCTGGGTGGCCAGCCGTGCCCTCCTGACTGCCTCCTTAATCATGTTCTTGGTGATGGGCTATGAATTTAACTTGAAAGTCACAGCATTCATTAAGTTGTTGCTCATCTTCACCTTTGCCTTATCTTAGCAAAGCCCTTCACCCAGACGTGGTAACTTGCCTTTGCTGGGAGGCAGAAGGGGTAGTCCCCATTTGGGCTGAACCCTGGAGTAGCTGCCCACATACTTCTTGTCCAGAATGATGTCAGCTGACCTGCATAGAAGAAAGAACTCCCAGGGAAATTTGCTTCTGAAGCTTGGAAACAGCCATCAACTGGTGGTCCTGCTCGTGAGACAAGACAGTCCTATCCTCACAGAGTCAAGCCACCAAGGGTGTCCCAGGAGCTAAGTCGGGAGAAGAAGTATCAAGTGCTCTTTATCCAGTGCTCAGAAATCTACTGGCCACCACACCGAGTATCTACTTGGAGAACTTAAGTCCCAGAAACCCCAGAGGTTACTATACCACAGCACATCTTTCTGCTTCCAACATTTTATAGAACTTCAGCCCAGCCTGAAATGAACAAACTGCACTGGCTTGTCCCATCAGACATAAACACATCTTTGGCCCCTGCCAAGAGAGGAAATGGCAACCCACTCCAGTGTTCTTGCCTGGAGAATCCCAGGGACTGGGGAGCCTGGTGGGCTGCCATCTCTGGGGTCGCACAGAGTCAGACACGACTGAAGTGACTTAGCAGCAGCAGCAGCAGCAAGACCAGTGTCTAGAGGAAATCCATACCTCCCCAGAAAGACCTAAATGGAGCCTTCGTGTGGTCCTAAGATCGCCACATACTTTGGTTATCAAACACTCCTCACCTGGCCCTGTCTCTTGGCCATGCCTCACACCAGAGGACAAGGTCAGGGACTGCAACTCACCCATGGTGGATCATGGGCAGCAGTAGTTCTAGAGTCAGGCTGCTTGGGTTCAAATCCTGCCCCACAATTCACCAGTAGTATAGCCTTGGGTGATTCACTTAACATCCTTGAAACCATTTGGTGGAGTTACTGATTTAATAAATCCTTGTCATCTGTTGTGTTTAAAACACAGTCCCGTCTCGGATTGCTTCTGTGGGAAATACGATACCAAGTCTCAGCTATTGTCTTACGTTTTGTTTCCACCAAAGCCATGAGCGTGAGTGCTCTGTTGGAGCCCCTTGGCTGGTTTTATATGGCCACAGGCCAGCCTTCCCGTAATTTGCAGCTCCATCCTGTATCACCTGGGTAGTTTAAAAAGTCTCAAGCTGGTCTTCAGTTAAAAGCGCTGGACAGTGCTAGCACCCTACCTGATAAAATATCATGGAGGAACCTGAGACTCAGAGGGAAACAAACCTGCAGGCTCTGAGTTTGTTAAAGCTTAGTGCTTTAAAAGGCTCAGTACAGCTGTCTGAAGGTTTTCAAGCCAGTGAACAAAAAATACAAAGCAATTTCACTATTGAGTTATTTTCCTCTTATTATTACAATTTAAGAATTCTCGATACAGTATGGATACTAGACCTTTATCAGATATGATTTGCCAAAATTTCCTCTCATTCTGTAGGTTGTCTTTTCACTCTCTTGATTGTATCCTTTGAAACATAAAAGTGTCTTAATTTGATAACATCTAGTTCATCTATTTTTTGTATTGTTGCTTGTGCTTTTCGTGTTGTCTCTAAGAAACCATTGCCTATTCTAAGGTTTTTTGCGTCACTTTTTATAGTTTGCTCTTCCCTTCAGTTAATGTCAAATTTGTTTTTTATTTCTTTAAACTTAGTATAATGGTTTTATTATCTATGGCTGATAATTCCCATATGTGAGGTTTTTGGTGACCTTCTGTCTGTTAGATTTTTCTCCTGGCATACGCTCTTGGTGTACTATTTCTCTTTGTGCTTGGCTGCTGGAGAATCCCAGGGACGGGGGAGCCTGGTGGGCTGCCGTCTATGGGGTCGCACAGAGTCGGACACGACTGAAGCAATGCAGCAGCAGCAGCCTCATTGTGTGCTGTTTGTTGTTCTTGAAGATGACTTTTTAGGAATAATGGAAGGTGTAGGATGAGTTGCCCCTTGGTAGAGCGTGTGATACTGCAATTTAATAATAAGAAATATATCATTTGGTCCTTGAGCTTCTTCCTGGCACAGAGCTCCTGAAACCCTTGGGATTTTCTAGTGAGGGTGATCGTGATGTCTTTAGGAAAGCCCCTAAGTTTCCTAAGAATGGGGGCTGGTCACTAGAGCCAGCCACATGATTAGAGGGTTAGAACTTTCAGTTCAACCCCAACCTTCTGGGAGGGGAGAGGGGCTGGAGATTGAGCTGAATCACCCATGACTAATACTTTAATCAATTGTGCCTATGTGACACAGCCTCCATAAAACCCCAAAAGGACAGGGTTTGGAGAGCTTTCGGATGCATGAACAATGGAGATTCCAGAAGAGGTGCATGCTCGGAGAGCATGGGTGCTCCACACCTGCCCACATCCACATACCCTGTCCTGTGCGCCTCTTCCATCTGGCGGCTCCTGAGTTATGTTCTTTTATAATAAACCAGCAATCTAGGTAGTACAGTGTTTCTCTGAGGTCTGTGCTCTAGAAAATTAATCAAACCCAAGGGGAGAGTCATCAGAACCTTCAGCCTACAGCCAGTTAATCAGAAGCACAGGTGACAACTGGGATCTGCAATTTTCATGTGAAGTTGCAGATAAGAAGCAGTCTTGTGGGACTGATCCCTTAACCTTCAGGATCCGACCCTATCTCTAGGCAGACAGTGTCAGAATTGAGTTGAATTACAACTGGTAAAGAATCCGCCTGCAATGTGGGAGACCTGGGTTCGATTCCTGGGTTGAGAAGATCCCCTGGAGAAGGGAAAGGCTACCCACTCCAGTATTCTGGCCTGGAGAATTCCATGGACTTTTGTATAGCCCATGGGTTCGCAAAGAATAGGACACGACTGAGCAACTTTCACTTTCACAAACAACCCAGGCCATGTGGGGAAAAACCACATATTAGAATCACTCTCAGAATCAGAGGAAGGGTTTGCTTTTGCTTTTGCCAGACACCTTGAAACTAAATTCCCAGCTCGAGACTTTTAAGCCACCCAAGTAATACAGAATGGAGCTGCAGGTTTACATGAAGGCTGGCTTATGGTCTCAGCACCTCAGAGACACTCTACTCAGCACGGTGGCAGCCTTCCTTGAAGTCTTTGGGAAAGAGGTGGTCCTTTCTGGTTCACTCTTTTTTTAAAAATTGTTCTTTTTTAAAAATATGTATTTGTTTATTTGGCTGCATCCCCTAAGACTTGCTCTCCACTGCTCTCACAGACTCTTGACACATCAGCACAGTCCATGGACCATACCTTCCTGCTCCAGAGTTCAGCTAAGCCCATCCCCTACCCAAGGCATGAATCCCTGCGACAGCTTTGCGAACAATCAGCTCATCTGTCCCTGCCTGAATATATACTATCTCCAGGAATGGAAACTTGATCTCTCCTTGATAGGGTTTTGTTCTCTCTGGATACCAATCAGTTCCGACACCAACTGAGTCGAGTCTCCTACAGTTCAGTTCAACTCTAACCCTGACAACCGAGAGCTAGCATCAGACTCCATGGGTTTCAGGCTCAGTTCCACCGGCTGCCCTCACTTCAGACACTGGTGTCAAGTATTGGGTCCCCACACATCCGTTTGACTTGGCTACTAAGTCAGAGGTTCCCATAACCCCTCTCCTCATGTTCAGTAATTCACTGAAGTGACTCTCAGAACTCAGGAAAGCACTTTACTTACCATACCCATTCATTAGAAAGGATACAACTCAGGAACAGCCAAATGAGAGAGATTCAGAGGGCAGGGGATGGGGGATGGGGCATAGAGCTCGTGTCCCTCTTTGGGTCCACTGTCGTCCCAGCACCTTGATGTCACACCAACCCAGAAACTCACTTAGATGTAGTTGATTAAATCATTGGCCATTGTTGATTAACTTGATCTCCAGCCCCTCTCCCCTCCCCAAAGGTTGCAGCGTAGAGCTGAAAGTTCCAAGCTTCTAATCAAGCTTGGTCTTTTGAGCTGCCAGCCCCATCCTGAAGCTAGCTGGGGGCCCACCAAGAGTTGCCTCATTTGGACAAAAGATGCCCCTGTCACCTTTATTACTCAGGAAGTTCCAAGCGCTTTAGGAGCTCTGTGCCAGGAACCAAAGATCAAATATATATTTCCCATCATACCACAACTCTAAAGTTCATTCCGTTTTTCAGCATTTCTCTTTGCTAGAAAGTTCTTTCTATTGAACAGCATCCATCCGTCTATATTTTCCACTCAGAGTTTCTATTTACAGTTTCTGGAGCCCGTAGTGTAAGGCTGAGCCTTCTTCCACATGACAGGCTTTCCAGCATTCCAGGACATCTGCTGTTTTTCTCCTAAGACGTGGACTCAGTTCCACTTATCATCACCCTTGCCACTGCTCCTTGACACATGTGAGGAGCATGTTAATGGATCTTTTAGGGGGAAGTGCTCAGGAATGAACAGCTAGCTCCGGGCTCGCCCCACACTGCCACAGAGGCTGCCTCCTCTTCCTTGCTATGCACACGTTCCTCTTTTCACGAAGCGTGAGGACTCATTAGGCACCTACAGTATACTAACCCCACCCCTACCCCACCCCAGTCTTTTCCATGTGTGCTGTTATTTCTCTGTGAGGCAACTTCATGGTGCAGTGGAGACGTATTGGAATCAAACAAACCTGGGTTCAGACCTCAGCTCCACCACTTACCAGATAAGGATTCAAGGTTGCTGAGCCTCCATCTCCTACTGGATAAAAAAAGAGAGAGAGAATTGCTACTTTATAGCACCTGGCCTTCTCCACCATGTACTTGTGCAATTTGTGTTTGTACCTAAGTGTAGGATTTTACAGTTGTCCAGGCTGAATTTAATCTTATTCATGTGTCCCATAATTGCTAATTATCAATTTTTTTTTGACATTTTGATCTGTCATCTGTTAGCCAATAGGCTAACCCCCCTGAGAATCTTGTATTACCTTCAGATGTGCTTATCCTGCCATCTGCATATTCATTCAGGTTACTAATTAAAATGAATTTGACCCTTGGGTAGATCACTGGAGACCTCCCTCACAGCTCACTTGTGTGTAGCAATTAGTAGATGATGAATCAGGGGGACAGTCTTTCAGCTTTTTACAGTTGTCTTCCTTAGCACAGGATGGTTCTCTTACACACTGCTGTTGTTTTAGTCACTAAGTCATGTCAGACTCTTTTGGGACCATGTGGACTGTAGCTTACTAGGCTCCTCTGTCCATGGGATTACACACTGTTGGGGGACATGTAAATGAGTACAATCCTTTGGGAAGGCAATTAGTAATTATTAAAGATACATATACTGAAACTTCCCTGGTGGTCCAGTGATTAAAACTCTGCACTGCCAATGCAGTGGGTGTGAATTGGATCCCTGGTTGGGGAATTGGGATCCCACATGCCACACTGCAGGGCCAAAATATAAAAGAAAAAAAAGAAAAAGAAAAAATTCATATGCCATTTGGTCAGCAGTTCTACTGCTAGGATGTGCATTGAAGCATTGTTTTAAAATAGGAAAAAAAATAACCAGGAAACAACCTCAGTTTCCATCAGCAGAGGAATGATTTTGAAAATCACGATACATTTATACAATGGAATGCTTAGTAGCTGTTAGAATGAGGTAGCGGTAAATGTAATACTGTAGGAAAATGTTTACCATACAGCACTAGACTTAAAGGCAAACTCCAGAATGGTTTGTTTGATATCATCCCATTTCCTTAAAAACAAACAAAAAAGGTAAGCATGCTTGCCAATATGCAAGAAAATTTCTAAAGGGACACCTTAGAATTTAATAGTAATTGCTTCTGGAGTGGAAATGGGAGGTCAGGGAAGAAGTTAAAGGACCTTAACTTTCTACTTCAGGCCCTTTTATGTTTACATAGGTTTTACATCTATACTCAACTGAAGTGTTTAATTTTTTTAAAAAGCTATGTAGTCATTAAAAAAAACAAGGTAGATCTGTAGGTACTGACAAGAATCTAAGATTTTTTCTTAGTGAGAAAAGTTTCAGTATAGTATCTATAATACTGCCCCATTTATGAAAGCGGATTATGTGTGTCTATGTACATATGTATGTATGTGAATGTGTGCGCATATGTATAAACACATTTTTGTAAATGCATAAAAGGACCTGAGACTATCCAAACCAATCTGATGACATGGTTATTATAGTGAAAGAAAGTAGATTAGGACATGGGGGTTGGGAGAAAGAAAGGATTTTAATTTCATGTGATTTCACTTTCTTCAACCAGCTTATATTTATATTTGCAAGTTGACATTTTTTAGTTTATTATTTTAAAGATCCATCTTTTTATTGCCAGTGTTCTTTTGCAATTTAGCCTAGAAAGTGAGGGCAAGTCAGTTTTAAAACATTCGCCCATTAATTAAACTCACTCTAGAAAGGACTCTGAAAAATGACAGGCATCACATGAAACTGTGGCTCTCGTTTGTAGTCGGAGTGCTTGTGTTATGTGGACTCCCTGCTTAAAGTCAAATGTTAGAGAGCATTCAGATAAAATGGGGGTATTACACATGGATTTTTATTAGGTTCTCCTCACAGTATCTTGGCCATATACAGTCATCGTCCTTCACATCCCACAAGTATATGTGGTTAAGCAAAACAAAACAAGGAACTCAACAAGGAGCTTTTGTGGGCTTTGGAATCTAATGCAGAAATGATTCAGTCTCAAGACTCATTCAACCCTGTGGACGTGTTCAGGCAAGTCTGCAGTATAGAAGAATTTGAGTTAATTGCTCCACAATACCTTCTAGCAAATGATTATCTAAAAAGGGATACAATTAGTATGGGTATTTGCAATGTTAAAGTTTGGTTGTCTGATAAATGTATTCATCAGAATATTTCCTCCTAACTTTCTTTTTGATTGATATCAAGTAAATAATGTTTCATCATCACCTTGAAGTGCTGTAGGAAGTTTCTATATCTTTGGAATCTTCTCTAAAATTTAGGTCATACTTAAAATAGTTAAAATTTATTGTAAAACTAAAACAACAATTGGGTACTACTACACCCATTCCAGGGCGGTAGTGGCAAAGAATTTGCCTGCCAGTGCAGGAGACATAAGAGACGTGGGTTTGATCCCTGGGTTGGGAACATCCCCTGGAGGAAGGCATGGCAACCCACTCCAGTATTCTTGCCTGGGGAATCCATGGACAGAGGAGCCTGGCAGGCTACAGTTCATAGAGTCTCAAAGAGTTGGACATGACTGAAGCGACGTAGCAGGCACACATGCACACCCACTCTAGAACCACTAAAATTTGAAGCACTGAATTGCTCAGAGTTGATCAGAGAATGTGGAGCAATTGGAACTCTTCTATTTATTGCTAATTGTGTAAATTGGTGCCTTCCTCTTGGAGACTGTTGATAAATCTACTCAAACTGAATGTCTGTATCCTCTGAGTCCCAGGATGTACACCCAACAGAAAAGAGAGTTCACTGTGGCTTTATTCTTTTCTGCGTGTGAGTTTTATTTATTTTTTAATTTGGCCATACCATGTGGCATGTAGGATCTTTAGTTCCCTAACCAGGGATCAAACCTGTGGCCCCTGCATTGGAAGCACAGAGTCCTAACCACTAGACCACCAGGGAAGTCCCTATCATGGCTTTATTCTTAATTACCAAAAACTGGAAACCATTCATATGTCCATCAACTGGAAAGTGAATACATGAATTTTGGAGTTCATACGTGGACTGCTGTGTAGCAGTGAGGCAAGAATGAACTACTGCTTCACTGATAAAGTGGATGTCACACACGTAAGGTCTAAGAACAAAGGACCTGACTCAAATGAATACAGATGATATGATTTGGTTTCCATGAAGTTCAAGAGTAAGTAAAACTAATCTATGGTGATAAAAGTCACAACAGTGCTTACCTTTCAGAGTGTGATTGAGTGTTGACCGGGAAAATGCATGAAGGAGCCTTCTGGGGTACTGAAAAGCTTCTCTGTCTTGATCAGGTAGTTACAAAGGGTGTATGTGCATGCATGCTCATTTGCTTCTGTCCTGTCCAACTCTTTGAGACCCCATGTACTGTAGCCCACCAGACTCCCCTGTCCATGAGATTTTCCAGGCAAGAATACTGGAGTGGGTTGCCATGACCTCCTCCAGGAGATCTTCCCGACCCAGAAATTAGATCCACATCTCTTGCATCTCCTGCATTGGCAGGCAGTTTCTTTACCACTAATGCCAACTTGGAAGCCCACAAGGATATATATATATATCCTGCTGCTGCTAAGTCACTTCAGTCGTGTCCGACTCTGTGCGACCCCATAGACGGCAGCCCACCAGGCTCCCCCATCCCTGGGATTCTCCAGGCAAGAACACTGGAGTGGGTTGCCATTTCCTTCTCCAATGCATGAAAGTGAAAAGTGAAAGTGAAGTCGCTCAGTTGTGTCTGACCCTCAGCGACCCCATGGACTGCAGCCTACCAGGCTCCTCCGTCCATGGGATTTTCCAGTACTGGAGTAGGGTGCCATTGCCTTCCCCAATTGAAAATCATTTCACTGTACACTAAAGACTTGTGCACTTTCCTGTCTACTGCTGCTTATTATCAGGAATTGGAACTGGTTTTCAGAGTCTTTCTTCTGGGCTCCTGAGCAGAGGGATTTTTTTGTTTTCTGCTTAGCCTCCATTTCTTTTGTCAGTTCCTGCATGTTTTCTTGTCTTTACACCTCATCATATGTGCTTTTAACAAGGGACAGGAAGTGTCTTGCTCTACGAGACTCACAACTTTTTGGGTGTTGGGTTTTTCCCCAGTTTAGTATTCTGTGAAGATGAAAGTTAAATAGGTATCTTTTTGATCATTAAAAAAAGAACTCATAATTGACAGTTTGTACTCAATGGAGGTTTGGGGTGTGACACCGGCCAGAGTCCCATCTCTGACTCCCAGGCGCATGCTGCCTCTTGCCTCACCTGTATTACTCCACTCCGCTGGTGCCAACACTCAGAGCACTAGGAGGCAAGTCTGCAGATTCAGGCCTGCAGAGGGTCTAGAGTCGGAGGACATTTTCTACACCTTTGAACTCCCTCCTCAGAATAATATTTTTTGATGCTTTAAACAAGATACATGGAATTACAAAGGAAAACAGTTGTATTGAAATAGTTATCAAAATTATTTTTAAACCTAATTTATAATACTGTAATATACATGCTTTTCAATGAATATATTAAATAACAAATTCAGCAGCAGATCTCATAACTGTTGTAATTTTGAGCAGGGAATGGCATCAACAGTATTTTGAGATATCTGCACTCACTGGGATGAGTTCTGAAAGTATCTGTGATTTTTCTTTTTTTTTTTTTTGGTGACATGGTTATGAAGGCTGTTCCTTCTACTTTTTTTTTTTTTTTTTTGCATACGTTCATAATTGAATGAAATGCTGAATTTTTGTTGAAAGCTAGGGAAAAGATTTTTTTTTCCCCAACCAAGTTCATGCTCCCTCTGGGTTCTGTTAGAACCCTTGGTATAGAGCATTGATTCTCAATGCCCATCAGAAATCATTGAGGATGCTAAAGAAGCTCTCTGAGCCATGCAAGTGTTGGAGCTTCCAGAGGCTTAAGTGTCGTGATGACTGAAGAGTCTCCTCTCCAGGCTCTGCTGATGCTTTCTAGGATCCAGGGCCTTGGAACCATGACACACACTGTACACTGTGGGTCTGATGGTGTAAGGCCAGTTGCCGTGGCTGGACCCCACCGATGTCTGGTCAGATGATGCCTGAGGCTGGCTGCTGGACTCCAGGTGATGTCATAGCTGTGTGCTACATGGTGGCAGAGTGAAGAGAGCTGTGGACCAGGAGCACTGCCCGTGGTTTAGGGTTATAAAACGAATAGCTTTTGACAATGAATCAGCCAGAGATTCTATGAGGAACAAAATCCAATTATATGCTTTTCTCAAATCACACCAGAAGGTCAAAACTGAGAGGCAACATTTTGGGCAGGTGATCAACATTACTGTCACCAATGAGAAACAGATGGACATCTTGAAATCTGATCCGCTGAGGACAAGCCTTGCTTATGTTGTATTCCAACCAAGCACACATCACTTGAATCTAATCATAGAGAAACATCATACAAACCCCAAATGAGGAGTGCTTTATTTAAAAAAAGAAAGAGAAAAATAAGAGGTATGTGTGTGCTACATTCTTCAGAAATGTCAGTGTCATAAATGACAAAGAAAACCTGTGGAAAAGTTCCAGATTAAAGGAGTCTAAAGAGACATGACAATCAAATGAAAATGCTTCAAGCAATACTGTTGAATCAATTGACAAAACTGGAATACAGATGATAGATGAAAGGATTATATCAAGGTTACATTTACAATTGTTGATAAAGCTGTATCGTGGGTTATGTAAAAAGATATTCTTCTTCTTGGGAAATACACATTGAGGTATTTAAGAATAAAGGGATATTATTTATGCAACTTAGTCTTAAATGATTCAGGAAAAGTGTGTGTGTGTGTGTGTAGAGGGAGAGAAAGTAGTGAACAAGTGGGTAATTGGGTAAAATGTTAGCAGTAGGTAAATCTGGTAAAGGGCAGACAGATGCTTTTTGCACTCTTCTTATTCTTGCAGTTTTTATGTAAGTTTAAAATTATTGCCAAATAGAAAGTTATATATATGGGTGTGGATGCGTGTGTGTGTGTTCAGTCATGCCTGATTTTTTTCAGCCCCATGAAATATAGCCTACCAGGCTCCCCTGTCTATGGAATTTTCCAGGCAAGAATACTGGAGTAGGTTGCCATTTCCTACTCCAGGGGATATTTCCTACCCAGAGATCAAACCCACATCTCTTGTGTCTCCTACATTAGCAAGCATATTCTTTACCAACTGGCACACCTGGGTATAAAGATAGATAGATAGATGAAATTTTAGCCTACTTTTTACCCCTTGATAGATTAAAAAGGCAGAACATTAAATAAAGCATGCAGAAGATGATGTAATGGTTAAGATTAAAAAAAAGAAAAAATTCTGACATTGGATTTTATTTCTGTTTCAGCTCCACTGCTTATTATCTCTGCCATCTTAGGCAACATAGTTAGCCTCTCTAAGCCTCAGTTTCCTCATCTGAAAGTTGGTGGCTAAAATCAACTCTCTTTCATGAGTTGGTGGAGACACTATGGAGGTGATGTATGTGAAGTGTGTGGCCTAGGACCTGGCATGTAGAGCTCTTTCCGTGAATATCAGTATTTCCAGAGCAGTGAGCAAGACAGAAAGCATCCTGACTTACAATATAAAGTAATGTAACCCTGAAGGCATGCCAGAAATACATACAGAAAAGAAACCTATAGATTCATCTACTCAATATGATACATAGCCATTTTTTAAAATCCAGCAGTAAGTAGATCAGAAGAATACCTAGAAGGGTGTATTTCAGAAATCTAAGAATGATTCAGTATCAGAAGAGCCGTTAGGGTAATTCGTTACATTACTGTGATTTTCCCCATTTAACCTATTTGCTCAATCATTGCCCAAAAAAAGCTTTCAGTAAAATTCAATATCCATTTCTCAGAAAAGCCTCTTTATAAACTTGGAATTGAAGGGAACTTCTTCAGCATGATAAAGAAAGCACCACTGACCACAAATGTCTAGTAAATCTCTAGAGGCATGTCAGAATGAGAAAAGAATCTGCCAGTAGTCTGGCACATGGTGCAACAGAGATGTCAGTAGAGTTTCAAACTGTACATTCAGTGTGATTCCATTTTGGTAAGAAAATGTTGGGAAAAAATTAGAAGGAACCATATCAAGTCATTCATAATGATTATTTTTGGACAAATGATTCAGATTATTCATTATGTTTATCAATATTTTCCACATCAATTGAGTTACTTGTGATAACTTTTTAAATTTTTACAAAAAATATAAACACAGATAAATGCCAGGATATTTTCCAGGTGCAATGTGCCTGTTACAGGGATAACAATCAGAAGGGCCTGCCTCTAGGGGGCACCAGCTTCCAGATATCCTGGAAGCTTCCTACCAGAAAGGAAAAAAACTTTCAAGTTATATTTAAGTTAGAAGTCGCTTAACTCACTGGTTCACCTGGTGTTTTTTCCTCCACCCCAAGGACCTCCAGAAAATTTATATGATGTGGATTTAGACTGGGTGTCTTTTCTAATAAGAACATGTGGTTACAGCCCTGTTTGTAAGCTTTTAACAGTGACTTTTCTGCTTCTTTGGCATCTGGTTCATTGCTACCTTGTTTACTTTCTAAGTCTCTTAATGGCATAACTTTGTTCCATTACAGAACGCAACTGCTCTGCCAGGTACTTGGCGAAGGACAGACGTGCACTTAGAGAACCCAGAATACCACACCAGATGGTATTTCAAGTATTTTTTAGGACAAGGTAATTATGCCATTCCAGTGGTTGGGAAGAAAGGATATTCAGAATGAAAATTAGTGCCAGTGTAATTTCTGGTACCCTGTATATGTGAAACTTATTGGATTAGAGGATACTGAGGTTAGGGCACTTCATTTCAAGGTCAGTTGTAACCTCTATAGATTTGAAGATTCAATTCAGAGTCTCAGCCCTAGCAAATTTTCTGTTTTAAATTTGTTACTTATATTTTTAATTTTTTAATTTAATTTTTTGCCAGTTGTTTTTGACCCTGGGGAGTTACAGAGGATTAAGTAGTCTGAATAAGTGATTTGCAAGATGAGAAAAATTTGCAGGGCACAAACAACTTTAGACTTAACAAGGCCTGTACTCAGTCTGCAGTGGGTCTTGAACACTTGATTCAAGGTAATGAGGAGAGAAACGATTCCCTGAGCTCCAGGGCCAATACAGAACAGTGAGGCATTATGCTATAGGTTCTGGGGACCAGGGTTTATTTGTCACCTGCCATGTGCCAGGCACTGTGCTCTGGCAAAGGTAGTTATGATCCCTGCCCTTGGGACTACAGACTGATTCCTGGGTCTGGTATAATCCATATAGGACCCTATACCAGTTACTCCCACTTCTCTGAGTCTTAATTTCCTTATCTTTAAAGCAAATATGTTACTAGTATGTATATGCCTAGGAGGTTTGAACAGAAGTATCAATGAGGCACAGTAAGCCTGGTGCCTGGCATATACCAAGAACTCTGTCATGAATAGTGGTGTACATTTTGACATGAAGGACTCACATGATCATACATGGAAAGATGAAAACAGGAGCATGGTTAGCAACAGATGGTAGTGAGAATGGAAGAGTAATCACTATGGCAGGATTGGAAATAAGTTGAAGAAATTGCTTGTCAGGCTAACTCGTTATTTTTGTTGATTTATTTGTAGAAGATGTGATACTTGAGCTATTTGATTGGACCCAAATGATATCTTTTTAAAAATCAGACACTGTATTATTCTAAGTTCATATATTTGGCAAGACATATCTCTTTATAAAGAAAGAAATGGAGGGAAAGTTGCTATCTTCCCAATTACTTGAAAGCCTTTGCCTGGAGTAGTGAGAACTTCTGAGAAAAGTGGTGCCATCAGTTTGGATGCCTTCAGTTGCCTCAACTGGCCTAAATTTCAAGGGAGAGAGCAAGAGGCCAGAGATAGGGTAGGCTCTGGGGTTGCTGGAGTCAGAGGCTCAGTGATGTCTGTGCTGCCCCTCCCCAGAGTTACAAGATGGTTGCAGTAATTCCAGGCATCACTTCTAGACACCACCATCTCCAAGGGAAAAGGGAAGGCCATCTTCAGCAGTAAGGAAGACTTTTCAGAAACCCCTTGACACACTTCTTCCCTTGTCTCACTGGCCAGAATCGGGTCACATGTTCATTCCTGAGCCCATCCCTGGCAGGGGGACCTGGAAAACATGATTAGGATAGAGTCGCCAGGTTCTGTCCTGAGCTGGACTGGAGATTACCATTCTCTGATCCTGTGGGAAGGGCTGGCTTCCACCTGCAGCGCCCACTGCTCCCAGTGCCCAGAGGAGCCAGCTGCGTTTTCACATTCTGAATCCTCCTCTTTTCCAGTCCATCAGAACTACATTGGAAACGATGCCGAGAAGAGCCCCTTCTTCCTGTCCGTGACCCTCTCTGACCAAAACAATCAGCGTGTCCCTCAATACCGTGCGATCCTTTGGAGGAAAACAGTGAGTGTCTGACCTGCACCTGGAGTTTCAGCACCACTCCAGAGTTTAATCAGTGTCGTTGTTGGCTTTTTTCCCATGAGGATTTTTGAGAGGGCCTATTGAGGATTATTCTGTTCGCAGGAGAGACCTTCATGCTCTGAGTTGAATATCAGCTTTTCCTACATGAGCCACTAAGCAGACATGTACCTCCCCCTCAGTCTCTGCCCTCTGGGAATACAGGACTGTGTTAACCTTTGCTGTTACTGGTACTGAAAGTGATAAGCTGACTCACCTTCAACTAAAAGAAATAAAATTTAGTGGAGTATAATACTGTTACACGGGCCCAGTCCTAGGGGACCCCTGTTTCCACCAGCCAGTCTCAACTGCTGAATCAGCTGTGCTCCTAGGATTTCTTAGAGGCTTAGCTCCTTTCATCAATATCACGAGGTAGAAAAGCAACCTGAGATTTAACAAATACCTGCTGCCCACAGTGGGCTCTGGACACTGAGCTGAAAGCAGACTCTTTCAACTCAAGGCGCAGGTCTTTCTTTAACACAGGAAAGTTTTTTTATGTTCATTAATGTTGCTTCTTTCCTGTTTTGATTTTTTTTTCTAGTAATTCTTATATTTGACCTCTGTCTTTCATCTTCTACCTTTTCTGCTTCTCTTGGTCTTTTTTTCTTTGCTTCTCAGAGAAATTTTTAGAGATAATATAGACCCTGGAAAGAGCAAAGCATTGGAGTTAAGCAAAGTAGGGTTAAAAAAAAAAAAAAAAAAAAAAAAAACCTCAATAACAAGTTCATTTGGGTTGGATTTGAGAAGATTTCTCATGCCCTCTGAGCCTCCACTTTCTTCTTTGTAAAGTAGGGAAAGTTCTGGGATGTAGCTGACAGAATGATGAGTACTAACAAGACTACATTAAGTGAGACATCTTGAAAATTTACCCAGTGTCCCAAGTCATCAAATCTTAAACTGGTTAGATGCCTGAAGGTTAAAACATTTTATTCTTGGATTGGTGAGTACAGCGTATAATTTAACAAGCAATAAAACAAACCACACTTAGAAAATGTTAGTTCTCTTATTTGGTATTCCCACTTGATGGGTACCTTTGTTGAAATCCAGTATTTAAATAATCACATGCTGATTTTTGTCTCAGCTACATAGGATATCTAAATTGCTATGTAGATCTTTTTAGAAAAGACATAACAGAAACGTAAAAGAACAGCAATTTTTATATACATATACACACTTTTGCACACATGCATACATAGAGAGCAATAAAGTAGCAACTTCAAAAAGCCCAAAAAGAATTTCCAGTAACCACTACAGAGTAAACTGTGGCTAGGAACTTCTTGGGATGATTAAAAATAGTAATAGCAATAACAGTGAAATCTAACACTTACTGAGCACTTGCCATATGCTAGCTAAGTCCTCTGAATACATAGGTGTTATTACAGTTTAGGGAGCTTAACCAACATGGCCAAGGCTACATGCCAGTAGGTGGCAGACCAGGCAGAACCCAGGGCTCATGCTGAGCTGTCGTCACCGTGCCCAGTTAATCCTAGATGTCGTTCTTTGACCCGTGCTGTCACTCTCCCTAGACTGTGAGCTCCATGAAAGGAGGGGACTTAACTGCTTGGTCCTCAGTATGCCTAGCAGCAAGCCCAGTGCCTGGACATAGGAGGAGCTCAAAAAATATCTGTTGAATACATTAATGGGATGATTAATGACTAACGAAGTCCAGCTTAACCAGTGTACTCTGTTGCTGCTATTTATATAAACATCTATGTTTCAGAAAATTTTAAGCAGGTTTAAGGTAAAAATCTGATATAAAATAAAGTTAGATCTTACTCATGAATTATTTCCTGCAGAATTTTGGCCTTACCACTCTCCCGATGCCAGTGCAATTGGGGTTAGTTTCGCCATCAGCATGGCTGCTCTTGAACCAAGTTTGAATGACAGTTTTATAAGATAGTGCTGGGGAACATGTGCCAGTTTTCCCCAAGAGCGTGCATGATCATCTGATCTCCTTAGCTCCCTACTGAGAAGTGAGGGTGCCTTCATCCAAAGCCTCTTATCTTCTGCAGAAAAAGGCTGTTTTCTGCCTTCCTCCACTGACTTATTTTATGCTTGCCTACTACAGTATTCCAGTCTCTTCTGGCTTAAACGTTCTCCTTGGATGACTATCTCTTCTGGACAAATAATCAGCCTTTCGGATTTCTGTCCACTAACCCTGTTCCTCTTGAAGGTGATATTTGGGTGCAAGAAGAGAGGGTTTCTGAGACCTCACAGTGGCCGGAGGTCCACCCAGGACCCTCTGGGTTCTTTCTGGTCTCTGTTGTAGAAGAGCAACCTCTGAGATGTAACTAATCTCCTGGCTTTTAGGGGGTCATTGGAGAGCGCCTGTCCGTGAAGTCCTTGTCCTGGCCACTAGCTCCTTGTAGTGAAGTCACCAAATGCAGGAAGCCTCTGACCTGATCCCAGGTCTCTGCCAGTTGCTGCGCCTCCTGGAAGTGCTCCAGCCTCTCGCCCGGGGCCAGAAGGGGAGGGGCCGGAGCCTTATCTCCAGTATCTAACCTTGTTGACCAGCCATGCCTGAAGCTACCCCTCAGGGTGTTCAAACAGGTTCTACCTGAACATCCTCTGGAAGGCCATGTCTGGGAAGTTTGCTAGTCCAGGTGCCTCCAGGCCTTACCTTGATGTCCTTGTGGCCCCTCCACCCCACCCCCATCCAGGTCTGTCCTCAGGAGGCAGGGACCCGGGGCCCCAGGGCCTAACCCCTCGGCTTGCCTGTCTTCCTTCTGCCTTCCTTCCACCTCCCTTTCAGGAGCCAGGGGTCGTGCCACACTGCCGCTGCCTCCATCTGGAATAAGACTTTCTCAATCCGGTCTTCTTCCCTCAGGAAGTAACTGTCCCTTCACTTTCTGGATGGTTGCCAGGTTCTGGGGAGGAAGAGTAGGGCACATGCAAGGGAAAGTTTTGCTTATTTTAATTTCCAAAGATAGTGTCTAGATTACCTTGTAAGTTGTGTAAGCGCTTGAAGGAAATGGAAGACAGAGAATGATATGGGAGGCTGCCAAAGCAAGCTCGTCCAGAGAGGTCCCTGAGGAGCTGATGTTCAAGAGACCCAGAGGATGTAAGGGAACTGGCCATGTAGAGAGTAGGGGGAGGGGCGGGGGGCAGTCAGAAGGAACAGGAGCCTTCTGGGATGACTCTTGGATGGTGAGAGAAGTCAGGGAGGTGGGATTGAGACCTGGGACCACTGTGGAGTTAGATAGGATGGGCAGAAGGAGCATTCAACCCCCTCTGAGTAGTGCCAGCGCCCAAATCCAGAACTCTTCTCTCAGCCCTGAATCTTTCAGGGTTGGGTAGGTGTTCGCTGCCCACTGCAGAGCAGTGAGGAGCTGCACATTTCAAAGCAGGACATCAGCATGGGGGTGAGTTACTGAGCCCCTGCTGGCCCAGGGCCAGTACTGGAGGCTGTGGGGAATCCAAAGATGCAGGTGACTCAGCGCTCCCTCCCTCTTCCCTTGAGCTCACATTCTCCAGTTAAACAGAAACACAGCTAAATGTTTAAACCCTGCTCGAAACGGTCTCATGCATCTCTGGATGTGTTCCTTCTAAACGCAAAGGAAAAAAATGATTCACCCTTGTAAAAATTCCATCCAGACAATACAGCAAGTAAAACAGGAGAGGATCAAAATTCAAGTACTCAGAGATAATCACTGCAGTGTCCTTCTTGACATCACACACATACACACACACACACACACACACCCAGGCTAGGTAAACGGGTTGATGTTGACACACATGCATGTATCCTCCTGTGCTCACTTGGTATAGCCGGATATGCACTTGTACTTGACTCTCCCTGTGCGTTTGTTAATTCCACTGAAAACATAGACTGGAAGGTGTTTTTTCTTGGAGAGTGACCCCGGAAAGCCACAAAACAAAGGTGATGGGGAAGAAGAGCTTTACCTCTTTGTCATGAAGAAAAGTACAGAGGCACAATCCCACGAGCCCTGGGCTTTACATCTGTGTTGGCAGCTTATGGTAATGTTACCAGCATCCAGGCTGGGCTGAATCCTCCCTCCCTATTCCATGGTGCTGTACACTTGGTCACTTCAATCATGCCTGACTCTGTGAACCCCGTGGACTGTAGCCCACCAGGCTCTTCTGTCCATGGGATTCTCCAGGCAAGAATATTGGAGTGGGTTGCCATTTCCTCCCCCAGGGGATCTTCTTGACCCAGGGATGGAAGCCGTGTCTCCTGCATCTCCTGCACTGACAGGCAGATTCTTTTAGAGTTAAAAAGGGAATTTCACATATGGACCACGTCATAATCTCTTTTGCTAAATAAACGTGTAGTATAAATCCTTTGCAGATTATAAATCTGTTCAGTTCAGTGCAGTTTAGTCACTCAGTCATGTCTGACTCTTTCCGACCTCATGGACTACAGCACGCCAGGTCTCCCTGTCCATCACCAACTTCCAGAGTTCACTCAAACTCATGTCCATTGAGTTGGCAATGCCATCCAACCATCTCATCCTCTGTCATCCCCTTCTCCTCCTGCCCTCAATCTTTCCCAGCATCAGGGTCTTTTCAAATGAGTCAGCTCTTTGCATCAAGTAGCCAAAGTTGGAGTTTCAGCTTCAATATCGTCCTTCCAATGAACACCCAGGACTCATCTCCTTTAGGATGGACTGGTTGGATCTCCTTGCAGTCCAAGGGACTCTCAAGAGTCTTCTCCAACACCACAGTTCAAAAGCATCAATTCTTCGGCGCTCAGCTTTCTTCACAGTCCAACTCTCACATCCATACATGACTACTGAAAAATCATAACCTTGACTAGACAGACCTTTGTTGGCAAAGTAATGTTTCTGCTTTTTAATATGCTGTCTAGGTTGGTCATAACTTTCCTTTCAAGGAGTAAGCATCTTTTAATTTCATGGCTGCAGTCACCATCTGCAGTGATTTTGGAGCCCAAAAAAATAAAGTCTGACACTGTTTCCACTGTTTCCCCATCTATTTCCCATGAAGTGATGGGACCGGATGCCATGATCTTCGTTTTCTGAATGTTGAGCTTTAAGCCAACTTTTTCACTCTCCACTTTCACTTTCATCAAGAGGCTTTTTAGTTCCTCTTCACTTTCTGCCATAAGGGTGGTGTCATCTGCATATCTGAGGTTATTGATATTTCTCCTGGCAATCTTGATTTCAGCTTGTGCTTCTTCCAGCCCAGCATTTCTCATGAAGTACTGTGCATATAAGTTAAATAAGCAGGGTGACAATATACAGCCTTGACGTACTCCTTTCCCGATTTGGAACCAGTCTGTTGTTCCATGTCCAGTTCTAACTGTTGCTTCCTGACCTGTATACACATTTCTCAAGAGGCAAGTCAGGTGGTCTGGTATTCCAATCTCTTTCAGGATTTTCCACAGTTTATTGTGATCCACACAGTCAAAGGCTTTGGCATAGTCAATAAAGCAGAAATAGGTGTTTTTCTGGAACTCTCTTGCTTTTTCCATGATCCAGAGGATCTTGGCAATTTGATCTCTGGTTCCTCTGCCTCTTCTAAAACCAGCTTGAACATCTGGAAGTTCACGGTTCACATATTGTTGAAGGCTGGCTTGGAGAATTTTGAAGCATTACTTTGCTAGTGTGTGAGATGAGTGCAATTGTACGGTAGTTTGAGTGTTCTTTGGCATTGCCTTTCTTTGGGATTGGAATGAAAGCTGACGTTTTCCAGTCCTATGGCCACTGCTGAGTTTTCCAAATTTGCTGGCATATTGAGTGCAGCACTTTCAAGCATCATCTTTTAGGATTTGAAATAGCTCAACTGGAATTCTATCACCTCTACTAGCTTTGTTCGTAGTGATGCTTCCTAAGGCCCTTGACTTCACATTCCAGGATGTCTGGCTCTAGGTGAGTGATCACACCATCGTGATCATCTTTTTTGTACAGTTCTCCTGAGTATTCTTGCCACCTCTTCTTAATATCTTCTGCTTCTGTTAGGTCCATACCATTTCTGTCCTTTACTGAGCCCATCTTTGCATGAAATGTTCCCTTGGTATCTCTAATTTTCTTGAAGAGATCTCCAGTCTTTCCCATTCTATTATTTTCCTCTATTTCTTTGCACTGATCACTGAGGAAGGCTTTCTTATCTCTCTTTGCTATTCTTTGGAATGCTGCATTCAAATGGGTATATCTTTCCTTTTCTCCTTTGCTTTTCACTTCTCTTCTTTTCACAGCTATTTGTAAGGCTTCCTCAGACAGCCATTTTGCTTTTTTTGCATTTTTTTTTCTTGAGGATGATCTTGATCCCTGTCTCCTGTACAGTGTCATGAACCTCCATCCATAGTTCATCAGGCACTCTGTCTATCAGATCTAGTCCCTTAAATCTATTTCTCACTTCTACTGTATAATTGTCTGTAGCTATTCCCTGGTGGCTCAGATGGTAAAGCATCTGCCTGCAATGCAGGAGACCTGGGTTCGATCCCTGGGTTAGAAAGATCCCCTGGAGAAGGAAATGGCAACCCACTGCAGTACTCTTGCCCAGAAAATTCCATGGATGGAGGAGCCTGATGGCTACAGTGCATGGGGTCATAAAGAGTTGGACATGACTGAGTGACTTCACGACAACTGTATAATCATAAGGGATTTGATTTAGGTCATACCTGAATGGTCTAGTGGTTCTCCCTGCTTTCTTCAATTTAAGTCTGAATTTGGCAATAAGCAGTTCATTATCTGAGCCACAGTCAGCTCCTGGTCTTGTTTTTGCTGACTGTATAGAGCTTCTCCATCTTTGGCTGCAAAGAATATAATCAATCTGATTTCAGTGTTGGCCATCTGTTGATGTCCATGTATAGAGTCGTCTCTTGTGTTGTTGGAAGAGGGTGTTTGCTATGACCAGTGTGTTCTCTTGACAAAAGTGTATTAGCCTTTGCCCTGCTTCATTTTGTACTCCAAGGCCAAATTTGTCTATTGCTCCAGGTATTTCTTGACTTCCTACTTTTGCATTCCAGTCCCCTGTAATGAAAAGGACATCTTTTTTGGGTGTTAGTTGTAAACGGTCTTGTAGGTCTTTATAGAACCGTTCAATTTCAGCTTCTTCAGCATTACTGGTCGGGGCATAGACTTGGATTACCATGATATTGAATGGTTTGCCTTGGAAACAAACAGAGATCATTCTGTCATTTGTGAGATTGCATCCAAGTACTGCGTTTCGGACTCTTTTGTTGACCATGATGGCTACTCCATTTCTTCTAAGGGATTCCTGCCCACAGTAGTAGATATAATGGTTATCTGAGTTAAATTCACCCATTCCAGTCCATTTTAGTTTGTTGATTCCTAGAATGTCAACGTTCACTCTTGCCATCTCTTGTTTGACCACTTCCAATTTGCCTTGATTCATGGACCTAACATTCCAGGTTCCTATGCAATATTGCTGTTTACAGCATCGGACCTTGCTTCTATCACCAGCCACATCCACAACTGGGTGTTGTTTTTGCTTTGGCTCCGTCCCTTCATTCTTTCTGGAGTTATTTCTCCACTGATCTCCAGTAGCATAATGGGCACCTACCGACCTAGGGAGTTCATCTTTCAGTGTTCTATCTTTTTGCTTTTTCATACTGTTCATGGGATTCTTAAGGCAAGAATACTGAAGTGGTTTGCCATTCCCTTCTCCAGTGGGCCACATTTTGTCAGACTTCTCCACCATGACCCGTCCGTCTTGGGTGGCCCTACATGGCATGGCTTAGTTTCATTGAGTTGGACAAGGCTGTGGTCCATGTGATCAGATTGGCTAGTTTTCTGTGATTGTGGTTTCAGTCTGTCTGCCCTCTGATGCCCTCTCTTAGTACTGGGGTTTCTCTTACCCTGGACATGGGTTATCTCTTCACGGTTGCTCCAGCAAAGCACAGCTGCTGCTCCTTACCTTGGACGTGGGGTAGCTCCTCATGGCCTTCGCTCCTGACCTTGGACGTTAGGTATCTCCTCTCGGTCACTCACTGCTCCAGTGCCGCATGGCTGCCACTTTTGGGAGATTATAAAGAGGCTAGCCTCGTCTGTCCTGGCTGCTTAGACATGGGACTGAACCATTCAGGCAAGCCTTCCTTTAGTCCCTTTCCTTCAGCCAGTATTGACTGAGTACTTTCTATGAGATAGTCACAGTGGGTACTCATTCAGAGAGGAAGAAACAGACTTTAAGTAAACACAGAAAAATATCAAAGTATACATTATGAAAACTCAGAAAGAGCCAGATGATTTCTAGTTTGAAAAGTTTTTGACCTGGAGGAATCATATTTGCATCCTATTGAACACATAGAGACTGTTTTCTTATTCTGATCTTTGAGGCTGATCCAGTTCTTGGCTCAGAGACCAAACCCCTTCTCTGGTTTAGGCAGCTCATCTCATCACAATGCCAGAGACACCTGAGACCAGCAGTCCAGATGCTTAAAGCGTAAATGCCTAGTGGTTGGAACGATGGGGGGTGTTGTTGAGCCTGTGCTGTTGAGCCTGATTAAGAATTTTTCCAATGTAGGATACATTTATTCATATGTGTGCCTCTTGAAGAAACATGAACAAGACTAGTCATGGGTTTCTTTTATGTGACGAAGTAAGATTCTTCCAGGGATGGAAATTGCCAAGCTTCTCACTGGTTTGCTGTTTTGACTTTCTAGGGTACTCAGAAAATATGCCTTCCCTACAGCCCCACGAAAACACTTTCTGTGAAGTCCATCTTAAGGTGAGTATGTGTGAGCAGAAACCCAACAGCAGGCAATCATAAATGGGTTTTATCCTATGAGCATTCTGATGTCAGCTTGCTATTTCCGTGGGCCTCGGCTATATACTAAACATTTTGCTAAGCACTTGGCACACAGTACCTAATTCAGTAGTCACAGTAACCCTGTAGGGCAGGTAGTACTATTATCCCATTTTATAGGTGAGGAAATGGAGGCCTAAGAGGACAAAGCCACAGCTGCTGTGTAGTGGAACTGAGGCTCAAGTCCAGGTCTGGCTGGTTCTGAAATTTGCTGTCAGGCATTTCCGTCCTGCATATGTTGCCTGTTTCTTTTCTGCACGTGTGCAAATACTTTGATTTTGTAAAGAAAATCAAGAAATATTTTTTCCTTTCATTTTTCTTGTTGGAAATAGAAACTCAGATGTCAGCAAATGCTTCTCAGAGAAGAACGTGCTTTTTCTTCACCAAACAGAAAGCTAAATAAATGGAAGGAACTGCTCACTTCTTGGCACTCAGCTGCTTCTCGTGCCCCCACCTTTCCACCTCCCTCTGTTCTTTCCCCCATGTCGGGTGTCAGCCTCCCCTTGGCAATGTGGCCACTCAGGTCAGCCTGGTGCTTTGTCACCAGCTAAGATGTTACCGTAACAGCAGCTTCTGTTGGTCAGGCACTGTGCTGAATGGTTTACAAGCATTGTCAGTAAATCTTTAAGCTGGCTCCATAAAGTAGATCTATTATTACCACCTATTACCACTACTCTACATAGGAGGAATTGGAGCTTCAGAGAGGTGAAGGGATTTGACAGAGATCTCACAGCTGGTAGACCACAGTGCTGGGATTTAAACCTAGATCCGTGTGACTCCAGGGCTTGGGCTGTCAACCACTAATGTCACACACTAGTCCTATGTGACTTTGAGAGCTTATCCTGGTGGCCTGGTAGTTTAGTCTCTATTCATCTGCAACCAGGTGGTGGTCAGAGATGGTATTTTCCATGTTCCCACCTATTACTGTTACTTGGCAGCATGTCTCTTACAGTGATGAACCTGACTGTCCATTAGTGATTGCAACTGGCTGATGAAAGGGTACTGAGATTAACAAATAAAACATTTGTATCTTGTTTTCAAGCTTGATTTTGTCTTTGAATTGCAGACCTTCTCCCCTCTGCTGTAGGCCCCCTGGTTTTTCTCCTGGCCAGTCTGAAGCCTGCGCTAAGAATGACTCCATGGAGAGGTTAACCTTTTTGTTGAGCACTGAAGTATCTTGCTGCTTCTAAATCTGAACTTTAAGAGTCATACTTTGAATTATATTGGCCTAAATTTCTGAAAATCCTTTTATTTTCTTCTTCTAAAATGATGTTTCTCCAGCTCCTTTCTTCTGTATATTTAAAGACTGGGGATTTCAATGAATTTTAATTTCATTTAGTTATCTGAGTAGTCCCTTCACTTTTTGGCCCACCACTCATAGCCACAGCAAGCTGCAGCAAGAAAGTATTTTAAAGTTGCAAAGATTAAAATTTCTACAGTTGCTGCCAATGGAAAAAAAGATATTCTCTGTTACAGTCATGAACTTGAAAACTTAAAAATTAAAATATACATACTATTGGGTCAGATAAGCTGAGTTCAAATCTTGGCTTCATGACTTAACAGCTTTGTTATCCTTAACTAGTTCTTTAACTACTGAGCCTCAATATCCTCATCCTCAACGTGAGGATAAAATAGTACTTGCCTCATAGAGAATGAATGAGATAACCCACGTGAAATATTTAGCAGGGTGCCTGGCATATAGTAAATGCCCTGTAAATATAACTATTAGCTTTACCTTTCATTTACAGATATGAGGATTCTTGCTGAAGAGGTCAGGGATCATTTTGTTCAATTACCTTGTTTTGTCCTAGAGGAACTTAGCTCAAGGAAATTCAAGTTGCTTGGTCAAAGCAAAACATAAAAGAATAATCTTGTTAAGAACAACCTTTTGTCCTTAGTGAGAGAGGAATTACCAAAGAAAGAAAGACATGTCAGGTCATCTTAATTACATTTCATCTTATCATTCATTACTATGTAGATGTCAATGGATCTCTTTTTTTTGGTAAATAAAAGTAAGAATCATGGCGATTAGCCAGGGTTGCCTACAGCAAGTGCTCCCCACTTCTCCCTTCTCTCTGTGAGTGTGCTCAGGGGCAGCCCCTGAGGTTGGTTACTCAGGTAGGTTCCTTCATTGATCACTCCTTGTTGGCTCCTACCTCCTTTGGCCCCTCTAGGAATCCAGCTATGATCTTCTAGGGTATAATACTTGGCTCTTCTGAGGACCTAAGACTGGCTCCACATTATTTAAGTTTCCACCACACTGCAGCTCACTCTGTCCATTCTATTGCAGTGCCATGAATCTGGACAAATTCGAGAAAGGCCCCAGGGAGATTTTTCACCCTGAGATACAAAAGGTAACCCAGAACTTTGTGCTTTGTAATTGTATAATGTGCCCACAGTGTTAGAAATGGCAAATTATCAGTGATTCTTAGCCTAGGATCCCAACCAGAATCACCAGTGGTTCTCATCATGAAGAACTTCCCACCTGAGAGTCCGATGGGAACTGACTAAGATGGAGGCTGGGAGTCTGTCATTTTCAGAAATTCAGAGGATAGCAGGCGTCCAGAAAGCTGTCCTGTTTTCTTAGGACTTACTGTTAAAGGAAATCAGTCTGCCTTGGGAGAAAAATGTTTAGAGTAATAATCAAGCTAATGGTCCATCAGAAAAATGGCAACTAGACTTTTGTCTCGCAGTTGCAATCAATTTCGCTTCTAAATTCTCCCCTTGAAACTCATAAATGCAGCCATCACTAACAGTGTGACAGTTGTGTGTCAGAGCTGAGCTTCAAGGAGCCGGCCTGCCAGGCGGGGTGACATGGGAAGAGGTTGGAGAGGCAGCCTGGCTGGGTTCTGTCCGGGAGGCAGCAGGCAGCCAGTAGAATCATCCTACAGAGGAATATCTGAAAACGAGATATAGCAACCTTCTGCCTATTTATGTCATACCTCTATGCCTGTTTTCACCAAAGACACTGTCATACTCTCCCTTTCACTCATGAGCTTCCCTTCCATCCTCTGTGTGTGTCCATGTGTGTGTGTGTGTGTGTGCATGCGTGTGTAAAACTTAACCAGCAGTAGTTCCCCTGTTGTAATCATGTGTCTGTAGGTTTCTCTTAGGAAGCTTGAGCAACCAGCTTCCAGCATAGGGAAAAGAGTTCTGACAAATCACTGGATCCAAAAAGTACACAGTATAAGTAAACTTTAGCTTAAAAATGGAATATTTTGAGGTGGAGAAAAGTGGTGTCAGTGACAGTAGATGAAGCTTGGCTTTCACAGAAAGTCAACATAAAATGATCACCATTCATCCTGGACTTAACTTTTTGAACTTCATTTGACAGGACTTGCTGGTCCTTGAAGAACAAGAGGTAAGTAGTGTCGTGAGATGCCGGGTCCTGCTACCCCACCTTGATGTTTGTCAATGAGCTTCCCCTTCACCAGGAACACAGCCTTTCCCCCAGGCACACCTCTCTGTGGATTTGCACAGCGAGGCTCTTATCACTTAAAGACTTGACTGACATATTTTCTCCGGTGTATTTCAGAATTTTCTTTGCAGCTAGCCATAAAGATAGAGAAACAATCAAGCTGCTTAAATCTGCTTGGAATCGTTCAAATTTTAATCCCATGATCAGGGTGAGGAATGAGGTTTTCATTTTCATTCAATTAAAGCTGAGGTACTTTGTTAGCACATTCAGAATGCCATATTATGTGCATGTTTCCATTCCCTGTTGTCCCACTTGAAAAAGAATGTTAGGTTTTACAAGCGCATGATTGACGTAGAGAAATATCTGAAATACTATCACTCAACAGTTGAGTATTTACTCAATGAGAGTGTGTGTACACTGTTCCTGTTGGTAAACGGCAGTATCACCTGTCCAGTTGCTGAGGCCAGACTTGGAAACATCCTTAATACCTCCTGTCTCTCACACCCCATCTAATCCATCAGCACATTCCAATGACACTGTTTCAAAACATACCCCTGACTCGCATGCTTCTCAGTGCTTCCACCACCACCACTCTAGTCCATCGACACCAGCCCCACCATCTCCCACCTGGATTCTGCAGAGCCTCCTGCTCTTCTGCCTGCTTCCTCTCTTGCCCTCTCTTCTACTTTTCATAGAGCATCCAAACATGGTAAGCCATCTGCTCCCTTTGCTCACAACTCACTGGCTTCCTATCCCACTCAGATGAAGCCCAAGGTCCTCACTGCAGCCTGCTAGGGCCTGTGTAATAAGGCCGTCCTCTGCTCCACCCTCAGCTCCACACTAGCCACTGGGCTCCTGCTTCCTCGTCCGCAGGAAGCCTGCTACTCCCACTGCAGGGATGCTCGTCCCAGACGTCTCCTGGGTCACACCCTCTCTTGATTGGCATCTCTGCTCAGGGAGGACTTTCCGGTCCCTTAACTAAAATATCTCTCACCCACTGCCCTTCTGCACTGTTTGTTGATCTTCTTAACACATGGATTTCATTTATTCAGTTTTTATCTGTTGCCCCCACTAGAACAGGGACTTCTTCCATTTTTCTCCACTGCTGTATCCTCAGAGCCTAGAATAGTACATATAGAGGACACAGAGTAAATATTTGGTTGAATATGTGAATTATTCATTGACTGAGTGAATAATGAAATCGTATGATGCCATTGAAAGAAATGAGGTAGGTCTTTATTTACTGGCATGGAAAGATTTCCACAACGTAGTACTTACCGAGGAAAAAACAATTTGTGGGGCAATACAGTATAAGCCTAGTTGTTTCTGTAGGCAAAGATTTCTATGTATATTCATTCATTTCTTGATTCAACAAATGTTTACTGACCTCTGACTGTGGGTGTTGCGTGTACTATTTGAGGTGTTGGGGATATATTGATGAACAAGGCAAGGTCCCTTCTTCGTGGAGCTACAATCTGCTGGGCTGAGACAAACTAAGCAAGAAAATAAACAAGCATAAACACAGTCCTACTGACAATTCCAAGAGCTCTGGGGAAAGTAAACAAAGTAGTAACACAGCATAAGGAGTAGATTTTACCCACTGGCCAAACAGAAGGTTTCTGAGGCAGCGACACCTCATGATTCCTGAACATGGCAATGTAAAGTCGAGGAGGGAGGCTGAGCGGCTGCCCCCCACATTGTTGGCAGGAGTTGCCATGGGCAGGTTAGTGGAAGTGTCGGGCAGGATGTGGCAGAGAACGGGCAAAAGGAGACATCCACATTGTAATTTACCTATTATCCGAGTACAATCATGCTTGTTGCTGAAGAATCCATGAACTCCATGTGTAACTTGTAAAAGGCAAAAGATAAAAGTCATACACATTTCTGGTAAACATTTGAAAAATGCAGAAATGAACAAAAGATATAAGGAAAATATCACCTAAAATCACAGAGAAAACTAGTATTGGTAGAGTATCACATTTTGATATATATTTGCTATATTTTATCTAAGATTAGGGTTATACCATGTATAGTTTTTAGGCTTCCCTCATGTCTCAGCAGTAAAGAATCTGCCTGCAGTGCAGGAGCCGTTGGAGATGTGGGTTTGATCCCTGGGTCAGGAAGATCCCCTGGAGGAGAGCATGGCAACCCACTCCAGTCTTCTTGCCTGGAGAATCCCATGGACAGAGGATCCTGGAGGGCTACAGTCCATAGTGTCACAAAGAATTGGATACGACTGAAGCAACTTAGCACACATGCATGTAGAGTTTTTATGTCTCAAAATTCCTAATTCATAAATATTTATTGCACACCCACACAGTACATGCACCTGCCCTTTGTGACAAACAGTACAGAAATGTATCAGTGGAAAACAGGAAGGAGCTTCTCTGCTGGCTCAGACGGTAAAGAATCTGCCTGCAATGCAGGAGAACTGGGTGCAATCTTGGGTTGGGAAGATCCCCTGGAGAAGGGAATGGTTACCCACTCCAGTGTTCTTGCCAGGAGAATTCCATGAACAGAGGAGCCTGGCAGGCTACAGTCCATAGGATCACAAAGCGTCAGATACAACTGAGCAGCTAAGCACACATACACGTCGGTGGGAAACACGAATGCTCCCCCACTTCACCACTTCCACCCTCTCTTGAAGAACCCCTGTTGCTGTTTGGTTTATTCTCTCGTACTTGTCTTTGAACCTCCCAAATTTTGAAAAAGGAGTAGCTCATCTCTTTATTTCTCAATTTTATTTCCTTACTAAGGGCATATTTGCTAGCAGCAACAAGGGCACTTGTTATAATGTACTTGAAGAGGTGTGACCAGTGATTAGCATCCTTCACAGCCTCCGTGAGAGCTGTGTGGCCAAGGCACTCTTCTTTAATCTCACCCGCTTCTTGAATTTATCCCAGTTCCTCCCAATTATAGTGATAATCAGCTGCAAAGATGAGCAGGGAAAAAATAAACAATACTAGTGATGTTTCTGAACTGTTGGCTATTTGGTAAAGTGTTGTTGGTGTCCTGAAATCCATTGTGTAGAGATCCTCCTCTCCCCTCGGCAAGAGAAAACATGGTGTCCCAGGCGACACACATGGAGGGGTTGACAGATGTGTAGGAACATGTGAAACACGGAAATATGGAGGCATTGCCCAGACAAGAGTAACGAGGAGCTGAGGGTATCCAGTTCTGAATTAAGACATCATATCTTGATTCCAAAATATTCTTTTGGAATCAGTGGGGCTTGTTGTTCAGTCGCTCAGTCATGTCCGACTCTTTGTGACCCCATGGAATGAAGCACACCACCTGTCCTTCACCAGTTCCCAGAGCCTGCTCAAACTCATGTCCATTGAGTCGGTGATGCCGTCCAACCATCTCGTCCTCTGTCGTCCCCATCTCCTCCTTTATTCTTCCCTCTCATACTTCACTTTCCTCAGAAGAAATATAATTCCTAGCATACTATTAATTCCCCAAAACATGACTACACGTTGGTTTATAATCATGTTGAGTTTTGTCTCATGAAATTTGGAACTTAAAAATGTAAAGTCCCATACAAGTAGGAATTACAAATATGACCTTATCTCTATGGTGAGTATCTGAGCAGGACTGAAGTCCCAAGAAAACCAGTTTCCACGATTCCCTCCACCAGTCACCTCCCTCCAGAGGCCCAGGTATGGTCTTGAGACTTTGCACTCCCAGCCATCCCGCAAGGCCCCCTGCTGCATGTAGCAGCCAGCCTCATGAAGCACTGATGACAGCAAGTTCAACACTGTTAAAATATGACCCATGATGGTCAGGTAGCCCCAAGTCAAGTGATGCCCTCCTCAAATAGCCCCTCATAAAAGCTATCTCCTCCAGAAATACCATGCATTCTGTTCAGTGATACCTTGATTTCTGGAGATAGGAGACAACTCTGTTAGTCACTGACATTATTTGGGAAGCCCTGGAAACAAAATTACCTAAATGAGACTCTGTAATTTCAAGTGCTTACCAAGGCCTTGCAACACCAGTCTTTTGGGAGCCTCCACCTGAAGTGGAGGCTGAAGTGATGCTGAAGCTGGAACTCCAATACTTTGGCCACCTGATACAAAATACTGACTCACTGGAAAAGACCCTGATGCTGGGAAAGACTGAAGGCAGGAGGAGAAGGGGATGACAGAGGATGAGATGGTTGGATGGCATCACCAACTCAATGGACATGAGTTTAAACTCCAGGAGTTGGTGATGAACAGGGAGGCCTGGCGTGCAACAGTCCATGGGGTTGCAAAGAGTCGGACACGACTGAGTGACTGAACTGAACTGAACTGAACTAAACTGAACTTGAAGTGGATGGGGTCCTCTCAGCAAGGATGCTGGTGCCAATGACAGAGCAGCCCCAGAAAAAACTTTCCAAAGCTTCATCCAGTGATCAGGCAGCAATGGGCCCTATTTCTGCTTGTAACTCTCAGCTTCACTCAACTCAAAACCATCCTGAGAAGACTGTGGCCCTGTGTTGAAAAGAGCACTGCATCGCAAGTCAGGAGCCCTGACTTCCAGCTCCAGTCCTGCCATCCACTTAGTCCCAGGCTTGGGCACATCTCATCTTCCCTGGGCTTCAGTTGTCCTGTCTGTAAAGTGAAAGCGTGGATTCAGTGGAGCATAGGGCGGTTAGTTCATGGCTCATCGTTTCAGTCATTGACCCAGTACTTCTGCCCTTAGCTTGCTAGCTGTCAGCCCAGCTGGACATGACCCTGAGCTGGTTGCTTCTGCTGTTTGGTCCCTCCAGTCCAGTGATTCTCAGACAGGGGCCCCTGGGCAAGCAGCATCAGCATCACCTGTGGACTTGTTGCAAATACAGATTCTTGGCCCCTACCCCAGACCTGTGGGGTTGGAGGCCCTGGGGTTGGGACCAGCAATCTTTATTTTAACAAGCCTCCCAGCTGATACTGATGGCCGTTCAAGTTTGAGAACCACTGCTTTAATCCCTGTGCTGTTATTCTAAGAAGGTTATCTGTCAGACCCCAAACCACTATAGGTGCTTGTTAAGGGACCACTGAGAGTGGAAAAGGTGTCAGAGTCATGGAGACATATGATTGCTATCATCATTTCCAAAAACAGAGAAAGAAGAGCTACAAAAAAAAAAAAAAAAAAAAAACCCAAAGTGACAGAGATCCTTGTCAAAATCCCAAGAAATTTACCAAAAATACATTTATATGGAAGAGGTGACCATTTGGACATCACCACATGGTCAACACGGAAATCAGATTGATTATGTTCTTTGCAGCCAAAGATAGAGAAGCTCTATACAGTCAACAAAAACAAGACCGGGAGCTGACTGTGGCTCAGATCATGAACTCCTTATTACCAAATTCAGACTTAAATTGAAGAAAGTAGGGAAACCACTAGACCATTCAGGTATGACCTAAATCAAATCCCTTATGATTATACAGTGGAAGTGAGAAATAGATTTAGGGCCTAGATCTGATAGATAGAGTGCTTGATGAACTATGGACGGAGGTTCATGACATTGTACAGGAGACAGGGATCAAGACCATCCCCATGGAAAAGAAATGCAAAAAAGCAAAATGGCTGTCTGGGAAGGGCTTACAAATAGCTGTGAAAACAAGAGAAGTGAAAAGCAAAGGAGAAAAGGAAAGATATAAGCATCTGAATGCAGAGTTCCAAAGAATAGCAAGAAGAGATAAGAAAGCCTTCCTCAGCGATCAATGCAAAGAAATAGAGGAAAACAACAGAATGGAAAAGACTAGAGATCTCTTCAAGAAAATTAGAGATACCAAGGGAACATTTCATGCAAAGATGGGCTTGATAAAGGACAGAAATGGTATGGACCTAACAGAAGCAGAAGACATTAAGAAGAGGTGGCAAGAATACACAGAAGAACTGTACAAAAAAGATCTTCATGACCCAGATAATCACGATGGTGTGATCACTCACCTAGAGCCAGACATCCTGGAATGTGAAGTCAGGTGGGCCTTAGAAAGCATCACTATGAACAAAGCTAGTGGAGGTGATGGAATTCCAGTTGCACTATTTCAAATCCTGAAAGGTGATGCTGTGAAAGTGCTGCACTCAATATGCCAGCAAATCTGGAAAACTCAGCAGTGGCCACAGGACTGGAAAAGGTCAGTTTTCATTCCAATCCCAAAGAAAGGCAATGCCAAAGAGTACTCAAACTACCGCACAATTGCACTCATCTCACATGCTAGTAAAGTAATGCTCAAAATTCTCCAAGCCAGGCTTCAGCAATACATGAACCATGAACTTCCAGATGTTCAAGCTGGATTAGAAAAGGCAGAGGAACCAGAGATCAAATTGTCAACATCCGCTGGATCATCAAAAAAACAAGAGAGTTCCAGAAAAACATCTATTTCTGCTTTATTGACTATGCCAAAGCCTTTGACTGTGTGGATCACAATAAACTGTGGAAAATTCTGAAAGAGATTGGAATACCAGATCACCTGACCTGCCTCTTGAGAAATCTGTATGCACGTCAGGAAGCAACAGTTAGAACTGGACATGGAACAACAGACTGGTTCCAAATAGGAAAAGGAGTACGTCAAGGCTGTATATTGTCGCCCTGCTTATTTAACTTATATGCAGAGTACATCATGAGAAATGCTGGACTGGAAGAAGCACAAGCTGGAATCAAGATTGCCGGGAGAAATATCAATAACCTCAGATATGCAGATGACACCACCCTTACGGCAGAAAGTGAAGAGGAACTAAAAAGCCTCTTGATGAAAGTGAAAGAGAAGAATGAAAAAGTTGGCTTAAAGCTCAACATTCAGAAAACGAAGATCATGGCATCCAGTCCCATCACTTCATGGGAAATAGATGGGGAAACAGTGGAAACAGTGTCAGACTTTATTTTTTTGGGCTCCAAAATCACTGCAGATGGTGACTGCAGCCATGAAATTAAAAGACGCTTACTCCTTGGAAGGAAAGTTATGACCAACCTAGATAGCATATTCAAAAGCAGAGACATTACTTTGCCAACAAAGGTCTGTCTAGTCAAGGCTATGGTTTTTCCAGTGGTCACGTATGGACGTGAGAGTTGGACTGTGAAGAAAGCTGAGTGCCGAAGAATTGATGCTTTTGAACTGTGGTGTTGCAGAAGACTCTTGAGAGTCCCTTGAACTGCAAGGAGATCCAACCAGTCTATTCTGAAGGAGATCAGCCCTGGGATTTCTTAGGAAGGAATGATGCTAAAGCTGAAACTCCAATACTTTGGCCACCTCATGCGAAGAGTTGACTCATTGGAAAAGACTCTGATGCTGGGAGGGATTGGGGGCAGGAGGAGAAGGGGACGACAGAGGATAAGATGGCTGGATGGAATCACTGACTCGATGGACGTGAGTATGGGTGAACTCTGGGAGTTGGTGATGGACAGGGAGGCCTGGCGTGCTTCGATTCATGGGGTCGCAAAGAGTCGGACACGACTGAGCGACTGAACTGAACTGAACTGTGGAAAATAAGTTGTATCTGACCACTTGTGTTTCTTTTCTCATTTATTACACACAGAGTTGTTCCATGAATATTTATTAACCCTCTCCAAAATGCCCAGCACGGTAGTGGGCCCTGGAGATTCCACAGAGAGCAAGATATGTACCATCCCTCCTTCATGGGACTTAAGTTCTAGTGGTGCGTGCATGCTCAGTCGCTTCAGTCGCATCCAACTCTTCGCAACTGCCAGGCTTAGACTGCCAGGCTTCTCTGTCCATGGGATTCTCCAGGCAAGAATACTGGAGTGGGTTGCCATGCCCCATTCCAGGGGATCTTCCTGACCAAGGGATCGAACCCAGGTCTTCTTCGTCTCTAACACTGCAGGCAGATTCTTTACCACTGAGCCTCCAGAGAAGCCCAAGTTCTAGTGGTAGAAACAGACAAATATGCAAGTTCAATAAAAAGAATTACAGAGTGTGGATAGGTCTATTAAGAAGATAAACAAAGTGCCATGAAGGAGAATAACAGTGCAGGAAGGGTGACCATGTTAGGAGATCAGGAAGTCCTCTCTGAATTGACATGTGAGCTGAGACCCACATAGTGGGCAAGAGCCCTGGGTGGAGGCACCATCCTGAAAGCTACCTCCCTCTTCCTCACTCTACAGAGAAAACCACCAGATAGAAAATTATTACTACTGATGGGTATGTATCTGTCCTTCAGATGTACTGGGGACAGAAGAATGTTTAGAAGTACAGCCTAAGCCCCTTGGCTTTTCAGAGTTTGAATGCTCCCAGACCAGCTATCCCGAATTCTGTGCTCTGCCTTGACCCACCCACCTCTGACCCATTGGCAATACTTTGTTGTTGTTTAGTCACTAAGTGGTGTCAACTCTTTGCAATCCCATGAACTTTAGCCCACCTGGCTCCTCTGTCCATGAGATTTTCCAGGCAAGAATACTGGGGTGGGTTGCTATTTCCTTCTCCAGGGGAACACCCTGATGGAGAAATGGGCTAAACCTCTCTAAATTTGGTCTTCCCCTAGATGACTTGAGAGATCCCCTGCAAAGGCTTGGGAAGGAGAAAAGTAGGTTAGGTTCTGCCAAAGGCTGGGCTTACCCTGATTGCTTCCCAGGCCTCAGGAGTGAAATGGCTTGCATTAAAAATCCAAGTGGGGTATAGTTTCTTTTTTGGAGGATAGGGTTATTAATTTTTTTGATATTAATTTTCTTTTAATACCAAATCACTATAATACTGTGTAATTTTTAAACATTTTAATCTTAATGGATTCCACTCCCTAGCTGTTTCCAACAGAAACAATCTACAAGGCTAGTTTTTCTACAATCTCAATAGTTTCCACATTCCCAAGGCCAAGTCTACCCATACTGCCCTTGCCTAAGCCCATGACAGGTTGGAGAAGAGGAATCAAAAATAGCTTTCCCTCCTCCACCTAAGAATTGTGCTCTTTCTCTAGGGCCTATTTCCCAGAAGCAGACCTCTGAGTTCAGAAACGATCTCTGTGAGGTCAAATGGCAGAGGCATCGAAGGATTGCCTTTTTCCCAATATGGCCAGCAATATTTTACTCACCTTTGTTCTTTGTTGGCTCCTTAACTGGCAACTGAGAATCCCCTCATCAGACATCCTTGCAAAAGTTGGTCTTTTCCAACCTCAGATTTTTGTTTTAATTATGCAATATTTCAGGCACACACAAAAAACATAGACTATATATAATGAAGACCTACGAACCTATTACTCAGTTTAAGAAAAAATTATATGAAAAACACAATTGCGGTACTTTCATGGTGGCCTAGTGGTTAGGATTCTGGGCTTTCACTGTGGTGACCCGGGTTCAGTTCTGGGTCAGGAAAAATTCTGCAAGGCAAGTGGCACAGCCAAAAAATAAATAAATACAATTGAGCTCCCTGATCCTATTCTCTCTTCCCTGTAGAAGCGGCCATCTTGCATTTGGTATTTATCACTCCTACAGCATCTGATTTTAATCCTACATTTAATGTTGAGGATAGTAGACTGAACATTTGTACTGGCTACTTCTTGATTGCCTTTTTCTCCCCACATCTGTTTTGTGACTTCTTGAGATTAAATAGCTTTAGGAATTGGGGCAAATGAGCTTTTAGACTACATTGTCTTCAGTTTCCATTTCTATTTCTAAAAAAGTCCACGAGTCTTTAGCCTCAGATTGTTGGGTTAAATTTTGAATCACCCTGAGCTCTCTGCTAGCTGGGTTCCGGATTGCCACTGCTGGGCTGATCAGAGCATGGTGCCAGTCCTGTGAGCTCCTGGGGTCTGTTTACTTTGAGCACTGTTTTGCTGCAGAATGGACCTGGCATCCTGCAGGCTCCATTGGTAATGAAATTTCCAGTGAACTCACAGAAGAACACAGGGTTTCCTCATAAGCTATAAAAATCAACAAATAATTGTTAATTTGGGTCAAAATTGAAATGGAGGGGAGGAAGTAATCTAGCAAGCCGCCACTGAGGTCACTGTAGGGTCCCTAAATACCAGCACATCTCATAACTGTGTCCGCTTTGATGAGAAAATTAAATCCAGCACCTTTTGTTGTCTCATTGTAAGGGCTCTGTGAATTTCAAGTTTGGGGTTCTTTTTGCCAAAGACGGCCAGCTCACAGATGATGACATGCTCAGCAATGGTGAGTGTCTCCCCCTTTTTCTAACAGAAACCCTGCCCCGCCTCATCGCATTTTAGACGATGCAACTCATCTTACCTGCTCAGTCTTTAATGCAAAGAAACAGCCAGTAGTTTTTATGAAGTTGAAGGGTAAATTTTCAGGGTAAATTTGGTAGGACACATGTTTGCCCAGTTTCGTTCATTTGACAAATATTCATTGGTCACTGAATCTGTACCAAGCACTGGCATGGGGGATTCAGTGTAACTGGAAAATTACATGGGGATTTGTTATCTCAGGAGCAACAGGGAAACTTTTCTCTGGGATTTTTATGCTTAAGAGAATTAGAAAATGGCCCTCTTTTCCTGTTATTTAGCACTTTTCATATTAACAGCCTGTTCCTTATTAACAGGAGTAGTAATGATGTTTTCCTTCTGCATTACTAGATCCTTGCGACCCCAGCCTGGCAGCACTCAGGTTGCTTAGACTGACTCTGTAGTTTTTCCTTTCCTCAGATTCTGGGAACTGTGGGCCTCCTGCACAGTCTCCAGAAGAGGGAATGTCCGTGGAGCCTAGTTAATCTTCAAAGGATTTCAGTACATAGCTAGAAACTAGGACCTTGTGGACACTGCACTTTGTTCACACTTGACCTCTTCTTACAGAAATCGGAAGTGACGCTTTTCAAAAATTTTTAAATCTGCTGGGTGACACCATCACTCTCAAGGGCTGGACAGGCTACCGTGGTGGTCTGGACACCAAAAGTAAGCTTGCCTCCTCCTCCATTCTGCTGGGTTTTGTAGAAGTTTTGTTTGCCAGCCTCATCTGAATTTGAATGTATACCCAGGGTGGAGTGTGCTGTCTTATAACTGTACAGCATTTATGGGTTTTTTCTTGTGCTTGCACTTCTGTCGTTTTATCTGCTCTTCACAGCCAGTCCTGGAGGTAAGCCAGGCAGGTGATGTGAGGCTCACTGGCCTAAATTTGATAAACTTCAAATCAGGTATCCTGAGCCTCTGGGGGCCTCATGTCTCCACCAGCCCATGCTGAAGTCACTTCACAGATTCTGAATACGGGAAGGTCAGGCGGTTTGTGAGAGCTGCCCTGAGCTCTCCTTATCCACCTTAACTGGTGGATGCTGGGATAAAGTATTCAGTCCCAGTGGTCAGGCCCAGCTTCCCACCCCCATGACCCCCCACCAAGCTCTGTGTGCCCATGGTCATTCCTGGAGTCCATCAGCCTCATTTCCCTTTCCAGGGATAATCTGATAGACACCCCTAGGAGTTAGACACTACTTTTATCTCTATTTGCAAATTTTAAGAAACTGAGGCTCAGAGAAAGGTGAGGTAATGTGTCAGAAGGAACATAGCTAATGAGAACTTGAATCTGAGTCTGCCCAACTCCAAACTCCATGCCATTAGTCAGTATACAATGCTGCCAGGAATATAGCTCCTTTTGTTTTATGGACATGATAATTACTTGTATGTCATCTTGTGTTCATTTTGGCCTGGACACCAGCAGTAACTAGAAGGCAAGGAGTTGTAACATGCTGTCCTTTGGGGCTCAGACTTCTCATGATCTCCTCTGCTCTAAGCAAGGCATGAATGAGACAGCAAGAGAGCTTAGAGGGGGATGAAGAGGCCCCCACGTGGGCAGTAGCCTTGCCTCAGCTGGAGAGGGATCCGTACTGTTGCCTCCACTCGGGTGGATGATCATAGGATCTTTGGAATGTGCTAACTGTGCTGTATTCCTCTAGCCTGCAAATAAAGACTGTTTCCTTACGGCCTCAGAACTCCCTGTGCCCACTAAATGCATATTGTATTTTTACAGATGACACCACAGGGATTCATTCTGTTTATACCATCTACCAAGGGCATGAGATCATGTTTCATGTTTCTACCATGTTGCCGTATTCCAAAGAAAACAAACAGCAGGTACGTGTGAACACGCAGAACACCCAGCGGTGACCTCAGTGTGGAGAGCGCATTGCTAACTTCATAGAACCAGAGACTGTGGATGTTCATACACGAGCCGAATTTCAGGACCAGTTTGGGGATGTTGTTTCCAGTCTGTTTGCTTGCAGTTTCACCAAGGCTTAGGAAGAACTACCCTCACTGGTGCTGGCCCCTTCAGGAGATAAAGGCTCAGACGGTCATGCACCTGTGTGTCTGTGTGACCGTGTGTGTGTGTGTGTGCCTGTGTGTGAGTGTGGTTTTCTAGACCCCTGACAGACGGTTTTGCATATACGCATCCTGTGACTTCTCTCCACGTGCCTGTGTCTTGTCAGAATGGTTGCAAGCATTTTTTCAGGTTAATGCAGGAGGTTAACACTGACCATTTCCCCAGTGGCCTGTGCCCCGTTGCAGAAAAAACTACCTAAGAACACTCTGCCACTGCAGAGATTAGCTGTTTCCAAGAGAAAACTTGCCCATTTGATGAAATCCAGATATAACAAAGATACATGCTGCTGGTTTTTTAAGGATTTGGGGGGTTCCATTTACCTTTGTATGAGATTCTTATCCCTTTTTTACACATTGAAGGCATCTGTGTAAGTAAATATCACAAACATGAATCGACAGTTGTTCAGCAAAGATTTGTGAGAAATGTGAACCTAGAGCCAGTACGTGAGCACTAAAAGGGCTTTTTTCTAAACACTTATAATCCTTATTTCAATGAGACTCCAGTAGGAGAAAGACACAAAGCAGATGGTTGGGCTAAAAAGTGATGTTATGATCATGAGAAATAGCGATGCTTTGGGGGCATGCAGGTGGTGGGCTCAGGAAGAGCTAGTTCTGTTTGATGGTTTGGGGCCTGGAATAAGGAGCTGGTGGATTGTCTTACAGGCAGTGGAGACCCTCTGGAGAATTTAAGCTTGCTCTGATTTTAGAAGGCTAACTGGCAAGGGACAGGCGTAAGCAGGAAGTGCCTCGGCCCAGTAAGCTTGCTTAAGTGTCTATGAGTTCCTTTCTGCAAGCTTCTTCCCTTGTGTGGCTGAGGTGACCTATATTATCACTACCAGGCTCCACCTCTTAGGAGCTGAAGCTCTTAGGATCCTGGGTTCACATGGAGAAGAGAGACCAAGCTGACCCTCCAACTCATCATGAATTATATTGACCTCTTCTTACATCTCAACAATGATAGGGAAAAAATTCCACTGAAATATTTCATAATCCTCCTCCTCCCCCAACCCTGACCTTTTCAGCCCCGTACATTCACCAAAATATCCTGTGTCCTGTGACAAATGACGGCATTTAGCCGGAGACAGGAGGAATAAATGTGACAGTTCAACCTTTGCCCAGCTCCAGACTTTAACCTTATCTTTTTGAAGGGGCTGTTAGCATATTAAGAGAAAACAGGCTCACCAGGAGCACTGAAATGTTCCCAGATGAACTCTGGTGTTCTCAACATCTTGGCTGGATCTGTGGGTAGTTCTTGGGCCTTCCACTTGCCCAGCATCAGTAGATGTGAAGAAAATCACAACTATGAACCTTGTCTCTGTTACCAGAAACATAAAGCAGTGGGGAAGAGAGCCAAAGAAGTGCAGAATGACAGTGAACCTTCTCGGTGCAGAGAAGGGCCAGTAACCGCAAGCCTCTCTCGTACCTGCCATGGTCTCTTTGGGGCCTAAGGTAACAGTCAGAAAATCTTGGTGGCTCATAAGATCTTGGTGGCTCTTTGATCTCCTAACATCTAAAACACTAGTGGAACAGTCTGAGCCACATCCCAAATCTGATGTAAAGAAACAAACTTTCACAAAGATTTTGTGGATTCTGGTTTTACAATAACTCCTTCATCTCTCTCTTCTATCACCGAAGTAAACCACAGTGGGGGCAAGGAAGTGGGTATTGGTATTTGTCTTTCTGGGGCTTATCTTCTCCCTAACATCTGTGATGTCCTTGCCCCTAACACCTAGTCTCCCAGTGCTCCAGAACCCGACTACAGCTTTCAGGACCAGATAAAAGCACAGGCTCTGTGTCAGCCCTGGGCCCAGCCCCAGCTCTGCCTCAAAGTGGCTCTGGGATCCTGGACTCATTGTGTGTGATGACAGCCCCAGGGCTCAGTTCTCAGCTCCTTTCTCTTCTCTTTCTACACTCACACACCCATTCATATCCCATCCCATGCCCCAGACACCCAAACTTACATCTCCAGCCAGCCTAGGGGGAACTCCAGACCAAATATGCAGGCTTCTTGACGCCTCCCCTAGGCTCAGCGTCTCACACCCAGTCTGTCCAAAGCTGAATTCCCTACTCTCCTCCAGACCTCTTCCTCCCAAAGTCTTTCTTATCTCTGATGATGACTCTTCTGCTCTTCCAGTGTGTGGGGCAGAATGACCTTAGAATCATTCTTGATTCCTGCCTCTCCTTCTCATCCCATATTCAGTTTGTCAGGAAATCCTGTGGGCTCGACCTTCAGGTGACACCTGAGCTTTTGTCACACTTCAGTTACCACGCTGAATAAATTCCTCTCAGCCTCCCTGGTGCCCTGAAAAAGTGTTTCTCAATCCACTGGCCAGAGCAATCCTTAGAAATGCACGTCAGCCTCTTCCCAAACCCCTAGTGCCTTCCGCTTCACTCAGAGTCAAAGCCAGATCCTTAGAGTGGCTGAAGGCCCCTAGTGACCTCCGTACCTCTCTGGTCCCCTCACCCACTGCTCTCCTGGTTTCCTCCCTTCCAGTCACATTGTCTTCCTTTCCTGTCCCAAGTCACCAGATACTGTTCCACGTCATGGCTTTAAGCTGCCCTTCCTTCTGCCTAGAACTCTCTCCTACCTGGTATCTTCTGGCTGACTCACTCACCACCCTCAGATCTACCCAAATGCCAGCTGTTAAAATGACCCCATGACTGAATTAAAGCCACAACCCACCCAACCCCAGCACCCCCAGCGCCCCAAGGCACCTGCATGGCTCCTGTTCGTCCATGGCACATATTGTCACCTAACATTACACATACTATTTAGAACACTTGTTTACATTTACTGTGTAATTTCTGTGCCTACTGCTAGAGTGTATGCCCCATGAAGGCAGGAATTTTGTCTGTTTTGTTCCTGATATAGAGCAGAAGCTAAATAATTACTTTACAAAATATATATAAAAGCTTTATTGAGACATATTTCATATTCCATTCACTTCACCCACTTAAGTATGTTCACATGGTTATTCAGCTATCATCACAGTCAATTTTAGAATATTTCATTACCCCAAAGAGAAATCTCTCGAGGCTTTGCCGTCACTTCCCACTCCCCGCTGCATAGCCTCTGGTAACTAGCAACCTGCTTTCTCTTTCAATTTGCCTATTCTGGACACTTTGTAGAAATGGAATCACATCATGTGTGGTCTTTCGTAACTAGCTTCTTGCACTTGGCATGCTTTCAAGGTTTGTCCATGTTGTAGCCTGTATCTGTATTTCATCCCTTTTTATTGCAGAATAATTTCCTATTTTATAGATACATTTTGTTTATCCATTCATCAATTGATGGATGAGCACTTACTTATTTTCATTTTAACATAAAATTTACAATTGTAACCACTTTTGAATTTATAGTTCAGTGCCATTAATTCCATTAAGTGCATTGCTGTGCAGTCATTGCCACGGTCCATCTCCAGAACTTTATCGTCTTCTCAAACCGAAAGTCTGTACCCATTCATCAGTAAATCCACATTCCTCCCTCCCCCAGCCCCTGGCAACCACCGCACTCCTCTCTGTCTTTATGAATTTGATCATTCTAGGAATCTCATGTAAGTGGAATCATACATTTTTCCTTTTTGTCTGGCTTATTTCACTATCACAGTGTCCTCAGGGGTCGTCCATATTGTACCATGTGTCAGAATTTCCTTCGTTTTTAAAGCTGAGTAGTATTCCACATTTTTATACCACATTTTCTTTATCCATTCATCCATCGGTAGATGCTTGAGTCATTTCCACCTTTCGGCTATTATCAATACAGCTGCTAAGAGCATTGGTGTACAAATATTTCTTTGAGTCTCTGCTTTCAATTTTGGGAGAATATACCCAAAACTGGAATTGCTGGATCATATGGTAGTTCTGTGTTTAATTTTTTGAATATTTTTCCCAGCAGTGGCTCTGTTTTACATTCCCACCAGCAATGCATGAGTTCCAATTTCTCCACATTTGTAACAACATTTGTTATTTGAGTTGTTTTAAAATAGCTATTCTGATGGGTGTGAGGTGATATCTTATTGTGCTTTTTATTTGCATTTCTCTAACCATTAGTGATATTAACATCTTTTGTGTTTATTATCCATCTGTATATTTTCTTTAAAGCATTGTGTATTCAAGTCCTGTGCTTATATTTTAATCACATTATTTGGGGTTTTTGTTGTTGAGTTGTAGGAGTTCTTTATATATGATTGAATATATGACTTGTAAATATTTCTCCCATTCTTTGGGCTGCCTTTTTACCTTGTTGATAGTATCTTTTAATGTAAACAGAAGTTTTAAATTTATTGTAGTCAAATTTATGTATTTTTTCTTTCATTGGCTATGCCTTTAGTGTCATATCTAAGAAATAATTGCCAAAAATCTTTTTGAATTGAATTGAATTGAATTGTAGTGAAATTATCAGAGCATCTCTAAGCCTTAGTTTTTTTACTTGCAAAATGAGAGTAATATCTAATATGGGTCAGGTAGAGATCCTGTTCTCAGGAGCTTACAATGTAAAACAGGGGACACACGAGAGACCCACGGAGAAAAGGGAATCATTCTCCTTGGCCAGTTATGCAAAGGTCTTGGACAGGGCTTAGCAAACTATGGCCCATGGACCAGATCCAGCAGACTGAGTGGTTTGTTAAATAAAGTGTTATTGGAAAACAGTCTTGCCTATTGATTTATGAATTGTCTACAGCTGCTTTTTGCCACAACAGCAAAGCTGCATGGTTGTAAAGAGTATGATCTGCAAACCCCAGAATACTTACTGTCTGGACCTTCATTGTTGTCATTCAGTTGCTCAGTTTAGTTCAGTTTGGTCACTCAGTTGTCTCCAACTCTTCGCGACCCCATGGACTGCAGCATGCCAGGCTTCCCTGTCCATCGCCAACTCCCGGAGTTTACTCAGACTCATGTCCATTGAGTTGGTGATGCCATCCAACCATGTCTTCCTCTGTCACCCCTTATCCTCCTGTTCTCAATCTTTCCCAGCATCAGGGTCTTTTCCAACAAGTCTGCTCTTTGCATCAGGTGGCCAAAGTATTGGAGCTTCAGCATCAGTCCTTCCAATGAATATTCAGGACTGATTTCCTTTAGGATTGACTGGTTTGATCTCCTTGAAGTACAAGGGACTCTGAAGAGTCTGGACCTTCACAGAAAAGATTTACTGACATATACGCAATGGAATATTATTCAGCCATAATAAGGAATGCATTTGAAACAGTTCTAATGAGGTGGATGAACATAGAACCTATTATACAGAGTGAAGTAAGCCAGAAAGAGAAAGATAAATACCATAGTCTAACGCATGTATACAGAATCTAGAAAAATGGTACTGAAGAATTTATTTACAGGGCAGCAATGGAGAAACAGACATAAAGAATAGACTTATGGACATGGGAGAGGGGAGGGGAGGGTGAGATGTATGGAAAGAGTAACATGGAAACTTACATTACCATATGTAAAATAGATAGCCATGGGAATTTGCTGTATATATCAGGAAACTCAAACAGGGGCTCTGTATCAACCTAGAGGGGTGAGTTGGGGAGGGAGATGGGAAAGAGGTTCAAAAGGGAGGGGATATATGTATACCTATGGCTGCTTCTTTGAGGTTTGACAGAAAACAGCAAAATTCTATAAAGCAATTATCCTTCAATTAAAAAATAATTTTTTAAAAAAGATTTATTGGCCCTAGGTCTAGCAGATCATTTTGGAAAGGTCAGCTGGGGTCAGATTAGATAGGGGCACTATTCTCATCAAGTATATGCTTCAGAACGAGTGAAAGCATTCATTTATATTTTTAAATATGCATATTTGAGCCCGTCCCCAGGGAATTCTGAGGCAATGCCTCTGGTCTAGGGGCCTTGAACTCCAGGCTAAGGAGATGAAGCAGGAGTGAAGGTGAACCTGATTAAAGCAATAAAGTGGGAGAGAATAGAGGCAAGGAGACTGTTTGGAGGCTCCTGGGGGAGGGTAGTGAAGATTAAATGCAGGCCTAAGTTGGAAGAGGAGCGGAGGAGACTGCCAGATGAGCCAGGAGATGGGCTGGAGAAGTTTGGGAGGCAAGAAGACAAAGGTAATGAAGCTCAGGGCTCTGTGAGCATTGGGGTTTGTTTTGCTGCGTTAGTGCATTAACTCTGGGAACGTGCCGTGTGTGAGCGGCCTTCTCAGTGATGCTGTTCATTTACATCCAGGTGGAAAGGAAGCGCCACATTGGAAATGATATCGTCACCATAGTGTTCCAGGAAGGAGAGGAACCTTCTCCTGCCTTCAAGCCTTCCATGATCCGCTCCCACTTCACACGTATCCTGGGCCTGTGTGAACCCTCCCAAGTTAGCCTCGCTGGACCTAAAATGACCCTCAAGCCTGATGTCATGGTGGACTGGCACGTGCTGATTGTTTTGGTTGCTAGACCCTAAGAGCCACTCTCTCTGTCCACTGCAGCGATGAATGGACTTATTTATTCTCAGAGAATTCTTCACTTCAGAACTGTTTTTCCTTTCCTCGAGTGTCTATGAAATGAAGGGAACTTCCTACCCTCCGCTGATAATAAGGGAATTAGAAGAATTATAGGTAGTGAATCCTCTGAGAAATTTGCTTTAGGTATAAAAAACTTGCAAGCTGAGATAAAAAGCCAAAATAATGTGCCTTTGTTGATTCTAAGTCCTGGGAATGGCTGCTGTATTACCATCTCTTAACATTTGAGAAGTGATAGAATTAATCCTATTTTTATTTGCTTTCCCTCCACTTCCTCTCGTGCATCTTTAGCTCACTTTGCCGCCAAAGACCTGAAGTCTCAGTAATGCCCAAGCTCAGTGCACTCAGACAGGCCTGGGGCGTGAGCATGGCCAGCCCGACACATCCCCAACCATGGCCCCATTGTCCTGGGCCACTGGCCGTGACAGTGAGACCCAGCTGTCATGCTGGCCATAATAAGTAAAGGCAAGTAGTAGTACCTACAGGTTTTTTTCAGAATAAATTCTGGTCTAGTTATTCATGTTCCCTGGAGACCCCAGGAAAGATGCTAGGAGCTAGGACCACTGTGGCTCATGACATCTACAAGTAGATTGCTCTGCATCCTCTAGCTTGTTCGCTTATGTCCTAACATTATAGAATGTAAGTTTTTCTTTAAATTATTTATCTGGGGGCTTCCCAGGTGGCTCAGTGATAAAGAATCCACCTGCCAATACAGGAGCTGCAGGAGACACAGGTTTGATCCCTGGGTCAGGAAGATCCCTTGGAGGAGGAACTGGCAACCCACTCCAGTATTCTTGCCAAGATAATCCCATGGACAGAGGTGCCTGGTGGGCTACAGTCCATGAGATCGCAGAGTCAGACATGACAGAAGCAACTGAGCACATTTATTTATTTGGCTGCACTGGGTCTTAGTTGTGGAACTCGAGATCTTTGATCCTTGTTGTGGTGTGCAGGACCTTGTTCCCTGACCAAGGATTGAACCCAGACCGCTTGCATTGCAAGCAGAATCTTAGCCACTGGACCACCAGGGAAGTCCCAGTATGTAAGTTTTAAAAGCTGAAAATTGCCATGAGGACAGGGAATAAAACAGGTATGCACATACACATTAATAATAAGTGATATCTTATTCTGGTCACTGGAATGGAGGACTAATATTTCCCCTTTTGTGCAGCAGTTCTTCTTACAGAACAGAAACAAAATTCCAGGAGGGAGATGGAGGTGACTCAGAGTAACAGAGAGATCATCATTATTTTTAGAATTTTCTTCATTATGAGTTTTAGATTTGGGACTGGGCTCGTTTGTTTCTCCAAAGGGACAAATCTAAGAGTGGGAGCACTCTGAGGGATTGAGGAGGGTGGTATTTCAACCCTAGCTAAGAGAAGCTAGGGCTGGGAGATGCTGGGGGAGAAGGAGGAATGGGAGAAGAAAAAAAATGCTGGTGGAGGTGGTACTATTTTAGACTCAACATGCCCAACACGAGCAAAGTAGATTCTGCCTAGAGACTGCCGCCAGCTACACTGGTTTGTTTGGGTTTGTTTTGTCTACTAAAAGCCAGAAGGAGATAGAGGGAAAGTATACAGTGGATACATTTAAACTGCTTTTCCTTTCAAAATGTGTGAGACGACATATCTGGTTAATTTCATTGGGGATCTTGTATATATTTCCAGGCAAGGGAACTGATCTTTTTGCTCTGGTTTTGCTTGGTTGTAGTGGCTTCATAGCGTTGTTTACATTGCTTTTCTGACAGATTTGGAGGTGAAGCCCTTTCCCAAAAGGACGAGCACGCAGAGGTCAAACCTGTCTCCCCTGGCTGTCTCTTTTATAGAAGACAAGGTTCCATCTCAACCTAAGGGTGACAGGTGCCCTGACCCCAGGAGAGCAGGTCCAAGATGATCCTGTACCCGGGGTTTACCAAACACAAGCTTTTGACTGTGTGCATCGGGTCCTTAATTGATTTCCTTAACCATCACCACAGATATTTTTGCCTTAGTGAGGTATGATCAGCAAAAGGACAATTACAGGTTGGTAACAACTTTATCTTTATGCTTGTTCTAATCCTCATGTTTACATGTTACTTTGGCATTCATTTTATGAGACTCTTGATTTATTACCTGTTTCTTGATTGACTTGAAAGACTGTGTCTTCAGGAAAAGCTTGTCTCATATAGTGTTTTGTTTTGATTTGGGTTTTTTTATTTGGCTGCTCTGGGTCTTAGTTGCAGCACTCAGGATCTTTAGTTGCAGCATGTGGGATCTAGTGCCCTGACCAGGGATCGAACCTGGGCCCCCTGCACTGGGAACGTGGAGTCTTAGCCTCTGGATCGCCAGGGAAGTCCCCTGTTTCGTATAGTGTTGCTCTGTGCAGTAGACCCGAGGGTCAGGGCTAGCTTGGAATGTGGTTGTGCTCCACAGAGGGCACAAATGTGATATGTTTGATCTTGCCCAGAGCACCCTCCTTCCTAGGCTACATCCTTGCCTGTTTATGCTTTTGTTCTCAAAAATTAATCTGTTAAAAGCTATCATGATTTTGTGAAAAGAGGATAAACTGTGAGGCAAATAGACCTGGGTTGGAATCCCAGCTCTGTCGCTCACTACCTTTGAAGCTTTAGGGGAAAAGTGTTTATCTTCTTGGAGACTCAGGCTTGTCTGTGGAAGGAAGATAACAGCTCTATTTTGGCAGGCTGCTGAGAATCAGCGGATACTATGTCTTAAAATACCAAGTATGCTCCCTGTTGTGCAGTGGGTGCAAGTGGTGGTCTTTGCTGTCATTACTGCAGTGGGTGACCTTGCCTGCCGCTTGGTGGGTTGGACCATGAAGGATCCAACAAGACCTAATCTTTGCCCTAAAGCAGATGGGATTGCTGCATGGTGGCCAAGGTTCTGGAAGAACAGAGGATGCCTTCCTCCTGTGGAAGTATTCCTAAGACATCACATAGGCAACTGGAGAAATTTAAGATCCAGATGTTGGTGATCTTTTAAGAAAAACCAACTAACTCTACAATGTTCTCTACACAGGCTGAAAATATTTTCAGAGGAAAGTGTACCACTCTTTGGCCCACCCTTGCCATCCCCACCAGTGTTTACAGACCACCAGGAATTCAGGGACTTTTTGCTAGTGAAATGTAAGTTTCTATTTTGAAATGTTTTTGTACCTTGTTCTACATCAAAATACATTTCTTCTAATTCTCGCAGGACACCATAAAGAAGATATCATCATTTAAGCACTGATTGCATTCCACGTTCTGTTAATTTTTCATGAGAAATGTATTTAGTTTTCTGATGGTGTTTTGGAGGTCTCTCCTGGGTTCTCATCTATACCTAGCATCCTAGCCACCAAATAACTAATATTTATTCAGTTCAATAGGCCTAGCTCTGTGCTCTTTTATGTGTTGTATCACGTTCTTACAACCCCATAAGGAAATATGGTTATATTCATTCTACATAATAGAAAACTGAGGCCCAAGGATCTAAATAATTTGCTTAAGAATGCACAGACAGCAGCACAGCTGGGATTCAAACCCGTAACTGCCTCAGCCTCAAGCTCCTAACTACTGCACACTTTCCATTCTGCGCTCTAATGTGTAACTGGGCATTCCACTTCATTGACTCTCAGTGTCTGTAGTCCACTAAACCACCAGCTTTTTTGTTCTAGAAGAAACTTTCATTGGGCTAAGAATTCCAGTACTCTCCTTGGGCAATGGTGGTGTTATTTTTTCTAACAAAATCCGTCAAATATATATTTAATCCCATTGAATGGCATCCTATGGTTTGGCCCATGTGTTGGATGGATGGGTGGATGGGTGGGTAGGTGGATTAATGGATGGATGGATTAGTGGATGGGTGAGTAGGTGGGTGGAATGGTGGATGAGGGCAGGTTTGGGTTCCAGTTAGGTCTTCAAGTAATTAGTTATACCCTCTGCTCAGGAATCTTGTAATCCAACAGGAAAGGCAAGATAGATATACCTATGGAGTATGACTTTGTACAGAGAAATTTAGCAAGTTTTTAAGGATTCTTCCATGAAAGGAGGGTAATAACAGTATTAGGAAATGGGTGGCATTTACTGTGAAAAGTTTCCTTGAGAAGGACATTCTTCAATAACCTAACATATGTAATTCCCTTTGTAACTTGATTTATTTTAGTAATTAACGGTGAAAAAGCCACTTTGGAAACCCCAACATTCGCCCAGAAACGTCGACGAACTCTGGATATGTTGATTCGATCTTTATACCAGGATTTGATGCCAGATTTGCACAAGGTAACCCTGGGTCCATGGTCTTCTTTCTTTCCCATGGGGTCTGAATTGAGAACACAAGTCCTTGTGATGAGTCCTGGTTAGAAGAGTGTAACATCTCCTGATCCTTGCTGTCAACACTGGACTGTGGCCACCAGGGGCTGGGGTTCTCTCGTGGATACCATGGGAAGAGGGGACGTTTAATGTCCATATAAAGAAGTGCGATTTTCATAAAAATCTTGTGGAAATCACCATGCAGGCTGGGGCACGAGTGTCAGTCAACAGTCCTTGGAGCAGTAGAGTGCTTTGGGGTGGCTGACCTTGGAGTACCACTCAGTGTTACCTGTGCCATGGAGCTGACGGACAGGCAAAGTAGGGATTTGGGAGAGAGACTACGCTCTCTTAAGGTTTTCTGGAGATTTACTGGCGAGTACCATATTTAGGCACTGAAATATGCCTGTGCATTTACTGCAAATCCACTTTGCACCAGACACTTCCTAGGCTGAAGGTGTATCCACACTGATGAGACCCAGCACCTCCCTTGAGGAGCCCAGCACCTCGAGGGCCCCACACTCTTTAGAGGCCTCCGGACTTAGTACAAGATCACCGTGTGTCACGGTGGCTAATAAGTGTTAATGCGGAATGAAATCATCGTTGTTTAGAAGCATTTCTCGAATTTAACAAAGAACACAGAACAAGTGGGAACACTCCCCTAGAATCAGTGGGGCCACAAACTCCAGCAACAAGAGTTGCTACTGAATGTGAACATAAATGCAGTGTCTGGTCTCAAGTGCCCCCCACCCCCACCCTGGGGAGACAAAGAACATCAGAACAAACTGGTGCAAACAAACCTTGTGATCCTTTCCCTTCAGCACAGTGACCACCGCCATCTTATAGGTGCCCTTGATTTCCAGCCGGTCTCTACACCCAGCTACTTACAGGGCTTGGGCCAGACCAACCCCAGGGCCCTAAATAGCCAGCCATAATTGGCAATCTGCCCATTTCCTTATTTCCTTAAGGTCAAGGAAGGATGAAGAGAGAGTTATTGTTGTTCAGTTGCTAAGTCATCTCCCACTCTCTGCAACCCCATAGACTGCAGCATGCCAGGCTCTCCTGTCCTTCATTATCTCCCAGAGTTTGCTCAAACTCATGTCCATTGAGTCGGTGATGCCATCTAACCATCTCATCCTCTGTCGCCCCCTTCTCCTCCTGCCCTCAGCCTTTCCCAGCATCAGGGTCTTTTTCAAAGAGTTGGTTTTTTGAATCAGGTGGCCAAAGTATTGGCGCTTCAGCATCAGTCCTTCCAATGAAGAAAGGGTACCAAGAGGAGTATGTGATGTCTTTGCAGCTGAAGCATCACTGCCTTAACAGGCCTTCCCCAGCCCAGCTGAAACCTAGTGCCCCTGTTTAATGCCTCCAGATGCTTTATGTACCTCCCCTTCATAGAAGTTATCCATGTGCCAGTCGTGTAGTCAGTTACTTAATCTAGCTTTCCCGTAGACTCTGCTCCGTGAGGACAGAGATTGTGTCCACAACATTGCCCAGATCTAGCAGAGCATAGGTGCTCAGCCACTACGAGCTAACTGCAAGCATGCACCCAGTTCTCTGACTGCTGTCTGGAAGAAAACTGCCGTTTACGGAGTGTGTGCTCAAGCACCTCCCATGCATTTCCTTCCTTAGTCCTTATAACACACCTCAGAGACAGGTATTAGCCACACAAAGACACTGAGACTCAGAAATTAAGTTCCTTGCCCAAAATTACCCAGAAGGCCACAGAGTTGACAAGTCCAGGGGCCCTGTTCACATGGAATTGAGTGTGTCATGTTCCAGGGGTGTCCTCTCTGAGAACGGCATCCTTGGAGCTGTGCAGCGTAGCGGCCAATCACTCTGGGAGGCGGTTAGTAAGTGGAGCTGCTGGTTTGCTTGCTTTCTGAGCCCCTGCTCTCAGCTCTTCCAGGGGCTGGCTCTCCCCCTGTTGGCTCCTTAATCCCTTGCGGCTCACACAGACCTGGGCGGACACTTCAGCGGTGCTCCATAGATGCTTATTGAGTGAATGAATAGAGGCGGCAGAAGTAGGACTATTTGGACAAAGAGGTTTGTGGAGTAAGAGAAGGCAAAGATGAGATTTGATAACCATCTTTGGAATTCATAACTTGTCTTTCTTTTTCAGAACATGCTTAATAGACGATCTTTCAGTGATGTCTTACCGGAATCGCCCAAGTCAGCGAGGAAGAAAGAGGAGGCCCGCCAGGCAGAGTTTGTTAGAATAGGACAGGTGGGTTTTCTTCTGACATCTGTTGTGCAAGACACAGAGTTGTGAGTCCATCCAAACCAGATGGCCCTTCTGCGAAGAATGTTATGTTTGCACACTCCTGGAGGAGTTCTGTCACTTCTCTTAGGGTCATTGTGGAACCATAAGGAAGATTTTTTTTTAATTTTATTGAAGTATAATTGATTTTCAATGTGTTAATTTCTGCTGTACAGCAAAGCGATTCAGTTATACATATTGATATTCTTGTTCATAATCTTTTCCAGTCTGGTTTGTCACAGGATATTGAATATAGCTCCCTGTGCTGTACAGTAGGACCTTGTTGCTTATATGAGGAGGGGTGATGCTGGCTGGGAGCAGGAGGCCACAGGGCTCAGTCCCTGCTCCCTGTTGTCAAGGGAGCACATACCATTTGCTTGACTCCTGGGGATTTTCTGAAGAGTAGAGAGCCAATTTAGGGAAAGGACCTTGAACTGCCCCCTGGCAGGAGTCAGCACGGAGGGGGCTGTCCTCGCAGGAGACCCGGATTTCCCCCCTACCACTTGAAAGCAGTCATCACAGGGAGGTGGCTCCCGGGCATCACCTTATTCCAGGTTTTAGAGGAAGCCACTCCCTCTCTGCCTGGCTTCTTCGTGACATTAGTGTTTCTTGGTTCTGGAGGTGATACAGCCTTCTGCCTTGGTCCCATGTCACAAGAGGGAGGAGGAGAGCTGTCTGCTGCAGACAAGATTCTGACCTGAAAGTGGAAGCTAATCAGCAAGGCAATCACAAAAGCTTAGCAGCAAAGATAACCTTTTCCCAAAGCAGGAGCCGTATCACCGGGGCCTCCAACTTCAGTTCGTGTTCAAAGATAGTACCCCGACTCTACTTTCAGAGAATCTGATTCATCAAGTTTGAGGAAGGACCTGGGGATTTTTTTTCAGTACTGGTGGTTTGGAAATCACTGTACTGATATATTGATCGGTTGAAATGACAGAATGCATTTGACATCATTAGATCCAGCTGACTCCTTTCCTTATCTTCAGTGATAGGGCAGCGTGGGAACCTGAAACAAGCCTGAAATTACTCCTGTTTCATTTTAAAAAGTTTTTTTCAAGTCATAACTGTTGATTCTTATGCTTTTACTGCCTGATAAACTGAAAGAGATCTCTATTCTGTAAGGCACTAAAGCTGAAATCCATCGTGAGAGGGGACGCCCCATCAAGCTTGGTGGCATCAGGGATCTGTAAAAAGGAGGTGAGTTATTGATGCTTTCATGTTCAACTGTGAATGTCCTGTGTCTTTGGGGAAGTTATTGAGATTCTTAGAAAGAGCTTTGTGGGGCAGGAGGAAGAAGAGCTTGTCTGAGGCAGAGTCTGCAGACAAAGCCCCAGGTAAAGTTGGGCAGCATTTAGTGAGAGCCTCCTGGCTTCCATGGTGTGCCTGCACCTTTGCTTAAAGGGGCAGAGCTGCTCGACCAGGCCTGGACAGGCAGACTGAGCTCAGCAGTGTGCCTCAAGCCTTGTGTGTATACAGACCACTGGGACATCCTGACCAAATGCAGGTTCTCATCAACAGCTCTGCAGCCGGGCCATGATCCTGTATTTCCAACAAGGTCTCATGTCGTGCCTGTGCTGCTGACCATGGACACACTCAACAGCAAGGCTCTAGGGCAGTACTTCTGAAGCTTCAGTGTGGGTTAGAATCACCCCCTAGAACCTCTGATTCCGTAGGTCTGAGTGGGCCCTGAGAATTTGCATTTCTCTCAAGTTGATGCTGATGCTGTTGGTCAGAGGACCACAGCTGAGCAATCACTGCCTCCTCTACCACTCATTCATGGCCTGTGTATCTACTCATTTCTACTTCCTATGGAAAAAGAACTAGGTGGTCATCAAGCATTGAAGAGAAAACATAAAAACAAATCACAGTATGAACTTATTGTTTGCATTATTTTGTATTGTAAAGTCATACCCTACATACTTCATTATATCTATGTTCAGAATATCTAAAAGATAATTAAATGGAACAACTCCACAGTGTATCACTGGAGAAGTAGCCATTGTAAAAGCAAAAGAATTATGAATATATCTATTTTCGCCCTAAAGGTATAGATGATCTATATCTGAACTGTAGAACCTACACACAGTTCAAAGTCTGGTTTCAAGAAAATTATGCGCTCAAAATACAACCGGTGCTGAAAACCCACAGCCAATTTAAGACAAGACCGATGGCAAAGTATCTTTTCCAAAGGTTGCCAAAATTCCCACTATCTGCTTATTCATTTGAATAGTAGAATTTGTAGTGTTGTCAAGGACTTCATAGATAGCACATTCCAATAAGATTTAGTAACTTTCTTAACAGAGAAGGCAATGGCAACCCACTCCAGTACTCTTGCCTGGAAGATCCCATGGATGGAGGAACCTGGTGGGCTGCAGTCCATGGGGTCGCTAAGAGTCGGGCACATCTGAGCGACTTCACTTTCACTTTCCACTTTCATGCATTGGAGAAGGAAATGGCAACCCACTCCAGTGTTCTTGCCTGGAGAATCCCAGGGACAGGGGAGCCTGGTGGGCTGCTGTCTATGGGGTTGCACAGAGTCGGACACTACTGAAGCGACTCAGCAGCAGCAGCAACTTTCTTAAAAAGTTCGTAGGGAAATGCCACTCCAAGTAATGACCTGCACTTGGGCAGCCCTCTTTCAGTTTATAAAATATCTTCACGTCCTTTGTGTGATCTTTTCACAACAGCCCAAGCCTCATCTCAGCAATGAGGTCGCTCATTTTGAGGCTGGTGGGTTTCATAAATGTATAGCATGATTTTCCAAGACAGGAATAATTCACACAGTGTTTACCCTCATCCCAAACAGCACCCTGGCAGGTCACCTCAGAGCCATCACTCCTACTCTGAGTGTACCAGCATGTGCTCACTTAGAACTTACAAACACACCTATGAACACACCTTACACGTGCACACAGGCTCTTGTACAGCATCAGGTAAAAGTGAAGATGTAGGACTTCAACTCATCCCTGAGAATCTCTACAGACATCCTTGTCCTTTGAGGCCAAGCCACATGCTTTGGAAGGAAGTTAATGGTTCCAGGCATCAGCCACAGCTCCGAGGGAGCAGTAAGGCAGTGCCGACTATTCCTGCTCGATCAATGTAGAATGAAACCAAGGTTGCGGGCTCCATGACGTGAACGTGTCAAGTGGGGGAACACAAGTAGGTTTCATTGGAGCCCTCAACATATTCCTACGAACAGACATTATTTCTTTTCTTGAAGATTTCATAGCCATAAGTGGGTCAATAAGCCTTTTCATGTTAAGATGATAGCAACCTCTTGCATTGCATGTGGTTTAATAGTTTTGCCAAATCAGCAGCACAGGAATCTGACTTTTTTTAGAGAGTTGGGTGGGACTTCCTTTTATAAAGAACTATTGCGAAACCTCCAAAAAAGAATAGGCTCCAATTGGTCCAACTTCTAAGTGTTAAAAAGAAACGTTTGGTTAGAAAACATTATTGATGTTTCCCTAGCCCTTGAGGGCAGCATTATAATACAGGTCACGGTGCCAGAAACATGTGAGTCAGCCTTTTCCTGTTGCATACATTTCTGGAAGGAGACATTTTTTTCTTAATTAAGGTGACTGAGTCAGAGCCCATCTAACTCCCAGGGTTTGGGGGCATCTGTGCTGCCGTTTCGGGTGGTATGTGTGCGTTTCCCCCTGATGGGCCGGTGTGCTGTCTCTGTGCTCTTAACCTTCCTACGCTTGTGTTGCCCTGCAGCCTTGGGAGCCACAGTGTTTCTGCAGTAACTTCCCTCATGAGGCCGTGTGTGCGGATCCCTGGGGCCAGGCCTTGCTGGTTTCCACTGATGCCGGCGTCTTGCTAGTGGATGGTTAGTGAGTAGCTGCTCCTTTAGCTGTCTCTCTGTGTGACTTCTCATACTTCTAAGATGGGTGACCACTGGTCGGCTCCCTTTGGATACATGTGTCCTCAGCGGTGAGGTTAACGGAGTCTCATCCCCTTACAAAACTACCCCATTGTTTTCAACACGCAAGCCAGAGGGGGAGGCACCCATGACAATTTCATCCCTTCCCCAAATCTCTGATTAATCTGTGGATATCAAATGATGCAAGAGACACGAACTCGATCCCTGGGTCAGGAATATCCTCTGGAGAAGGAAATGACAATCCACTCCAGTATTCTTGCCTGAGAAATCCCATGGACAAGAGGAGCCTGGCAGGCTACAGTCCATGGGGTTTCAAGTGTCGGCTATGACTGAATATTGAGCACATCAAACGACCTGCAAGGAGAATCTCCTTTGCAGGAATACTTGTTGTGATTCCAATGTTTGACCTTAAATTAACAAGGGCACATGGTTCTTTAGAACCTCTGTCTCAGGGATATACTCTCTCTCAAAGCGCATTTTTTTTTAAGGTTTCTAATTCAGAACATACTCAGTATCTAAAATAAACAATAAGGATCTTAGATAACCTGTTTGATGGATAGAGAAAGAAAAAGATTTTGATAGGAAGACAGATCTCAACTCAATATTAAATCAAACTTCTCACAGCCAGGTGGGTCAGCTGCCCCAGGGAGGCAGACAGGCGATGACCTTGGTGAGCATGCCCTAGAGGGAATTCAACTTTGGGTGGGGATTTAATTTAGATTCAAAGACTGCAGCAGGTCTCTTGGATTCTTCCAGACTCCTAATGAGTGATAAAGGATCTAAAGGATCAGTTCAGTTCAGTTCAGTCGCTCAGTCATGTCCGACTCTTTGCGACCCCATGAATCACAGCACTCCAGGCCTCCCTGTTCATCACCAACTCCCGGGGTTCACTCAAACTCACGTCCATCAGGTCGGTGATGCTATCCAGCCATCTCATCCTCTGTCGTCCCCTTCTCCTCCTGCCCCCAATCCCTCCCAGCATCAGAGTCTTTTCCAATGAGTCAACTCTTCGCATGAGGTGGCCAAAGTATTGGAGTTTCAGCTTTAGCATCAGTCCTTCCAATGAACACCCAGGACTGATCTCCTTTAGAATGCACTGGTTGGATCTCCTTGCAGTCCAAGGGACTCTCAAGAGTCTTCTCCAACACCACAGTTCAAAAGCATTAATTCTGCGGCGCTCAGCTTTCTTCACAGTCCAAATCTTACGTCCATACATGACCACTGGAAAAACCATAGCCTTGACTAGACAGACCTTGTTGGCAAAGTAATGTCTCTGCTTTTGAATATGCTATCTAGGTTGGTCATAACTTTCCTTCCGAGGAGTAAGCGTCTTTTAATGTCATGGCTGCAGTCACCATCTGCAGTGATTTTGGAGCCCAGAAAAATAAAGTCTGACACTGTTTCCACTGTTTCCCCATCTATTTCCCATGAAGTGATGGGACCGGATGCCATGATCTTCGTTTTCTGAATGTTGAGCTTTAAGCCAACTTTTTCACTCTCCACTTTCACTTTCATCAAGAGGCTTTTTAGTTCCTCTTCACTTTCTGCCATAAGGGTGGTGTCATCTGCATATCTGAGGTTATTGATATTTCTCCTGGCAATCTTGATTCCAGCTTGTGCTTCATCCAGCCCAGCGTTTCTCATGAAGTACTGTGCATATAAGTTAAATAAGCAGGGTGACAATATACAGCCTTGACGTACTCCTTTCCCGATTTGGAACCAGTCTGTTGTTCCATGTCCAGTTCTAACTGTTGCTTCCTGACCTGCATATAGGTTTCTCAAGAGGCAGGTAAGGTGGTCTGGTATTCCCATCTCTTTCAGAATTTTCCACAGTTTATTGTGATCCACACAGTCAAAGGCTTTGGCATAGTCAATAAAGCAGAAATAGATGTTTTTCTGGAACTCTCTTGCTTTTTCCATGATCCAGCAGATGTTGGCAATTTGATCTCTGGTTCCTCTGCCTTTTCTAAAACCAACTCGAACATCAGGAAGTTCATGGTTCACATATTGCTGAAGCCTGGCTTGGAGAATTTTGAGCATTACTTTCCTAGCGTGTGAGATGAGTGCAATCATGCGGTAGTTTGAGCACTCTTTGGCATTGCCTTTCTTTGGGATTGGAATGAAAACTGACCTTTTCCAGTCCTGTGGCCACTGCTGAGTTTTCCAAATTTGCTGGCATATTGAGTGCAGCACTTTCACAGCATCATCTTTCAGGATTTGAAATAGTGCAACTGGAATTCCATCACCTCCACTAGCTTTGTTCATAGTGATGCTTTCTAAGGCCCACTTGACTTCACATTCCAAGATGTCTCGCTCTAGGTGAGTGATCACACCATCGTGATTATCTGGGTCATGAAGATCTTTTTTGTACAGTTCTTCTGTGTATTCTTGCCATCTCTTCTTAATATCTTCTGCTTCTGTTAGGTCCATACCATTTCTGTCCTTTATCGAGCCCATCTTTGCATGAAATGTTCCCTTGGTATCTCTAATTTTCTTGAAGAGATCTCTAGTCTTTACCATTCTGTTGTTTTCCTCTATTTCTTTGCGTTGATCGCTGAGGAAGGCTTTCTTATCTCTCCTTGCTATTCTTTGGAACTCTGCATTCAGATGCTTATATCTTTCCTTTTCTCCTTTGCTTTTCGCTTCTCTTGTTTTCACAGCTATTTGTAAGCCCTCCCCACACAGCCATTTTGCTTTTTTGCATTTCTTTTCCATGGGGATGGTCTTGATCCCTGTCTCCTGTACAATGTCACGAACCTCATTCCATAGTTCATCAGGCACTCTATCTATCAGATCTAGGCCCTTAAATCTATTTCTCACTTCCACTGTATAATCATAAGGGATTTGATTTAGGTCATATCTGAATGGTCTAGTGGTTTTCCCTACTTTCTTCAATTTAAGTCTGAATTTGGCAATTAGGAGTTCATGATCTGAGCCACAGTCAGCTCCTGGTCTTGTTTTTGTTGACTGTATAGAGCTTCTCCATCTTTGGCTGCAAAGAATATAATCAGTCTGATTTTGGTGTTGACCATGTGGTGATATCCATGTGTAGAGTCTTCTCTTTTGTTGTTGGAACAGGGTGTTTGCTATGACCAGTGCATTCTCTTGGCAAAACTCTATTAACCTTTGCCCTGCTTCATTCCATATTCCAAGGCCAAATTTGCCTGTTACCCCAGGGTTTCTTGACTTCCTACTTTTGCATTCCAGTCCCCTGTAATGAAAAGGACATCTTTTTGGGGTGTTAGTTCTAAACGGTCTTGTAGGTCTTCATAGAACCATTCAACTTCAGCTTCTTCAGTGTTACTGGTTGGGGCATTGGCTTGGATTACCGTGATATTGAATGGTTTGCTTGGAAACGAACAGAGATCATTCTGTCATTTTTGAGATTGCATCCAAGTACTGCATTTCAGACTCTTTTGTTGACTATGATGGCTACTCCATTTCTTCTAAGGGATTCCTGCCCACAGTAGTAGATATAATGGTCATCTGAGTTAAATTCCAGTCCATTTTAGTTCGCTAATTCCTAGAATGTCGACATTCACTCTTGCCATCTCCTGTTTGACCACTTCCAATTTGCCTTGATTCATGGACCTGACATTCCAAGTTCCTATGCAATATTGCTCTTTACAGCATCGGACCTTGCTTCTATGACCAGTCACATGCACAACTGGGTATTGTTTTTGCTTTGGCTCCATCCCTTCATTCTTTCTGGAGTTATTTCTCCACTGATCTCCAGTAGCATATTGGGCACCTACTGACCTGGGGAGTTCCTCTTTCAGAATCCTATTTTGCCTTTTCATACTGTTCATAGGGTTCTCAAGGCAAGAATACTGAAGTGGTTTGCCATTCCCCTCTCCAGTGGACCACATTCTGTCAGACCTCTCCACCATGACCCGCCCGTCTTGGGTGGCCCCACAGGGCATGACTTAGTTTCATTGAGTTAGACAAGGCTGTGGTCCGTGTGATCAGATTGACTAGTTTTCTGTGATTCAGTGTGTCTGCCCTCTGATGCCCTCTTGCAACACCTACCATCTTACTTGGGTTTCTCTTACCTTGGACGTGGGGTATCTCTTCACGGCTGCTCCAACAAAGCGCAGCTGCTGCTCCTTACCTTGGACAAGGGGTATCTCCTCATAGCTGCCCCTCCTGACCTTGAACGTGGAGTAGCTCCTCTTGGCCCTTCTGCACCCATGCAGCCGCTGCTCCTTGGACATCTAAAGGATAGTAGCAAATAACCAAACAAAAGAATTTATTTAAAAACAAAACAAAAACAGACCTTGGAGGCTTAGTCTAATCTTAGTTTTGCAGATAAAGAAAAGGAGGCCTAAAGAAATTAGGACTTCCCTGGTGGCTCTATCTACAATGTGGAAGACCCAGGTTCAGTCCTGGGTTAGAAAGATCCTCTGGAGAAGGAAATGGCAACCCACTCTAGTACTCTTGCCTGGAAAATCCCATGGACAGAGGAGTGTGGTGGGCTACAGTCCATAGGGGCATAAGGAGTCGGACACGACTGAGCGACTTCAATTTCACTTTTCTTTCAAAGAAATTATGTGACTTGCCCAAGACCACACAGCTAATTAGTGGCATTTCTGGGACCAGAACCCAGAGGTGATTCATCGTCCGGTGCTTTCTCAACTTAGCCATCTACATTTTATTAAAGTTAAATTAAACTCTACCAATGTTACCATCTTTAGCTTGATGCAGATTTCCAAAACCATGGTCCTGGACAAATAATTATGAAAATTTTTATGATGAAAAGAATGTCAAATTGTACCTGTTTGCTTTTTTGGGAAAGAGAAAGTAATTTCATGATTATTTGTAAGACCTGTCTAAAAACAGAAAAAAAACTCTGTTTGAGTTGCTTCTTTGTAAATATAAAATCCAAACCAAGATTACCCAAGTCCCTTTATGAAATTTTCATCTTTATGGATACAAAATGTAATGGGAGTGTCAGATATAAGGATTATTGTGATTGCCAGGAAATCCTGTTCTTTCAAACTTGAGGAACATTGTCTATGCAGGTGGTAGCCATATATATCCACCACCAGCTTACCTGTATTACTCAGATTATTACTTTCATGTCCTGATTATGCAGTAATCCTTCCCTGTTTGCTTATGCTGAGAAGAGAATAACCCTTAAGGCTTTCTTTGTATTCTTTGTTGTGCTTTTAAGCCATAATTATCTTGTTATTTCTTTGTTTACCTCTGTCTTTCCTACACTTAATTCTATTACGAATTGTTTCCATTAGTGAATCTCCCCATTTCGTTTCAGGGCAAGTTCCACTCTATTTGATTAGCCTCTGCTTAATTTCATTAGACTCATCCCCTTGAGAGTCTGCTCCTTTCAAGGTCACTATTAAAAATTCTTTGCATTCTAAGCGTAGCAAAACCTGCTCTGAAGGGAGACCAAGTACTGAATAAATATGCTATCACCGTTTGTTTTGTTTTGGTAATAGAAAAGCCAGATCATCTAAAAGATGGTTTCTTCATAAAGAGATTACAAGAAAGAATCCATAGTTTTGAAACAGTCATTGAACTCACATCACTTTCTCATATCCTTGCCTCTTCCTTCCTGGGCCATATATAAACCTGTCTAGCCACAGGAGTATGTGAACGCTGTATATTGTCACCTTGCTTATTTAACTTACATGCAGAGTACATCATGAGAAATGCTGGTCTGGATGAAGCACAAGCTGGAATCAAGATTGCTGAAAGAAATATCAATAACTTTAGATACGCAGATGACACCACCCTTATGGCAGAAAGCGAAGAGGAGCTAAAGAGCCTCTTGATGAAGGTGAAAGAGGAGAGTGAAAAAGCTGGCTTAAAACTCAGCATTCAGAAAACTAAGATCCTGACATCCAGTCCCATCACTTCATGGCAAATAGATGGGGAAACAATGGAAACAGTGAGAGACTTTATTTACCTGGACTCCAAAAATCATTACAGATAGTGACTGCAGCCATGAAATTAAAAGACGCTTGCTCCTTAGAAGAAAAGCTATGACCAACCTAGACAACATATCAAAACACAGAGAAATTACTTTGCTGACAAAGGTCTGTATAGTCAAAGCTATGGTGCTTCCAGTAATCAGGGATGGATGTGAGAGTTGGACTATAAAGAAAGCTGAGCACCGAAGAATTGATGCTTTTGAATTGTGGTGTTAGAGAAGACTCTTGAGAGTCCCTTGGACTGCAAGGAGATCCAACCAGTCCATCCTAAAGGAAATCAGTCCTGAATATTCATTGGAAGGACTGATGCTGAAGCTGAAACTCCAATACTTTGGCCCCCTGATGCAAAGAACTGACACATTAGAAAAGACCCTGATGCTGGGAAAGATTGAAGGCAGGAGGAGAAGGGGATGACAGAGGGAGAGATGGTTGGATGGCATCGCTGACACGATGGACATGAGTTTGAGCAAGCTCCAGGAGAAGGTGAAGGACAGGAAAGCCTGATGTGCTGCAGTCCATGGGGTCACAAAGAATCAGACATGACTGAGCTACTGAACAACAACAAAGCCACCTGAACATCAGGGCTGTTCCCTTGCTCACCCCATCAGTCCATGGGCATGCAGTGCTGTTTTTAGGTTACAATACCAGCTAAGAGCTCACACTTTGTCCTTGCATGGACTTCAGTTCCACAAGTTCAGGACATGTGCTTCGACAATTTCCTAGCACCTCTGAGCCTCGGATTTCTCATTTGTTAAATGGGAATATTAGAAATTCCTACCTAATAGGGTCACTGTGGGACATTTACATTAAATGATACCTACAACACTTAGCATTAAGGCTTGATATGTAGGAAGCCCAGGGCATAAATGCCTGGCCTTAATGAAATAATCATAGTTATTTAGTCAAATGCAGAGATGGGCACTGAAATGAATGATCATCTCATGGTTTGAAAAAAGGATTCTTGCCCCCAGAGAAGCACAAAGAGCCTCAGAATGAATCCGCTTGGGAAAGCCTGAGGTATTAGAGGAAGGAGAGTGTTTGATGGGCTGCCCCCATCATGAAGGACAACTAGAGACAAGCCATCTGTTTCATAAAAGCTTAGCAGGCTCTGTGCTCTGACAAATCCAGTGCTCTCACTGGGCTGCAGGAGCGGGAGACTCTTCCCCGGGATTGGGGTGAGGGGTAGGGGTTGTTACTAATCCTAATGATGAAAGTTCTGTCCCCTCCTGGGCACCGTCCAGGGAGGGATAAACTCCCAGACAGACAGGTTTCTGGAAGAGTCAAGATCCTTAGGGCCTCCTGCACCTAAATTATAATTAAGGAAACACCCAAACCCACAGCAGAACACTTGAAGACCTAAGTATCTTCAAAGAATCAGGTAAAGAATCACCTAGACACTTCTGCCTAAAATGTCTATACATCCTGGGACATCTTTGCCTTGCCCTGATTCTGTGTCAAGCTCAGAACAGACCCTTTGCTTAAAGCGCAAGTGAAAGTGTTAGTCCCTCAGTCGTGTCTGACACTTTGTTCCCCTATGGACTGTAGCCCACCAGGCTTCTCTCTCCATGGGATTCTCCATGCAAGAATACTGGAGTGGATTGCCATTCCCTTCTTCAGGGGATCTTCCTGACCCAGGGATTGAACCCAGGTCTCCCGCATTGCAGGCTGATTCTTTACCACCTGAGCCACCAAGGAAGCTCTTTGCTTATGGAACTGCCTAAATTCTTTAAGTCCTCTTTGCCCAAGGGACTCCCAAGAGCAAAGTTCAGTTCAGTCGTTCAGTCGGGTCCGACTCTTTGCAGCCCCGTGGACTACAGCACACCAGACTTCCCTGTCCATCGCCAACTTCTGGAGCTTGCTCATACTCATGTCTCTCGAGTCGGTGATGCCATCCAAAGCAGCAAAGTAATTGCTAACAATTTAAGATCCCAGTAAGTAAGCTTAAAAACAAACCCAGGACTTCCCTGGTGGTCCAGTGGTTAGGAACCCGCTTTCCAATGCAGAGGACATGGGTTTGAGGGTACTAAGATCCCATATGCTGTGGGGCAACTAAGCCTGTGTGCCACAACTAAGACCCAATACAGCCAAATAAATATTTTTAAAAAATCCTTTAAATCATCCATTTCCCTGAGATCTTCCCAGATGTTTCCACAGAAATTAGTTTTTTCATGTTATTTTGGAAATGTAATCGATATTTCTCTTATTTTTGTCTAAAAGATTTCCTATTCCTATATGGAGAAATACTGAAAAATGATAGGTAAACTACTGATTCAGACATAGGCCATGTTGGAATAGGGTGTTTGTTAAATACAAAAGGAAATTCTAATTTTACTTTCTTGAGAAATATGCAAAATAACCTAAGATGTGATGTGGTTTCAAATATGACACACAAAAAATCAGAAAATATTTAAGAGAAATGACTAAGTGTATTAGCACTTTTTAAAACTTGGTATTCAGTTCTTTGGAATAATCCCAGCCAAAATTGGGATTGAGAGATGCTGCCTTTTCTTGGATGAACATTGAGAAGACTCTAGCTTCGGGACCCTGCTGTTGCGCTCCCTGTACGAGGTGTGAATGCCTTTGGGAAAGAAATGCCAGTCCTCCCTGAGCTGAGAGGGGACTAGTGCTTGAACTTTCTGTGTTGCCCTTAGGAAGGATCTAGAAGCTGACCTCCTTCCTCACCTAGGGAGAAACGGGGTCCAAAACTACCCATAGGCACATTTTTGTAAGTTCTAGAGAGTGTGGGCTGGGTGCGGCGCTAGGTAACCAGGCTTCTTTTCCAGACGACCTCCCATCAGTGCCCGTGTTTGACAAGACTCTGCCCGTGAAGCAGATGCATGTGCTGGAGGCGCTGGACCTTCTGATCCTCAGAGCAGACAAAGGTGCTACTCCTCCCCGAGGGATGTTCTCTGGGAGGAAGGGGAGCGTGTAGCCTACGGCTAACACAAGGGTCTCAGGGCTCTGGCTGAATCACCGGTGCCAGCTTTTTCTTCTGGTGCCCAGGGCTCAGGTCCTTGGTAGCCCGTTTGTTCTCTGAGGCAGGGATGGTGAGGGAGAGAAGGGGTGGGCGTCCCTGATCACATTGTTAGGTGAAGGCAATGCAGGGCTTCTCCCCAGTTCTGGAACACCTCAAATCCTGATTTCTTGAGTAGTAGTTTTCTACACAGTCCACCCCTTCAGTTCTTCCAGGTCATCTTACTTTTCCATCCATCTCCTCCATCTGCTTTATCCCACCAGGGAAAGATGCCCGCATCTTTGTCTTCAGGCTGAGCGCTGTGCAGAGGGGCATCGAGGGCAAGCAGGCTGTGAAGGGCAAGTGTGACTGTAGAGAAAACAAGCTCGAGAAAACAAAAGGTGACTCAATTCTGCATATTTTGCTGGTTTCATCCAATTAATCGTTTTCTCAGACTGCAAAGATTTTACTGAAAAAAAAAATTTGAGTAGGAATTTTATTTGATTTGTTTTTTCACTTGGAAACATCACAAAGGTAGTATCACTTGTTCCCTAAGAGAAGCTTAAGTTATAGAGAAACATGTTGAGGGCTAGAGGAAGTTTTAGGTCTTATTTGACAAGTTTGGGAGGTGAGTTAAGCTCTGTGAGCAAACTTATGAAAAGAAACTTTTAGAATTTTGTTCCTGGAACTCTGCTCACCTTTCCATTTAATTCATGTCATGTAGTGGATGTGAATCTAAGTCCACAAACTCTAGAATAGAGGGAATATGACTTCCTTAATTTTTCTGTAACTCAACCTAATTTTTATTTCAAGTCCCCATTTTGCCTCATGGCAAAAACGTCCTTAGTCATTTCACTGTCTTATGTTTAATTTCCAGGGTTCTTAAAAATATCACCAGATTGTCAAAGTTGAGGGCTCCCACCTCTTGTGTGTTCAGCATCGTTCCTTTCTCTTCCTAGGCTGCCACCTGTATGCCATCAACACTCACCATAGCAAAGAGCTGAGGATTGTTGTTGCCATTCGGAATAAACTGCTTCTGATCACAAGGAAACACAACAAGCCAAGTGGGGTGACTGGCATGTCACTGTTATCTCCCCTGTCAGAGTCACCTGTTGAAGAATTCCAGTACATCAGGGTAGGTTTTTTCCTTCAAATTGTTTCACTCCTGGCCAAGGTGTCCCGAGGCAGACTCCCTCCTTCCATCCAGGGTGTGTCATTCACTGGGGTTGCCCTGCGTTTCAGTAACTAACTAGGGAAGCCCTCACCTGTGGCCCTGGTTATCCCGGGAGACTAAGGCGAACAGAGTTTTCCCGACTCCATCCAGCTCATTCACATAGTAAACACCTAAAGATGCTGCTCTAGGGGGGATCATTTTGAAACATATAGAAACTTGGAATCATGCTGGGCACCAGAAACTAACACAGCCATGAAGTGAATTATACTTCAAAAACAAATTCATGGAAAAAGAGACCAGATTCATGGTTACCAGAGGCAGGGGTTGGGGGGAGGGTGAAATGGAAGAAGGTGGTCAGAAGGTAAAAATTTCCCATCATAAGATAAATAAGTACCAGGGGTATAATATACAACATGATAAATATAATCAACACTGCTGAATGTTACATATGAAAGTTAAGAGAGTAAATTCTAAGAGTGCTTATCACAAGGGGAAATAAACTTTATTTTGTATCTGCATGAGATGATAAATATTCACTAAATTTATTGTGATGATCATTTCATGATGTATGTATTAGGTTGGCCAAAATGTTCATTATTATTATTAAATTTCAAGACAAGGACCGGACATTCTAAGAGCTAACACAGACCACACTGTTGAATCCCTTTTGTAAAATTGTCTCCTGGCCTCTCCTCTTTGCAGTGAACAGAGGTCTGAGCCTTGAGGACAGACTGCAGAAAGGAGCAGTCTAACCCATCCCTGCCCCTCCTTTTCCCTGCCCCAGTCTGGCACAGGACTCTGCAGGAGCAGAGGGCCTGGCGGGTGGCTGCTTGAGGAAGTGAGGGTGTTGTAGCCACGTGTTCCAGGAAACAAACTCACTCAGAAGGGCAATGCAGATAGTGGAGTGCAGTTTATTACACCGGCGGGCCCAAGGCAGAGTCTCCTCTTCGCCAAGGACTCCGACCAGCATTTGTGAAAATCTTTTGTACCCCATGTGTATGTGTCTGAACCCACCACTCCAAATTCCTTGAGACTTACATAAACCAAGGAAAATACAATCCCAATAACCCCATCATTCACATGCTATACGCTCATGTGCTCAAACAGTCAAACAATTAGCCAATGATCAATAAACCCAAGGTTACACTCCAATAGATACAGAAAAATTTATGGCCTATCTGAAGGAAGGGGTGATTAGTGTATGTTTTCTCTTAGACGATAAGTAACCTAGATACGATCTTCAAGGTTCCCCTGTCTAGAGGGGGTCTTATCCTTCTGTTGTTGTTTTCATAGGCACTAAACACAGAGTGGCCGAGCATGATCAGCATGAACAGGCCTAAGATGGAGTCCAGGCCCTATGAATTCCTTCTTCAAGGGGGCCTTTCCTGGATGGGGGCAGGCAGTGAGGTGGCTGCTCTGTCCTCACCCCTTTCTCCTCCATCCTTGTCCACCACACAGGAGATCTGTCTGTCCGACTCTCCCGCGGTGATGACCTTGGTAGATGGGCCAACAGAGGAGAGCGACAACCTCATCTGTGTGGCTTACCGGCACCAGTTTGACGTGGTGAACGAGAGCACAGGAGAGGCCTTCAGGCTGCACCACGTGGAGGCCAGCAGGGTGAGTCGACGGACATGGGGGCGAACGGGAACCAAAAAGACTGGAGCTGAGTCTTCTAACTTTGTGAGACCATGATGAGGGTTTCTTTAAAACTGTGTGCTCTTTATCATATCTGTAACCTGTGATATATATTTAGGCTGTACCATGTGAAGCTGCCATCTTTGTAGGTCAAATGGGTTCAATATCATATAACTGCCCATTGCCCTCTTTAGCTTTTCCACACCTCCTCCTGCCATTCCATCCTTCCCTACAGAAGAGGAATGAAGTGTCAAAACTCACTGTAAATAACTGAGTAATGAGAACAGTTGTTTGGTAATTCATGCTAGAAGGGCCTCTGGAGAGTCAGGTTACCCTCAGAGGCCCTGCAGACCCACAGCATGGGGCTGGAAGGTTGGGGAGGGCACAGCCCAAGTCTGCATTCCCTTAGAGGCGCATTAGGAAAGGAAGATGGGATGAAACACCACTGGGAGAGAGAGGAAAAGCAGATCGGCACTGGGGGGTCTACACCTCCTGGCCTGAGCCGCACAGAGGGCAGCCATGTGCTGGATCTGGACAAAACCTGACAAGCAACTCACAGAGTTCTTCAGCCCAGTTATCGCTGGGAACCAGGGCAAGGCCTGATGACAGCTGAGCTCCTGGAGGTTTGCATGGTGCAGGGCCAGCACTCCAGCTCAGGTACGAGAACAGGGCAGAACAAGGATGTCGCCCAGGGAGAGTGTCATTCCTGATGAGAGCTTCCCCCAGTCCTGTTCAGATGTGTCAGAGAGTGAGGAATTTAATTATGTTTTACAAGAACTAAAAAAATACAATTTAAATTTAGACCAGCCCTACATAAATATTCACTAAAGTTGCTAATTACTATAAAGAAAACACCTGAGAGCAAAATTTTAAGAAATAGAAAAATCAGAAAAAGAAACATCTAGATATAATTAGGAGGCCTACTTATCTTCAGCTGTTATCAATCACAGCTCAGTCTGCCCATTCATGTGTGTATACTGGTGGCACCCAAACTCATCTGCCGTTGAAGTCATCAAGGAACTTCAAAGCTACCGATGCCCTGTGTCCCACCCCCCAGCAATTTCACCAGCCTTGGGTGTGACGTGAGCTTTAGAATTTTTGGATGGTCCCCAGGTGATGTGGGCAAATTTGGGAACCACTGGTACACACTGCTTCTCAACTGTGGCTCTAATTGCCCAGAAAGCTTTAAACAGATCGGTGCTCTGACACATCCAGATCAGTTACCAGAAGTCCTGGGTGTATGGGATGGGAATCAGTAGACTGTAAGTCTCCCCCAGGTGATGTTACTATAGACCCAAGAGATGGAAGCTCTCCTGACACTCTTCCTAGCAAGACCAGGAGGGTCCCCTCCCAGCAATTGGGAACCTGTCATCTCTTCCCGCGGCTGACTTCTGAGGACTCAGAGCCCAATCTGGCCTTTAAAAGTTCTTGCCCCTTCTTGCTTTTCAAAACTCTGGACAGGGACTTCCCTGGCGGCCCAGTGGCTAAGATTCCACCCTTCCAATGAAGAGGGTCCTGGGTTTGATCCCTGGTCAGGGAACTAGAGCCCACAAGCCGCAACTCAGAGTTCGAATACTGCAATTAAAGATCCCACGTGCCACCAAAAAGATTGAAGATCTTGAGTGCCAAAACCAAGACCTGGTGCAGCCAAATGAATAAATAAATTCTTTTTAATTAAAAAATACAATCTGTACAACCAATCATAGGAGTCAGAAAAGGCATGGCTTAAAAGATCTTTGGTGACTCAATCCTTCCCTGGCAACTAGTTTCATAAGACTGAACCCGCTTTTCCTGGAAATTATTGTTACTTACTTATATTTAGTACCTTGATAGTTCATGAGTGTGTCTGTGGATTTTTTTCTGTTAAGATTCATGAAGATCCAGGGAAAAAAGAGTTAAAAGCAGTTTTCTTTGATGACTTCTGTGCTTTGTTTTGCTGGAAGGTATGAGAAATCTCCAAAATTTTCTGTCTTTTCTTCAACATGCTTTGTAAAACAAAGATGCAAAGCTTTTCTCTAAGAAAAAACACTTAAAAACATTTTTGTGTTGTCAAGCGCTACCCGGGAGATTTGAGTGGGTCAGTATGTATATTCCCACGGAGTTAATCCTCAGTGGCTATGTTTGCTGAGCAGGCAGAGGTGCTGAGACAGTGGCTTGTCTTTGGGTTGAATTTACTGTTTGGTTGGAAAGATACGCCCTAGAGAAATGAACAAACTAATGAGCGGGTCGGAGAAGGCAATGGCACCCCACTCCAGTACTCTTGCCTGGCAAATCCCATGGATGGAGGAGCTTGGTAGGCTGCAGTCCATGGGGTGGCTAGCAGTCGGACACAACTGAGTGACTTCACTTTCACTTTTCACTTTCACGCATTGGAGAAGGAAATGGCAACCCACTCCAGTGTTCTTGCCTGGAGAATCCCAGGGACAGGGGGAGCCTGGTGGGCTGTTGTCTATGGGGTCACACAGAGTCGGACACAACTGAAGTGACTTAGCAGCAGCAGCAGCAGCAGCAACAATGAGCGGGTAGAAGCGGCCTGCAGAAACAGGGTTACTTCTCACCAAGACATTCCTGCAGGACAAGCCCTGAGCTCAGTGGAGCAGGAGAGAGGCTGACCCTCCTGGACTCACCGCCGATTAGTGCTTCAAGCAGCCCTCAATGCCTACCTCCTCCATGTGCCACCATGAAGGCCAGGCTGGCCTGGTTTCCTGCCCCCGCCCCTCCTCTCGTCTCAGCCAAGACCCCTCAGTTCCCGTTGCAGGCTTCAAACCCACCTCAGGGTCCAAGACAGTCCTAGCTCGAGAGAGGAGCTGTTTATGAAGCACCAGAGCAGCCTTCTGAAAGTCAACACCAAGTTCGTTCTACCAACAGGCCAACTCCGACGTACTGCCCTGGATCCAACAGCCAGCTCTGGCCTCCTTCCACCAACAGAGGCCTCCTCCAGAGGGAGGTAACAGGATCCAGGTCTCTGGCTTATTCATTGGGCCCAGGTCCCCGTCCTGTCTGTCTGCCCAGACCCCAGCTGGTCTTCATTGAGAGCTCACCGTGGAATCATGTGGGAAGGTTGGACACTGACCTCACAGTGCCAACCTCTTTCACCTGTTACAAGTCTGTGTTTTGAATTTTCACCACCACCATATATTACTTTTATTATTTTAAAATGCAATAAGATAAACTATTTTTAATCAAGTAAAAAATGAAAGGCGAATGTCTTTATCCTACCCTGACCTACTATATATCAAGATGTCCAGGAGCAAGAACCCAGAATATGTATCTTTTAAAAGCTCTCCCAGTGAATTCTCAGGTCCTCGCCTGGTCAAGAATGTCTCCTGCATGAGTGTCTCCTCTGAGGCCCCTCGCCTGGGAGCTAACATCTATACCAACATCTGTATCAACATCTGTACATGTAACATGTACGCGTGAACCAGGCCTCTCCATGCTCAGTGTTAATGAAGGTCTGATGAAATGTGATTGAGGGCCTGAGGAGAGAGTGATTAAGTCCACGCTATGGTCACTGACCCCAAATTTCAGCCCCATAGCCATGACAGGCAGGTGCTGTTCTCTCCCCAGTTTCTGCAGAAAAGGAGGCTGAGGCTCAGAAAGAAGTCACTTATTTATCCCAAACCACACAGCCAGTAAGTAGCAGAGGCAGGACTTGAGCCCAGACCGCCTGCCTCCCAGGACTGCGCCCTCAAACCCAGCACATGGCAGCCACAGCCCCGTCACAGCCCAAAGAGGAGAGCAGGTCCAGGTTACATAGCCGGTGGTGCTCGGCCGCTCCCTCAGAAAGTGCAGAGCAGACACAGCAGCACCCACGAGGGCTGGAAGCCGCTGGCTGACATCAGTGTTATCTAACTGACAAGTCTGGGGACACTGAGGAGGAAGTGATTCAAGTCAGAGTGTTAGGGGCTGACAGGAGGGTTCCCTCCAAGGGCCCAAGGGCTGTTCCCTCCCATGATACGCCCCAGTGGTGCGGGTTCCAGAGCCAAGTCGTGCCAGCAGCTGACATTTATGGAGCATTTACCGGGCCCTGTGTGACCTCCTGGAATCCTCAGCCCCCGTAGAGGCAGATGTTCCAGCCTCTCCCATTTTATCGTTGAAGACCCTGAGGTTCCGTGAGGTTAAAACCCTGACCACGTGCCCACTGCTCTCGGGTGGCAGGGCTGACATTTCATTTACATGGTCATGCCTCTAGGTAGCATGCCCTCTGCTCCTGGTACTTGACAGGTCCTGATCCAGGGACTGAGGGGGTCACATGAGCAGAGCAAGGCCTCTGCTTCATGGAGCTGAGAGCCCAGCACAGAGGAGAGTGCCAGCAAGCAAGCGAACCTGAGAAGGCAGTGCACGCCCTGCAGATAATTAAAACAGAGGCTGTGACACATAGCAGCAGAGGAAGTATTCGGCATTTGACTCCCAGGTCCTTCTGACCCTAGAATCAACACCCTTGACCTCTAGGACTCACACTGTCTCCCGCCCCTACAGAGCCTCCGCAACTCATAGTTCTGGTATGGGTTCCATTAGAACTTATTTTATGTACTTGTAAGCTTTTCTGACATTTTGTTGAGGGGTGAGACCCTGTCCTTTCATTTCTGTGTGTTTAATGGAGACTCGTACAATGCCAGACTGTTCAGAGGAGAAGGCTGCGTTTGGGTGAGAGCAGTGAGGGCCAGCTGGGCAGAGGGCCTGGGGTGGGAAATGGGGAAGCCCAGAGGCTGGAAGGGGCTGAAGAGAGCCTAGCCAGATGGAGACAACGGAGGAGCCCGGAGGTGGGGCCCAGCCCGGCAGGCGAGGCTGAGCCCGGGGTGCAGCAGGGGTGAGATGAGGAAGAGGATGCTCTGGACTTGGGTGAGAAAAGGACCCCCTCCGAGACTTTGAGGGTAGCTCTGCTAAAAGAAAGGAGGAGGCTTGAAAGGAAACTGGTCATGTGAGACTTCCATGGAATGCTGATTATGTGTCAGGCCCTGTGCAACAATGTTTGCCTTGCTTCATGGAATTTTCATGACAATCCAGCAGTGTCAGGATTACTCTTACACCAGTTTACAGATGGAGACCTGGGGCCAGAGGGCCGTTTACCACAAACCACAAGAGGCAGCAAGTGGTACTGGCAGCTGGGAGCTGTCTGACCTGCTCCTGTCTGCTCCCCTACCCAGCCCCTTGAGTTCTTCTCAACCTACTACATTTGAGAGAACAAAAGACTTAGGAACCTGGGCTGGAGCTCAGAATGTGTGCCTGAGGTTGTAGATTTAGAGATTTTGAGCAGAAACTATCAAGCTGGGGCTTTTTCTAAATGAGAGAAGAGCCAAGAAATGGAAGAAGAATCTGAAGTGGGAGAGAAGCCAGAGGGAGGAGCTGTCCCCTGTCAGAGGTTGTGAAGATATGGATGGAGAGATGAGCCATGGTCAGAGGCCTTCAGTCTGGAGAGAAGGAAACCTTCTTGGAGCTTAAGAGAGGGCAGCGTCCCTGGTGGTACAGAAGGCCAGACTACAGGGCTGAGAAGACAAGTGAGGCAGCGAAAGAAGAGGAGATTTTTAGAGGCTCTGAGTTTTGATTGAAACTTGAGAACCATCTTCTCAAAAGCAGAAACCAAGGCTCACCAAAGCCACAGAGCTGGGGCTTCCAACACCCTCTGCATCTTGTCAAGCCGCCTCCCAGGAAGTGAAAGAAGTAAAAAAGAGAGAAAAGTGCAGACATGGTGGTCTGGAGATTCAGAGACTGTGTTTGAGGCAGGAGGCAGTGTGGCTGAAGTGCAAGGGTGTTGAGCTTGGAAAAGCACCAGGGACCTGGTGCAGATCCTGGCTGTGGCACCTCCTCACTGAGGGACTAGCGCAACTCACCTCTCTAAGCCTCGCTTTCCTCATCTGTAAAATGGATGGAATGCCATCTACTTTCCAGGGTTGATGTGGAAGTGAAAGGAATAACCCGCGAGAAAAGCTTGGTGGACTGGAGCCTGCTATATAAATGGGAGCCCTGCCAATAGGGAGAGCTCTCCTCTATAGAGCTTCTTAAAGGCTTTGAAAAGATGATGAGAAAGTCCACACCATGGACTGCGGTCGTGCCTGAGTTTACAGAAACTTGAGAACATCTTTTCCTAGTGTCAGTGTCCAGCATGCCCACTACCATTGCCCATTCTCATTGCAGGTTAATTTCGTTGCAGCTATTGATGTGTACGAAGACGGGGAAGCCGGTCTGCTCCTGTGTTACAACTGTAAGTAAGGGATGTGTTTTGATCGCCACTTGCTAAAATCCACTGTTGTTTTTTTCTTTCTGGACAATGTACAGGGACTTAGCTTTAGATTTATCTGGTGCATTGTTCCTGGATCCTTAACTGCACTCCAGGGAGCAGCTAAAAATTGCCTTCCCACCTGGATCTCCCAATACCCAGACCTCTCAGTGAGATGGTACAGCAGTCACCTTGGGGTGTCTCTAGGATGTGGAAGTGATGTCAGGGGCTTCCATCTAGGGAACCCCTACCATGTGACATGCACTGGGCTCCGTCAGCCCCAGGCACTGCTCACTGACTTCTCAGTTTCTGTTCAGTTCATTTCAGTCACTCAGTCATGTCCGACTCTTTTCGAGCCCATGGACTGCAGCACGCCAGGCTTCCCTGTCCATCACCAACTTCCAGAGCTTACTCAGACTCATGTCCATTGAGTCAGTGATGTCATCCAACCATCTCATCCTCTGTTGTCCCCTTCTCCTCCTGCCTTCAATCTTTCCCAGCATCAGGGTCTTTTCTAGTGAGTCAGTTCTTCACATTAGGTGGCCAAAGGATTGGAGCTTCAGCTTCAGCATCAGTCCTTCCAATGAATATTCAGGACTGATTTCCTTTAGAACTGACTGGTTGGATCTCCTTTGTGTCCAAGGGACTCTCAAGAGTCTTCTCCAACACCACAGTTCAAAAGCATCAATTCTTCAGCACTCAGCTTTCTTTATAGTCCAACTCTCATATCCATACGTGACTACTGGAAAAACCATAGCCTTGACTAGACGGACCTTTGTTGGCAAAGTAATGTCTCTGCTTTTGAATATGCTGTCTAGGCTGGTCACAGCTTTCCTTCCAAGGAGCAAGTGTCTTTTAATTTCATGCTGCAGTCACCATCTGCAGTGATTTTGGAGCCCCCAAAAAAAACCAGTTTCTGTTACTGTCTGTCATTCGGAGATAAGGCACCTGAGCGGTGAACAGACTTTCTCAAGATTGTGCAGCTACAAACGGCAGAGCCCAGGTTCTCTTGACATTTGGGGCCCTCTTGACTCCAGTGGCCCGACAGTTACTCTTCCCCTTTTTGCTATTTCTCAGATGTTACTGAAATCAGCCTCAGCCTGGCATGCCTGGCCTCAGCTGGATTAGTTTGGGTCAGGTGGCAGATGGGTTTCAGGCAGACCAAAGATATCAAATAGGAGTTAAGGATTTGCAGCTTTTCAAAAGCTAATGTGATACCACAATAAAAAAGGATCTTTTTAAAGCTAAAGATAGTGATATATTTTCTTGGACCCGGGCTATGCAGTCTAACTAAATAAAACCTTTTTTTCAGCCCAGAATTGTATCAGTTTTGAGTGGTGATGCTGTATAATCTTTGATTAGTAAGAATGGTAATTTTCCATAGAGAAATTTATTGGGTAAACTTCCTCTTTCAAAAATTCGAGGTTTATGGGGAATCAGCAAAGAACTTCACCAAGAAGTCACTCTTTTAGGATATTTCATCCACAGGTCTGTCAAAACCCTCCTCAAAACAGCAGGTCTTTATGGCCCATCTGATGAGAAGGGCCACACATAGGGTGACCGCAACAGGCCACATGCTCCAGCGTGGATCCTCGCTGCCCAGCTGCCGGCGCTTGCAGGGCTGGGCCGCTGCAGCTGCTGCCACCCCCGCCCAGGTCTGCAGGGACGAGCAGAGTAGGAGCGCTCCTGTGTGCGGTCACTTCTATAAGATGTTAATCTCTTTAAAGTGTGGTCTTTTTACTTTATTGAAAAACCTATTTGAAAAACATATGGCTTTAAAAACTGATATAGATATTAATACTTCTTTCTTCCAGCTGCTCAGCTGGGGGTGATTTTAGGTGGTAAAGAAAAACAGAAAGAGAGCAGGTTATAGACCGTGAACGTGATTCCCATAATGAAAGGGGCATGGAAACAATGTGGATGGCAAGCTCTGTACACAAAATTAGAAGCTGAGTCAGCAGGCAGTGCTGAGGTGGGGGTTGGGATTTGAGGGGGTGGTCCCACACTGGGCCTCTGGCTCCTGGAGCCCCTTAAAAGTTCCACCTCCTCAGGCTTTGATCACCTCCTGGCTACAGGCCCTGGTTTTATCTCAGGATGTGATCAGCATGTATCTGTTCTCACAGACCCACCAGCCATCAGAAGATGATCTCTGACCTCACGTGGGTCAGGCCTTGGCAATCCCAGGGGGGTCCCCAAACCTGACTCAGTCTCCCCAGACCTCGCCACTTCCTTACATTGCTTTGGGTCAGGCATCTGGCTTTCAGTTTCCATCTCCCTCTTTCTCTCGGCAGGTTGGCAGGTACCTGGGGATCCAGGGAATGAGCTGGTTTCCCCCAGTGACCATATGACTTCTGTAATTCATCCCCCACACAGTGCACACCCATCTGCTCATCTCAGTCCACGTTCTTGTCTTGGTCACTGACACCCACAGGAAAGGCCCTTTCCAGCCAGGAGAAAAGAAGGAGATTCTCTGTGGAAGGAGATTGTTTTCCCCAGGTTTGAAGCTGATTTTTATAAGTCTGCTTCTTTCTAAAATATAACTTCCAGAAACCCAGAGTTTTCTATACATAAATTTTTCTCTCAGATAAGTTAAAAACGTTTGTATGTGCCGAAAGGGACTTTTCTTCAGAGAAATTTGTTTTAAAACTAAAATCTACATACTGTTCTTCACCAGCTGGATGGGGAAGGTCAAAATAGGGAAGGTCATAGACTGAGCTGCTTCCAGGGCAGTGACTTTCTTAGACTCCTGTCCCCCTCATCCCCATTCAGGGCCCATTTAACTACAAGGGACGGCCCTCTCTGTGCCAGGCCGTGTCAGGCTCTGGAGACACAACAGTGGAAGGCACTGCCAGGGATGCAGTGAGCTCACCCTTCTGGGGCCAGCCACGCATGGGTGCCCGTGCATGGGTGTGAACGGGCTACAAGCTCTGGAGTTCAAGAAACACTCTTTGCTTCTTTTTTGAATTAGAGACCTGCTGGTCTGAGACCACCAGCTCTCGTCACTGGGAAGGAGACCTCTCTGCTTCCCTGGGGCGGATCCCATTGGAAAAGGGGGAGACAGGACCTCTGGACTGCAGTCCAGTCACCTCCTCCAGGCCTGCATGACCCCCTCTGAGGCAGGCAGGGGCTGGGACAAAAGCCTGATTGCACAGAGCTTGGGAAAGAGGAAGTGGAGCTGGGGAGTCCAGACAAGCCTTTCAAAGAATTTTGCTTTAAGGGAAAAAAATAAGAAAGGTTGCAGCAGCTAGAGGAGGAAGAAAGGGCAAAGGGTTTTGTTTTTTAAAACGTTGAATAAACAGCATGCATAAGGCTTTTGGGAAAGATCCGCTGGAGAAGGGAAAATAAGACAGAGGGGAGAGGGGTGAGCCAACCTCGCACAGCAGGTCGAAGGCGCTGCTTGGAGACCTGGGCGTCCTTCATGGGCACTTGTTTTCTCAGGAGCAAGGTCTTTGAGAGTGAGGTTTCTTTTCCTCCCGTAGTGAGTCCACTGTAGCAAAAACAAAAACTGACGCTGATAAGAATTTCTGTCCTAATAACTCACTCTGTTAGAAGAACTATGATAAAACAGCATAAGGAAACTGCTTTACAAGGCACAGGGGTCTCATCAAAGGAGCCCCTGAGCCCTGCTGCTGCTGCTGCTAAGTTGCTTCAGTCGTGTCCGACTCTGTGCGACCCCACAGACGGCAGCCCACCAGGCTCCCCAGTCCCTGGGATTCTCCAGGCAAGAACACTGGAGTGGGTTGCCATTTCCTTCTCCAGTGCGTGAAAGTGAAAAGTGAAAGTGAAGTTGCTCAGTCGTGTCCGACTCTTAGCGACCCCATGGACTGCAGCCTACCAGGCTCCTCTGTCCATGGGATTTGCCAGGCAAGAGTACTGGAGTGGGGTGCCATTGCCTTCTCCGCCTGAGCCCTGCAGGATGCTCCTCAAGGGATAGACAGGCAGGGCTTCAGATGGCCGTGGCCACTGCCCTAGCCTGGCCCCGCACTGCAGGCCTCCGCAGCAGCTCTGGCTCTGTGACTTCTCCCGCCTCACAGAGGGGCCACAGCTGCCAATTCTGACACTAGGAACAGGGAGAGACTGCTTCATGGGCCTGAAGTTTCTCATTAGGGTGATGAAAATGTTATCAAATCAGATTGTGATGATGTTATTCAACTCTATAAACAGACTACAGTTCATTGACTTGAATGCTTAAAATCGATGAGTTTATGGTATATAAATTATATCTCAGTAAAGCTGTTTTTAAAAATAATTGAAAAACTAGTTTGCATGGCTAAAACGTGGCAGTCTTTTGGAATAAAAGGGGCCTTTGTTTTTCCGTTTGTGTGGATGTGAGAGTTGGACCATAAAAAAAGCTGAGAGCCAAAGAATTGATGCTTTTGAACTGTGGTGTTGGAGAAGACTCTTGAGAGTCCCTCGTACTGCAGAGAGATCCAACCAGTCTATCCTAAAGGAAATCAGTCCTGAATATTCATTGGAAGGACTGATGCTGAAGCTGAAGCTCCAATCCTTTGGCCGCCTGGTGCAACAAACTGACTCATTTGAAAAGACTCTGATGCTGGGAAAGATTGAAGGCAGGAGGAGAAGGGGATGACAGAGGATGAGATGGTTGGATGGCATCACTGACTGGATGGACATTTGTTTGAGCAAGCTCCAGGAGTTGGTGATGGACAGGGAGGCCTGGCATGCTGCAGCCCATGGGATCACAAAGAGCTGGACATGACTGAGTGATTGAATTGAACTGGTTTCTTGGTGAAATTTTTCACTCTACGAGGGTCTGAACCACCTGGACTTGTGTTTAGAGCTCAGAGCAGGCCAAGAACCAGATAATTAAATTACCCTGGCCTTACTCTAATGCTGGCATACAGGCATATGGCTTCAAGTTTTCATTATAAAATGTTGCTGGGAGTGTATGAGTCCCACCACATATGTCCTGCTGATTGAGGTTTGGGGAATGATCCCCTGTAGGAGAGCTTCCTCCATCCAGGGGTGCCATCAAGTGCCCCTTCTTGTTTGCAAACCAACCAGTACTGTCCCCCATGCAGGACTTGTGAGGCCATGGACAAGCTACTTCACCACCCCTTGCCTTGATTCTCTCATCTGCAAAATGAGCATAATAACAGCATCTACTTCATAAGTTTGTACAGGTTAAAGGGGAAAATGTTTTAAAGCTCGGCACCTGGCACATAGTAAATTCTCCCAAAATGGCAGCTATGACATGTGGCAGAAATATTACTCTGGCTCTGACTGCCTCCTGCCCCTGAGAATCTGGCAGCATGGCAGTGGTTGTGCTGACTTTCAGAAAGAACAGGTAGATAGGATGCTCTTCTTGTGGCCTGTGTCTCATTTATCTGATTTCAGTTGCCTGAGTGTTGTCTCTAACAAAAATAAGTCGCTGTTGTTTCGTTGCAGACAGTTGCATCTACAAAAAGGTTTGCCCGTTTAATGGTGGCTCTTTTTTGGTTCAACCCTCTGCATCAGATTTCCAGTTCTGTTGGAACCAGGCTCCCTGTGCTATTGGTAAGGAAACCTTTTGTCATCATGGTCTTCCCCCAGAAAGACGCATCTGAACTCTTCCATCCTATGTGAGCGCTGGCTTACCGCTAAATTTTCCATGAATTCTCTGAATATAATGAGTGTAAACAGTCTTCTTCTTCTGTAACTGTTTTTCATTTTGCTCCCCTTCGGGGACTATTGTCTCCCATTGTTCCTCCCAGGTCTCCTCAGTGCCTGAGGATGTGAGCCTTTGCAAGCAATTAAATATCAGTTTTCAGTACTTGGGTATCTTGCAGTACCCTTTCATTTCTGGGCCTCACTTTCTGACTTCTAAAATATGAGAATGTAGAAAGATACCATCCTTGAACCTCTGACTGACTTGGGAGAGAAGCATAATGCACTCAAGCAGCCTTCTTATACATTCTGAAGCTTGAAAGTCTAGAGTCACAGAAACTCTGGTACTTGACCTGCTACTGAAATGTCAGGACGTGCATGGTGGTGCTTCGTTTCTGTGGTTCAGGATCCACAGCTGGACAATCTGCCTGGCGAGAGTCAGATCAGAGCCACATGTATTAACATCATTGTCCTCAAAGTAGAAGCATTTGTTGATAGGTAAACATGATAGAGTTTTAACTGAAGAGCAGAGGGATGGAGCCAGGTACTGGGAGGACCGGGTTGGCTAAGACAGAGAGGGGAGGGTTAGAAATGGGTCTCAGGTCTGAGCCACGGCACTGGGGACCCACTGGACAGATCAAGGCTAGAGGCGTGGGAGCAGTAGGAAGAGTCACAGGTGAAACCAGGAGAGCAGGAACAAGACGCAGCCCCCGCCCAGACACACAGGAGGAGTGTAGGGGAGGGTGACTCAGGGACAGGGAGTGAAGGAGTAAAGGCCAGGTTCCTGGACGCGTGGGCAGAAGAGGGCGTGTCCGGACCACAGAGGGAAGGTCCTGGGGACCCGGACGGGCAGTGTGCCCAGAAGATGAGGTGGGGAACTGCAGTGGGGGAGGAACACGGGAGAAGCCGGGACAGTGCACTCCTCCACGGGCAGGTGCTCAGCGGCTGAGGGAGGCTCTCCTAGAACAAGGGGACACGCGCCCCCGAAGGAACAGACACAGCGGAGGAAGGGGAGAGCTGGGCGCCGCCAGGGAAGCGAGCTGGGTGTGAGAGGGCCCCAGCAGCTCCCCAGCCGCAGCCCGGGCTGGGCGCTGACACCCCGCTGCCTTGCAGTCTGTGCATTCCCCTACCTGCTGGCCTTCACCACCGACTCCATGGAGATCCGCCTGGTGGTGAACGGGAACCTGGTCCACACGGCCGTCGTGCCTCAGCTACAGCTCGTGGCCTCCAGGGTGAGTAGAGCTGGGGTTTATTTCTGTCTGAGGGGCTTCGGGGGCCCCCAGCTCCACGAGGTCTCAGTCGGGTGAGGACACATTTGGGGTGAGACTGATGATGACAGCACCATATGTGTGTTGAGATGAGAAAGCTGGAAACAGTCCTGGGTTGAGTTTTCCTATGTGGGTTCAAAGCACCTTGGGCTGCAAAACACCCCTCCTTAGCGCTCAGAGTCATCGCTGCTGGTGGTAGCAGGGGAGCAGTGCTCAGCCAAAAACGGAAATCCTCCATGTGAGCCTGGGTTGCTAGTCACAGAAGGACAGGCCGAGGCTAGAACAGTCAAGAGCTTGAGGTAGTGCTTTCTTCTTTTGCTGCTGTCTGTCTTCAATTTGAACTTGTGTCCCGCATACATGACTGACAGACGGATTCATGCCTAGTGACAATGTGAGCAAAACCGAGGGATGCAGGAACAAAGATTTTCCCAGGAGTCTTCTACCGCAGGCACATAACCCACCGGGTCTTGTTCTGGTTCCCTCCTCCGGGTCACCCCACACCCTCTCCGTGGCCTTGCCAGGCCAGCCGGTGCTCCATCCTAACGGGCATCACATTTGGTGGTGGGAGGCTGCGTACTCCCCACCCCCACACTGACAGTTCTGTGAGGACAGACCCTAGCATCTTCTGCACTAACGTAGTGCCAGTAGAGTGCTGGTAAGTGTGCAACCACTAATCTTTGGAAAATGGATATGCGTGTATACACACATTCATATATATATATGGACATCAGTTGATTATAAATTTTACTAATAATATCGTATATTAACACCTATATATGGAATCTAGAAAAATGGTACTAATGAACCTATTTGCAGGGCAGAAATAGGGGTGCAGACATAGAGAACAGCCTTGTGTACACAGCGGAGAAAGGTGAGGGCAGGATGAAGTGAGAGAGTCGCACTGACATGGATACGTTACCATGTGAAACACAGCGAGCTAGTGGGAAGGCGCCGTATAACACAGGGAGCTCAGCCTGGTGCTCTGCGATGACCTGGAAGGTGGGATGGGGGAGGGTGGGAGGAAGGCTCGGGAAGGAGGGGCCGCGTGTGTGCCTGTGGCCGATTCACATTGTTGTACAGCAGAAACCAACACAACATTGTAGACCAAGCCTCTGATTAGAATGTTTTAAAATTTAAAAATATATTTTACTGATTATAAAAACATAAATAGCTTACAATTTATAACTAAAAATAAAATATACAATGCTTTTTATCTCAAAGTCCATTTAGCCAATTGGCTCTCATAAAACACTTTTGTTTTCACTAAGAAGAAGCAAGAATTAGTTACTCAGTCATGTCCCACTCTTAATTTTCACTGATTTTCCTTTATCCATAGCCAACCCCTGGCTGCAGTTCAACCACAATTTTACAGTTGGAATTATATCTCAACCCGTTCATTCTTTTTCCAAGTTTGTTGTCATTAAATCTGACATGTGATCTATTAAACTATTTTTCACCCTCATACAAATCATTAAACTAAAACTTCTTTCAATTTCAGCACTGGACAACATACTTTTTAATTTTAATCTTCATTATTAATGTTTTCTCCATCACTTTAAGTCCAGACCATCAACAAAACAACAAATCAACCTCTGGTTTATAGCATTTGCCGATTTCCACAGTGTAAATAGTCCCACCATGATTGATCTCAAGCTTCCCGGGTGACACCTCAGCACACGCATTAGGAGCCACTATTACACAATCCCCCCCCAACACACATACACACAGACACTGTATAAATTACCTCAAGAGTATGGAGAATTGTCAGTGTAGTAAAATAATGAGGAATGGTTGAATTTTGATATTTAGTTCCTTTGTTCTTTTAGCACAATTTAAATTGAATAATGGCTGTGTTTAGCAGCCAGCTTGCAAGACCCCTGAAACTCAGTGCCCTGAGTCCACAGGAGCCACACACCAGCGCCATTGCCCCAGAGCTGGCCCATCGCGGGTGGGCTTGAGTATTTGCTGAATCATGAGTGAGGACCCATGTCCCCACCCGGGACACAGACATAACTAGATTCCAAACCTTCCCCAGTTCTAACCTCTGGTGCCCAAGCTCCCTTTCAGGGAAGTGTATTGTGTCTGTATTTGTGGAAGGCGTGTGGGAAATTGACTCTTTTCTATTTTGTGTCAACAAGTAGATAAGAAGTAGGAGAACTGAGCCCTCAGGAGCCTTCTGAGCCCAGAGCTGGCAGCCGCTTCCCTGGCTCCTTCCTGCACCGCAGACCCCGTGGGACAGACAGCTGGGGGTCTGTGCAGTGATGACAGGAGGGCCAGTGGGTGCAGGGCCCTTAAAACTACACAGCTCAGAAACGCCTTCTCTTTCTCTCCAGTCGGATATCTACTTCACAGCAACCGCATCAGCGAACGAGGTCTCGTCCGGAGGCAGCTCCAAGGGGGCCAGTGCCCACAATTCTCCTCAGACACCCCCAAGCCGAGATACTCCAGTGTTTCCTTCTTCCCTGGGGGAAGGTGAAGTCTAGTTTTTACTGTCTTATGATAGACATTTTTGATCCGTTCTGATTTCTCTGAAAGGTTGTTAGTAGCTTAGTCATGTCCGACTCTTTGCAACCCCATAGGCCATAGCCTGCCAGGCTTCTCTGTCCATGGAATTCTCCAAGCAAGAATATTGGAGTGGGTTGCCATTCCTGTCTCCAGGGAATCTTCCTGACCCAGGGATTGAACCCAAGTATCCTACATTGCAGGCAGATTCTTTGCTGTCTGAGCCACCAGGGAAGCCCCTGTAGTTCATTGTCAAATACTGACATGTGATTACTGTTGAAGGAAACAAACAGTGATTACTGTTTGAAGCCACAAAAAAACTTGCAGTGTGGTTGCATTCTTAAGAAACCTTGTGATAATCCCCACCCCCAAACAATTCCCATTATGAAAACACTTGTTTCAAAGGGGAGAAGGAAGTTGAGAGTTAGAGAGACTGCAGTTGGCCCCAGCAAGTTATCCTCCCTTCAGGAATGTTAAGGATATAATAGAATTTCAAAGCTAAAAGGATATCATCATAAAACCCACACATTACTCAGCACCCAGCTTTCACTCCGTCTGGCTTCGCCCTTGAACCCCACAGGCCTTTGCTGTGGTTACTGCCTCACGCTTTTCCTAACTTCTCACCACATGAGTCGTCCTTATGGCTCGCTGCCAGGAGAGCTCGGCGCTCCCAAGCAGGACAGCTGTGCCTTTCTTCCCGCCTCCTTCCTCCTGCCCACGCATAACCAGGAATGGGTGTGTTTTGTCCCGTTCACCCATGAACAGGATGCCGTTAGAGGACAGAGCCAGGGGGTCCCACCACTTTATTGCCCCTGATGAAAGTTGGCAGGCGGGGGCGGTCAGCCTGTGACATAAATTCTTCTTTCATGCTAATTATGTTGAGGAACCAGGAAATATTCTCTCATGAATAACATGAGCTCTTCTTAAAGTTCTAACGTTCTTTTTGAACACTTATTTCAGGTGAAATTCAGTCCAAAAATCTGTACAAGATTCCACTCAGAAACCTGGTGGGCAGAAGCATCGAGCGGCCTCTGAAATCGCCCTTAGTCTCCAAGGTCATCACCCCACCCACCTCCATCGGCATTGGCATCGCGGCCATTCCTGTCACTCACTCCTTGTCCCTGTCCCGCATGGAGATCAAAGAAATAGCGAGCAGGACCCGCAGGGAGCTGCTGGGTAATGGCTGTCCATTCTCGTGTTTGTGATGTTTGTAAAGATACCTGCTGGTTTTATCTGCCCATATTGGTTGTGCTTAGTCACGTCTGACTTTTTGTGACCCCATGGACTGTAGCCCACCAGGCTCTTGTGTCCATGGAATTTTCCAGGTAAAAATACTGGAGCAGGCTGCCGTTTCCTCCCCCAGGGGACCATCCCAACCCAGGGGTTAAACCTGCGTCTCCTGCATTGGCAGGGGGGATTCTTTACGACTGTGCCTCTTCGGAAGCCCATTTGTGGATATTAATTATCCTCAAATGCAAAGAGCCCTATCATAAGGGATTTATAAAGAAATTATAAACTTGCACCCACACCAAGGAATACTGTACAGTCTGCCCAACAACAATGATGTGTCAATCTAGACTTATTGGTATAGAAAGTGTGCAAACCATATGAAGGGCAGGTGGGGAGGCAGTTTGTAAAACAAAACAGTCTGTCTAGTCTGATAACAGTTTTTTAAATATAAGTAATCTAAATAGGTATGATCCTAGAAAAGTGTCTAGAAGGGCTTACAGCCTGCAGCTCTCAGATAACATTTCATACTTGTATATCCAAAATGTAAATCTGTCTGGGATTTTCTGCATATTTTTGTTCCCTTTTTTGCATATTTGTGGTGCAGTTCAGTCATCCCCTCTCGAAGCCCCTGGGCCGGGGGCAGGTCTGTGGGGATGGGAGCAATGTCAGGTCCCTGCTATGCCCCTCCCCTCAGTTCACAGGTGAGAGACCAGACCAGAGACACAAAGAGCACCATGATAATCGTGAAGAGGCTAGACTGTTGTAAAGGTTTTTGTTCAGAGTTGTGAAAACAAAATGAGGAAAAATGGGGGCATTATGGCAAACCAGTAAGAACTGGTTTAAAATTTGAATTGGCATCTGCATGGTGTAAAACTATGAGGACGCACACCTGTCCTCTGGTCAAGTCTCCTGACCAGCTGGAGAAGGGGATTCAGACCCCCTGACAGGGCAGCCTTGACACTGGCAAAATCGGTTGGCTCTTGAAGTTGGTCCCTTTCACTGAGCTTTTCAAATGTATGTATTGCTATTTTTAACCCATTATTCCCTAAGAAAGCTTGATCTTGCCAACTGTTGTTGTATAAACCACTGTGCTTTTCAGAAATTGGACCTCTGAGTTGGCGAATTACAATTTCCAGTGGTAGGACTGTAGATTTTCTTTCCTTCATTAAACTCTTCTGAGTCATTTTTTCCCAATACATATATTCGTTCTAATCAGAAACAAAAGACCTTTTACCAACAAGATGAGAAAATCAGTTATTTAAAAATACAGACTTTTATCATCATTCTTCCTGCCTCCGTCCCTGTAATGTACCAATACCCAACCAGGAGAAAAAGGCATTTCCTGTCTCTTGGCAGTCTGATGGTAATGACCCTCTGACCTGTGATTCTCCCCTCCCATCCAGGCCTCTCTGATGACAGTGGATCCAGGTCAGAAGGAGCACCAAAGCCCAAGTCAAAGGCCCGGAAGCGGCTGGAAGAAAACCAAGGAGGCCCCAAGCCAGGGACAGTGCGGTCCACTAGCAGTGACAGGTAAAGAGGGACGTGGCCCCTGCTCAGGGTGGTGGCCCCTCAAGTCATGGGACAGCCACAAGGCCTCTTCTGCTGAGTGACGGTGCGTGGGCCAGCCCCTTGGGCCAGCTGCAGCAGAGGGTCAGCGGCCATATCCTCTCTGAGGACCGCCAGAGAGCACAGCCTGCCAGGAAGGGGCCCAGGCAAAGGGGCAACCTCATTAGCAACCCAACAAATGCACACTGAAATACAGAGACTTCTTTTGCTCACCAAATTGACAGAGACTTTTTTAAAACAAAAGTGCTCTCCAGTACTTCTGGTGGATCCTTTCTGGATGGCCATTCAGTATCACACATCTATGAATATTTGTTGAATCCCACTGATTTGTCCCCTGAGGGTCTCTGTGTCCTTCATAAAACACCTTGCCTGCTTCTCTGTGGAGGCCAAGGGGGCATATGTTCAGGTTCCATTCATTCAGGCAACACAAATTCTTAGAGCACCTGGAACTGAGCTGGGGACATGGAGCTGAACTTCAGGGGCTCATGGGCTGGTGGGGAAGGCCAACCTTCCCCGGAATTATAGAGAATTATACCATTCCAGGGCAGCAGGTGATACAGAAGAATGAGGTGTGCCATCCATTCCACGCCTGGGGTAGGGGAGGTCCCAAACATCAGGAAAGGCTGAGCCAAGTCTCATAAATCAAGCAACCATTAGCCTGGCCCAGAGAGGAAGGCACTCACTCAGGCTTTAATCCAACACTTTCACTGAGCTCCTACTGTGTGACCAGGCCCCTACCCTCATGGACTTTACATTTTAGTGTAGAGAAACAGACAATAAACCTGTGAACAAGTAAGCAATTGCTATCACTTCCTTTCGTGACCAGCACTGCAAGGAAGTTTAAAACAAAGTGATGGGGGTGGGGTGGATAGAAGGTCTACTTGAGGTGGGGGCTGGGAGTCAAGGAAGGCTTCTTGGGGGAAGTGGCACAGAGCTGAGCTCTGAATGAGAAGGAGCTGGGGGAACAGCCCTTCTGGCAGCGGAACCAGCAGGGGCAAAAGCCCTGAAGAGAGAGAGAAGGAAGTGAGTGGGTCAGCTTAGCACAGATAAGGAGGTGAGGTCAAGAACAACCAGAGGCTGGACCTCGGGCTTTTACAAGGCTACATGAGTCCTTGGTGAACGGAGGAACTCCCTGAATCAAAACCTGGTCAAACTGGTTTTGCAGGTGTCAAGAGTGTGAGCATCCTGAGTGCAGGAGAAAATAAGAGGGCAATGATGGGCTGGGAGGAGGCCAGAGGGGTCAGCAGGGTGGGGCCTGTGGGCCTGTGGGCAGGTGTTTCAGCCTGTCCTCAGGCCATGGGGAGCCAGGGGAGGGTTTATCCCAATTTGCCTCACAAATACATATGTGTCAACACTGACCTTTCTTTTTTCCCATTTTTTTTCCTTTTTTTTAATGGTGATAATATAAAACATACTATTTTAACCACATGTAACTGTACAGTTCAGCAGCACCAAGTACATTCACATTGTTGTGCAACTTCCACCACCATCCGTCTCCTCAATGTTTCACGTTCCTAAACTGCAACTCTGTCCCCCTTAACCACTAATTCCCCATCTGCCCACCGCATAGCCCTACCCCAGCCCCTGGCATCTACCAATGTACTTTCTGACTCCATGAATTTGACTATTCTAGGTATCTCATATAAGTGGCCTTTAAAACCCATAACAACCCAGGAGATGGGACAGTCTGCCTGCAGAACACAAGCTCTGTTGGGGTGGGCATCACCCACCTGCACGTGCCCACCTCTCCCTCACAATGGTGGGGGGTGGGAAAGACAGGCTTTCACATTTAGGGGAGGAGGAAACAGAGTAGCCAGCTCAGTGGTGCACCCCAGGATCTGTTCACTGTGACTTTTCTCCTCTAGGATCACATCGAGCTCCCTAGAAAGTCCTTACACTTCCGAAGCCAATCCCAATGGGCGTTACCAGTCGACCAGCTCCGACCCAGACCCTGTGGCCGAGCAAGAAGGCAGCCCCGTCTGGGGCAGCTGCCCCTTTCAGCTCACCACTTTCTCGGATGAAGACATTATTGACTTGAAGTAAACAGAGTCCCAATCGAGTTTGCCATGTTTAATTTTCTTACAGAGGTTTATACTCTTTAGCCAGTTCTGACATCATTTCTCAACAAAATGTGGCTTTTAGCCTGTCTGTGATCTATTGGACCAAACCTTCTGCACCCTTGGCCTGTTTGGGTCACTCTCCAATGTCCGGTGCCATCTTTCTTGACCTTTATTTCTTTCTGTTCAGGAACCATCAGTCCCTTGTAATAAAGGTGGTAGATTTCATTGAGGTTTTAGATTGAAACTTTGAATAAATCAAAAATATTCATTCTTATTTACTGCAACCTTCTCTTATATTTTATATACTTAGATGGAAAAGTTATTTTTTCATTACAGTTTTGTTTTGTCACATAATTTGTTTCTTTTATTGAGATAAAGAAAAGCCATTGCTTTAAAAATGTATTATAAATAAGTTTTCTTTCTGCACCTCTGGCCCCTGTTGCTGTTTCAGTTCACTGTGATTGGAACCAGCTGCATTCCTGCCTATAGACTTTTGAGAAAAGCTGAATTTTTAGATCTTAGAAACTCCTGCTTCTTTCTCCTTGTGTCTCACAAAAAAAACAATAAGATATAGGAGCCTGTTAAGAGTCTCAAGATTTTGTTTTGTTTTATTGTTACTGTGAAATCATACAACCTAGAAACAGTTACACTTCATCCTCAAAATTATCATTCTCAAATTCCCTCCTCTTGTTCTGGTCTGCTTTGCTCTCTCACATGAATCAAATGAGTAGCCTTCCTCTTATCATGTATCCACCTTCTGTTGCTCCATCCCCAAAGAGAGAAGAAAATGTGAGTTTGGCCAAGTTTGAAGGAAACAGTGAGATATCAGTCTCTAGCCAGGGGAGATCAAAGGAGGAAAACTGAGTTTCACTGACATTGTAAACTTTTTAATCTGTGTAAAGAAGATAACTTACTTTTGGCTTTAGTCTAACAGATTCCATTTTATTATATCTCGTCTTGCCTATATTACCCATCAAAAGAAACGAGGTCATTTCCCCGGTTGAAGTGGCTCTGAGGAGTTCTTCTGCAGGTCTTCTCACTTACTGCAGAGGTCTGTGCTGGACATGACTCGATCTGATAGATCTCAGACCCTACCTCCTTATGGGCCTTGCACACTGTGGGGAGAGCTCTCCTCTCCACCTGTGGCTCAGAGAGTCCCACATGATACATCTGAGCTGAAGGCTGCCTGGTCCCCTTCAGCAGAAGGCAGCAGGTCAGAGTGCTAAAGACAGTGCTTTTTCAGTGTACCCAGGTGGGGTCCATAACCAAAGGAGTCTACTCACAGTCTTTGCAGCATTCAGTGCTCCTGTTCTGTTCTGTTTTGTTATGCCCTTTTCATATAAGAGGGGAAAACACAAGATCAACTACATGCTGTATCTTGACCTCATCCAAAGCTTTATGGATTGGGTTTTACTATGTTTGCTTTTCAAATAAGGAAACTGAGGTTCAAAACGGGGCAGTGATTTGAACCTGTGAGTTCTCTGACCCCAGAACTGTGCCCTGTCCCCTGTCCACCCTACAGAGCCAGGCTGAGTGCCTTGTGTCAGCTGGATCTGGCTGGTGTTTTTTGTGTTAAAATAATTTGTAAGCCTCATGAGCTTGTATGTGTGTTTTTCCTGTCATCTTTTTCTTTCCCCTGAAGTTTCTTGCTTCTCAGCCTGGAATTGAAAAACCAAGGGCTATTTAGACCATTCTTCCAAAGAGACTGGCAGCATCAGAGCCACCCCATGATTTGACAAGAGTCACAGATCTGAGGAGTAGATGTAGAATGGGCAAGGGGTGGGCACTACTAAACAGTTTGATAGACTTGGCTTATAAAAGGAAGGCGGGAGTCTGCTTTGTAAGCAATGTCTGCTTACAAAGGCCAAGTGAATGCTGCACACTCATGGGGAGGGAGATGACCAGCCAGAGGGCAGGAGCAGGTTTGCAACGGTTCATGGCTTGGCGGCCACTCCAGTATTCTTGCCTGAAGAATCCCATGGACAGAGGAGCCTGGCGGGCTACAGTCCATGGTGTTGGAAAGAGTTGGACACAACTGAAGCAACTTAGTGCACACGCATGGCTTGGAGGGCTGGCTGGCCTTAGCTAGGCTCGCTGGATCATTGTGTCTACAGAAGCCTCTCTGCATACCCCTCAGGCTGAACTGCAAAGTAAACTGTCTAGCAGCAGCAGTTTGCCCTTGGAATCTGAAGAATCCATCCCCTCTGCAAACATCCAGTACCCACTGTCTGGAGCAGAAGATCATGTCCATTGGGGAAGGGAGAGAAGTAGACAGGTGAATCACAAGCAATAATTAGCGCTGTAATAAGAATTTACGATTGGAGCACAAGACACGGAGGAAAAACCGAGGGATGGTTGCCTATGTCTTGAAAGATAATACAATCTGGTGACTGCACTAATTATACTGCCTAATATTTGAGTTATCTGGAATGTACTTGGTCTTTTCACTTTGCCCCTACAACAAACCCTCCTGCAATGATAGATACTATCATTTCCACTTAGAGAAGAAGAGAAAGAGGCCCAGAGAGGGATTAGAAGCTAAGCCTGTTACTTTGTCCTGGTTCTTGCCAGAATTACACAGCACTCCACCGCAGCTGTCTGCACCCAGGGAATGTGGCATACAAATCGCGACCTTCTACAGCGCCCTGACTTCTTCATACCTCCACCAGTGACCAGGGTGCACACACGTAGAGAGACGCTATTAACATCCGCAGGGGACTCAAAATTGGGAGGTGTAGTATTAAGATGAAGATTCCAAAGTCAGGATTACCTGTGAAGTGAGTGGAATTTAACAGAGACCATGGGGCTCACCATTTAGGCCCAGATCAGTCACAGCTATGCGGCATGGGGGACCCCGCCCAACACGGGTTCTCAGTACCCGAAGATCGTGGTCGTCATCGGTCTGCGGCTCCTTAGCAGTCAGCAACCTTGGCTCTCCTGCCCTCACTCCAAGTCTTAACAAGCACAAGAGTTGGGCGGCGGCGCCCAGGACCACGCCTCCCACAGCACAGCTGATCCGAGAACAGACCAGCCCATAACCGGTGTTTGGAGACCTTCCACCCTGCGGCTCTCTGTGGGCAGAGCAGCCCACGCCTCAGAGCAGAGGTTAACGCTGAGCAGTTACTGCAGACCTTACCCAGGGAGGTCAGCGGCGCTGCGCAAAGAGAGGGAGGGCAGTCCCGGACGATACCCACGGGCTCCGCCTTGGTTCGGCTTCCTAGCTGCACTGGTGGAAGCTAGATTAAGAGGCGGTTCCCGGCGCAAATACAATCCCCACCCTCCACTCTCATTGGTCGGCGTGGGTCACGGTTTCTTAGATGACCCCGCCTTCGAGCTCGCATCACCCTCCTATTGGGTGGCTGTGTGAGCCCCCGCCATATACAAGCTCCTCCCCTGTCTAGACATTGGATGGCCGTCCTGGGGATGGTTCCAGTGAGAGACCCCTCAGGCTCTTTCCTTCCATTGGTCCGCTTTCACTTGAAGGGCGGCTCCTAGAGCAGAAGCTAACCCCGCCTTGCGTTCCCATTGGCTGCTCCCTTACCCCGGCCTAGAGTCGCTCCTCACCATCTGTTGGTTGCCCTGGCTGAAACGCCGGTGCTGGCCGCACTCGCGGGACCGGTGGCAGTTCAAGGCGTCAGAGCCCTAAAAGCAAGCGTTGATCGCGGACATGACGCCTGAGGACCAAGAGGAGACCCAGCCGCTCCTACGGCCGCCCGGCGGCAGGTGAGCGGTAGGGGGAACCCAGGTCCACTGGCGCAGCCTCACTCCATCCGCTGCGCCCAGGCCTTGCGGCTCACCGACCGCCCCTGTCTCCGCAGCGCTCCCCGCGGCCGCCGCGTCTTCCTCGCTGCCTTCGCCGCTGCCCTGGGACCGCTCAGCTTCGGTTTCGCCCTCGGCTACAGCTCCCCGGCCATCCCGAGCCTGAGGCGCGCCGCGCCCCCGGCCCCGCACCTCGACGAAGACGCAGCCTCCTGGTTCGGGGTGAGGCCTCGGGCTCACCCTCCTGCCCTCCTGGGACCCTCCTTCGCCCACCCCTAAGACGGGTGCCAGGACCCTCCCCGCGCTGCCTGGCTTCGGGTGGGCACGGAGACCCTCCGCCGAGTATGTCCCGGCTCCCCTGAGAGGGGTCGCCCATCTCCCCTGCCCCCGCAGCGGCTGAGGTTGGGGTGGAGGGCGAGGTTGGGCCGCGGGCCCCCGGCGCCCCCTCCCTCAGCCGGCGGTCGCCCCGCCCCCAGGCCATCGTGACCCTGGGCGCCGCGGCCGGGGGCGTGCTGGGCGGCTGGCTCCTGGACCGCGCGGGGCGCAAGCTGAGCCTAGTCCTCTGTGCCTTGCCCTTCGTGGCCGGCTTCGCCGTCATCACCGCGGCTCAGAACCTGTGGATGCTGCTCGGAGGCCGCCTGCTCACCGGCCTGGCCTGCGGCATTGCCTCGCTCGTGGCCCCGGTGAGTGTGTTTCCCCCCAGTCTGGCGCCCTGGGACCCAGGAGAAGGGGCCGAACTCGGGGCCTGATTCTCTCCCTGGCTGCGGCCTCTTGAGTGCCTGACACCATGCCCTCCCCTGCTCCATCTTCCTTACACTCCCATGGGGCCTTGGAAAGACCTGTTGTTATCCATCCCTTGTTACAGATGAAGCTTAAAGGAACGTGAAGTCAAAGTCGCTCAGTCGTGTCGGACTCTTTGCGACCCCATGGACTGTGGTCCATGGAATTCTCCAGGCCAGAATGCTGGAGTGGGTAGCCTTTCCCTTCTCCAAGGGGATCTTCCCAACCCAGGGATCGAACTCAGGTCTCCCTCATTGAGGGCGGATTGTTTACCAGCTGAGCCACAAGTCCTTGGTTTAAGCACAAAGTCAGTGGTGATGCTACTTCTTGAACCCTGGGTGGTGGCACTTAACAGGGCCTCTCTTTGGCTCTACAAATGAAGTGCCCTCTGTGGATGGTCAACAGAAGCCTCACACGATGGCTTAGATCCCCCTTGGCCTTCAGACCACTGGCTACAGTTCAGCAGGAAAATCCCACTGTGGTTTGTCCCAAGGGGCAGAGGCTGTTGGGACCTGGTGCGCCCCTTCACTGCTCAGAAAGCGGCCCACCAGGCGTTCCCCCTGCTCCTCTCTCACCACCTCCTGACCCAGCACTGCCCAGGCTGCCTTTGGAGCTGGACACGTCTGGGTAAAACCGCAGCCCTGGGCAGAGCACCTCTGTGAGCCCATAAGGTGGGAATGACGCTGTTAGCTCGGGCCATGCCTACACAAGAGCCTATACACACGGCCCTGGCCCTGGCATGGCCGGTAGAAGGACTTGGACCCTGGCAGCTGGGATTGCTGGGTGTCCTGTGACCTGCTGCTGGTCATGGGCTTGAGTGATCCACCACCACCCACACCCTAACCAATCAAGACTAAAAGCAGTAGCTCAGAATCCCTCCCTTTGCACCTACCACTCATTTCAACTGCAACTGCTGGATAATAGGCAGCAGCTAGGTTGGATTTTATATCTGGATTTTTTTGGTGGTTTTTTTTTTTACTGTGCAAAAACACACCTGACTTAGTCTTGGACATAAGATATGGAATAACACAGAAGCGTGGGCAAGCGCTTTCTGGCTCCTGAGTCCAGAGGAAGCTGCAGCAGTCACTGGTAGTGACTGAGGAAGAGAGTTCCTGCTTTCACTCCAAGGGCACCACCCAAAGTGTGGTCCTTGGGTCAGCAGCTGTGTGTCTCCTGGAGGTGGTTAGACAGGCGGAATCGTGGGCCCACCACACATCTGTTGTTGTTTAGTTGCCAAGTCTCGTATCTGACCCTCTGTGTCCCCACAGACTATATCCCACCAGGCTCCTCTGTCCGTGGGATTTCCCAGGGAGGAATACTGGAGTGGGTTGCCATTTTCTTCTCCAGGGGTGCCTCCCCACCCAGGGATGGAGCCTGTATCTCCTGCGTGGCAGGTAGATTCTCTACCACTGAGCCACCAGGAAGCTCTACACACCTACTATGTTAGAATTTGCTTTTTGTCAAGGGTATACAATTAAATGAAAGTGTGAAAAGCTCTGTGTGCCCCCGCACACACACACAGTGTCCATATATGTACCCTTTAAACATGTGCTGTGAATTACATGGTGGGGATCTCTGATGTCCAGGGACCTGCATTTAGGGGTCCCCTGGGCCTGCAAATACCCCAGTCGAGACTCTCCTCAGCTCTGAATGGCTGAGACTTTTCAGTTTTAAGAACTCCTGGACCCCAAGTACACTCTCGTCTTAATTGCCAACAGGTCTATATCTCTGAAATTGCCTACCCTGAGGTGCGAGGGCTGCTCGGCTCCTGTGTGCAGCTGATGGTGGTCACAGGCATCCTCCTAGCCTACCTGGCAGGTATGGTTTTCTTATTATCTCTTGTGACTGTTCATGGATGTTTGACTATCTTACAGATGTAGAAACTGAAGTTCAGAGAGGTCAGGGGACTTGCCCAAGGTCACACAGCCACTGCCCAAGATGCCACATTCCCAGACCACTTCCCTGAGAACCCTGGGTCATGTGGGTCTTGTGACAGTATTCTGAGGAGAGCTAGAAAAGGTGATGTCCTCATCTCCCCAGAGCAGAAGCCCATTCCAGGAGTATAGGGAGGGCTGACGAGTTAGAGCAGTACCTCCCTGTGCGGTGACCAGCTAGGATTCTGGGGCTGGAAGGAAAGTCTTTAGCCTAAGAGCTTGGAGGGTGCAAATGTGTGTCTCCCTCAGAATCAGTACTGGATTTGCAGCCTGAAGGAGGCAGGTTCCAGAGAACCCAAGGGTCAGCTGGAGCCAGCATGAGGAAGCTTCCAGAAGCAAGAGGAAGCTTCCAGAGGCACCCTGGAATGAACTGGGGTAGAGGAAAGGCAGGCTTCATATCTGACAGCCCTGGATTAGGGGAATATGCCACTTACTAGCTGTGTGACCTTGGCCTAGTCAACTGCCCCTGGGAGCCTCAGGTTCCCTGTCTTCACGTGGAGATTAACTTTACCTAGTCCAAGGCAGCTGAGGGATTAAATTAACTGATGCTGTAAAAAGTGCCCGGCAGCAGGCCCCGATAAGAATTGTCAAAGGATGGCCTGAGAACCATGTGGGAATGGGGGTTTGGGGCCAGATGGGCAGTGGCAGGGCCCAGGGCATGTGCCCTCTGATTCCTCAGAGTGGACAACATGCAGGTCCATGGTCTTTCCTTTCTGCCCACTTAGCATCCTGACTGTCATTCAGAGTCCTGGCCGCAGTCTAGCTGCCTTGTGGGGCCAGCAGTGTCCGAAAGCCACTGTGTGGACACGGATACTCAGGGTCACGTGGGTGTAGTTACACCTATAGGATTTCCTCCAGGTCGTCATAAGCCACACTTTAACTGCTCAGCTTCTGTGAGTTCTAATTGACGTCTTTCAGTGAAAAATGCCCCCTTCCTCTCTGTCCCCCTTCTTCCCGGAGGAGCCAGCCTTGCCTGCTTCTCAGTCCGTCTACCGGGTGGAGGCCTGTGCACACATGGTCTCTTGCCGCCCCTCCCTTTCAGACCCCTGGTGCCGTATATCACGTATATCTCGGCAGTACAGAGCGAGCACCTTTGTTTAGTGGCTGCATAAACCTTCACTGATATACGCCCCCCACCTTGTTTCCACACTTAGCAATAAAAATGACAACATCAATGACAAACCCTGGGGAGTCCTGCAAATACACTGGGGTCCCCACCCTTTAAGCAGAGTCCCTGGGTTGGCAGGGGGCAGGTGCCCCCTGAGAAGATCCCGGCCGGCTCATGCCACTCTGACGTCTCTCCCCCCAACCGCCAGGCTGGGTGCTCGAGTGGCGCTGGCTGGCCGTGCTGGGCTGTGTGCCCCCCTCCTTCATGCTGCTGCTCATGTGTTTCATGCCTGAGACCCCTCGCTTCCTGCTGTCTCAGCACAAGCACCAGGAGGCCATGGCCGCCATGCAGTTCCTGTGGGGCTATGCCCAGGGTTGGGAGGAGCCTCCCCTTGGGGCTCAGCACCAGGTGAGGGGCTGGGAGCCAGCGCGCGGGGAGGGGGACCCGGGAGAATCGCCCCTGAGGTCAACACAGAGTGGCGCCGCAGCTCCACAGGTGTGTGCTCACACGCGTACACACGAGGCCCGTGGGCTTGGGAGTGATGTCCTGTGGACCACTGCTTGGCCAGACCCAAGTCTGAGCCCCGATCTCCCTGTCCCTGGAAGAGAAGGGCTGGGCCATGTCAGAGGAGAATGCAGGTGGGGACTGGAGGACTTGGAATTTTGAAACAGGGAGCTGTAGGGCCAGGGAGAATGTTGAGTCTCTGCCCCTTACCTGCTGTGTGACCGTCCCATCTTTAACCTGAGTTTCTTCCCCGGTAAAGTGGGGTCATAGCACGTGCCTGGTGGTGGTGGTAAGGATCAGTGGGGCCGGGGAAGGTGCTCAGCCCAGACCCAGACCCAAGGTTGGTAGGACTCGGGAACCCTGGGTTCTCTGCTCACAGAACATCTCCGTGGATCCCCCAGCAAATCAGGAAGGGACATGAGGAGGGGAGGATCCTGTCACCTTACTAATGGGGAGGCTATAGTGATGCTGGGACCTGAAGCAGAGGCTACAGGTGGGGCTGGGACAAAATGCAGAGGTTCCCTCGCTCCAGCAGGCCCCAGGATGGGGGGGAGCTCAGAGCCGGGGTGCCCTCAGGAGAAGAGAAGCCCTGATGCCCGGTATCCATCTGAGCAGGGCTTCCACGTGGCCCAGCTGCGGCGTCCTGGTGTCTACAAGCCCTTCATCATTGGCATCTCCCTGATGGCCTTCCAGCAGCTGTCGGGTGTCAATGCCGTCATGTTCTATGCGGAGACCATCTTTGAAAAGGCTAAGTTCAAGGTAAAGAGGCCTCTGCCCCGGCCTGCCTCACCCGGAGGCCGTGTGGGTGGGGCCCAGTCCCAGGGTGTCTGCCTGACCCTCCTGGCCCGTCTCCCCAGGACAGCAGCCTGGCCTCAGTCGTTGTGGGCGTCATCCAGGTGCTGTTCACTGCCACGGCGGCCCTGATCATGGACAGAGCTGGGCGAAGGCTGCTCTTGACCTTGTCAGGTAAGGCCCCAGGGGGATGGCTCTGCCCTCTGCAGGACTGGAGGCCTAGGCCAGCCTCCTACCACAGGCTGGAGGGCTGTTGCTGAGGTCACCACGTTGTGGAGAACAAGGGCTGAGTGTCCCCAAGGGCACGGGCAGGACTTCAGGGGAGCACTGGCTCCAGGCCTGCGCTCACTGCTCTACTGCGGCATGCCTTGACCTCGGCAGAACCTAGGAGTAGGCCCCTCCAGGGCCCGCTTTACAGGGAGGAAACCGACGGCCTGGGCATGAAGAGGCCCTGAAGCCTGGGCCCTCTCTGGGCAAGTAACTACCTGAGCCGGCTTCCCCTCTGAAATGGAGGTGGAGGTGGTGGCAGGCCAAGGCGAGGATCAGCACACAATGCGAGGGAGGCTCCTCGTGGGCAGCCGGGCCCTCAGTGCCGCTGGGGAAGTGGGCCTGGCTTCTGGTGGTTGCTCCTTCTTCCTCAAAGCCAGGGAGGGTCTGCTTCCAGAAGCTTCTTGGGGTTGACTGAGGTGTGAGGGCCAAGCCGGGACTGGGAGGGCCAGGCTGGGGCGAGGGTACCCCAGCGGGGCTCCGCTCACTGCCCCTCGCGGAGGAGCCCAGGCCACCTGCCGGGGACACCGTGCACTGACTGCCAGCCCCCCGACAGCCCCGTGCCCGGGCTGCAGGCTGCCGCCTCATGCCCTCCCACTGCCCTGCCAACCGCCGCCCTCCACCGCAGGTGTGGTCATGGTGTTCAGCACCAGCGCCTTTGGCGCCTACTTCAAGCTGACCGAGGGCGGCCCCAGCAACTCCTCCCACGTGGACCTCCCGGCGCTCGTCTCCATGGAGCCCGCCGATACCAACATGGGGCTGGCCTGGCTGGCGGTGGGCAGCATGTGCCTCTTCATCGCCGGTGAGTGGGGTGCTGAGGGGAGGTTGAGGGGGCCGCCCTGTCGCTGCCAGGTTCCCGTGGCTCCTGGGAGTCCCGGCCTGCTCGGCCTCACCCCTGGGTTTACAGCTCTGACCGTGTGCCGGGCACCGGCTCAGCCCCCCTCTGCTCCTTTCATGTCACCCCCACAAGCGCCCTCCGAGCAGGCCCCCTTCCCATGCTGTTCTGTAGAGCCAAGGCCTGACGCATCAGGAGTGAGGGGAGTGACCTGAGTCCCCAGGCTGAATCCGGGCCCCACTTCAGCCCGGGGGGTCTTCGGCAAGCCGAGCGCCGCCCGGCCCCGTGGACCTGAGGCCTTTCCTGCCCTTGCAGGCTTCGCTGTGGGCTGGGGGCCCATCCCGTGGCTCCTCATGTCTGAGATCTTCCCTCTGCACGTCAAGGGCGTGGCCACCGGCGTCTGCGTCCTCACCAACTGGTTCATGGCCTTTCTGGTGACCAAAGAGTTCAGCAGTCTCATGGTGAGTGCAGGCCCTGACGGGCTCCCCCTGCCACAGCCAGCAGAAAAGTACTTTTCAGAATTACTCTTGTGACAGACTCGGGGTTGGCAGCCTTGCCTGCAGGCTGAAGCCCCACCAGCCTGCAACCCCATCCTAGTTGAGGGTGCGGGGAAGCAGACGGGCTGGGGCAGGCAAGGAACCCAGGCTGTCTGGGGATGACTGGGGAGCCTCCCGGCTGTCGAGGTGGAAGGACAGCAGGACTGACCTCCCCCTTGGACTTTGGGCACTTTGGGAAGCAAGGCTGCATGAGAACCTCCACCTTTGGAGTCAGCAGGCCTGGCCCGTCCCCACCTTGGCCACTTCCTGCTGTGTGAACTTGGGTGTGCTGCTTCCCTTTCTCTGATCCAGCTTCCTTGGCTCAAAGCGGAGAAGGGGGACAGTGCCTCCCTCTTAGAGCTGATGGGAGCATCAGTTTGGTTCTACATTTTGCCGCCAGCTGGCAGATGGGCTGATGCACACATGGTCCCAGCCTCAAGGCCTCTGGTCCAATGCGGGCACCACTCTGGTGCAGACAGTCAAGCCGTCTGTTCAGTCGTTCTCCCCCCGCTCCCCCCAGGGCTTCTGGTACCTGCCACGTCCAGGCCTGTTTAGGGCGCCAGAGCAGCAGTGAATGAGATGGACAGGGACCCCTTTCTGACAAGGGCTGGTACGACAGTGTCCAGTGGTGGAAGGATGAACCACCATCAGGCTGGGCTGGGGCAAGAGGAGGCCGGTCATGATTGGCGTGAATGCTTGGGGCTGGCCTGGACCCCGCAGGGCCTGCGCTGCTCCAGGGAGCTCATCAGGAAGACCAGAGCAAAGCCCTGGAGGGGAGGTGACTTCCAGGAGCTTGGAGGGGACCGACAGTCAGGGAGGGGATGGCGACAAGGGACCTAAGAGTGATCTGGCCATCACTGACAGGCCAAGAGAAAGGCTTCAAGGAGGGAGGGGGCGGGGTGGCCAGGTGCCTGAGGCAGAGGAGATGGAAGCAGGCGGCCTTTGCTTCTGGCAGCTGGGATTACACAGGGGCTGCGTGGGGAGGGTGCACCGCCTGTGACTCTGGGCCACTGCTGCCTCTCCCCCCCTCTCATGGGCCCTGAGTGTCCCCATGTGCGCACACGGCCCCATCACCACCCACTGAGAGCTCACCCATTTCCTCCGGCACCAAGGAGAGAGATTCCTAAGGCGGCAGGGACCACAGAGGGCAGGGCCAGACCAAGTGGAGAGGGAAGTCTCTGGGCCCTGGAGTCGGACCCTGGGGACGGGAGGCCAGCTGTCACTTGATGGTGGGCCTCTGACCTGGGGGCAGTCATTTTGTCACAGTGAGCTCAGTGTCCCCACCGCACACCATCCACACGCTTGGACAGTGCTCAGCTCGGGCTTCTGGATGGCCCACCAGGCCCTCCTCCACATCCCTGAGCCTGGGTGTGGCGGGGTAGGGCCTCGGCTCCTGGGCCCAGGAGGGCTCCTGACCCAGGAGGGCTCCCGCGTCATTTCACAGCCTCGCCCCTGTCTTCGCAGGAGGTGCTCAGGCCCTACGGTGCCTTCTGGCTGGCCTCTGCCTTCTGCATCTTTGGTGTCCTTTTCACTCTGGCCTGTGTCCCTGAGACCAAAGGGAAGACTTTGGAGCAAATCACAGCCCATTTTGAGGGGCGATGACAGCTTCTTCCTGTGAGTGACTGCCCCTCTTTGCTGGACCAGCTTTGAGCCTCGGAGGGGATGGAGCCTACCTGTGACTCCAAACCGAGCCTCAGCTGGGAGCCTGGAACCCCTGGCTGTCCCCAGGGAGTCAGGAGCCAGGACGGCAGCCCCTTGGAGCCTTGTCCTCTGGGGTCCCTCCCTCCTGCCCAGTGAAGCGTGGGGACAAGGTTCCCAGCTGCTGGGTCCAGTTTCTACTGCTGCCCTGTGATTCGGGAGAAGGAACATCTCGGAGACGCTTCGCTGTCCTGTGGTCAGTCCTCCACACGCCGGCTCCATCATGACACGAAAGTGACAGCGGAGGAGGGGGGCTCTTGGTTCCTGGTTTTCTGGAGACGCTTTGGAGGCTGGGTGATGGCCTGTGGTTTCTCCTCTCATGTGGCTGCATTATCAGGGAGGAACTTTGCCAAATAAATATTTGACTCAGAAAATCAGGTCATGAGCTCTTTGTGTGGGCTGCAGTCACGAAGGGCACTTTCTTGTCCCTCCCATAAAAGCAGGCCTCTCATGAACTGAGTCTTGCCAAGAACATCTATGGATCAGCTTCCTCGTGGTCAGCCAGGCTTGCCTTTGGCACTTGGAGATCATTTCTGACTCCTTCCTCGGGTTCAGCCCCCTGAACCATTAGTCAGCAAATTTGATTGAGTTCCTCCTGCAGAAAAATGTTCCTCTCTTCATATTAACTTTAATGGAGCCAGAAGTCTTTTTCAAATTACTTATATTGTCTGTTGTATAATACACATTTATTACGGGAAAATTAGAAAACACTGATTTAATATAATTATTTTTATAGCAGTTAACCATCTGCTAGGCACTATTCTATATTAACTACTTTATTCAGATAAATAAAAAAAATTCACACCTGCACCTTTCCAAACAGAACCACTGTTTAGAATTTGGTTCTGTCTTTAAAGATCTCTCCCCCGACATACACACTTTCCAGCATCACTACACACAAGGGGTCTTTTTGTTTCAGAACCTGTTTTATTCCCTTTATTCACTTTATCCAGGTTGTGCAGCCTCCATCATGTGCCCGTCTTGACACATTAAGCTTTGTAATGAGACCAAATGAGACTGGAGAGAAGGGCAATGGAAGCATGGAGTGGTCCAGGGCAGAGCAGTGGAGAGAGCTGAACAAGTCACTTAACCTCCCTTAACCTCAGTTTATCCATCTGTAAGATGGGCACAATGATGCTACCTCCCTTGTGGGGTTGTTACGAGGATGAAAGGAGATGATCATGTAAAGCACTTATATGCGAGGATGGCACTGAATAAGTGCTCAAATCAGTTTCGTGTGGTGGTGGTGAGACCGTGCGGGTGAGGGTAGGATGCTGTGGTGGAGATGAGAAGAAAAGCGGCATATGAGGCTCAAGGGATGCTTCATAGGAGAATATTTGAGGTCTTTATAAGTTTTTCTCTTTATTTTCTACCCTATTCCCTCAGCAACCTCTGATTGCTACAAGCACCTACTTATAGTACCAAGGACTATGGACACACGCACTCTTCAGAGGTGCCCTTACATTCCTTGAGGCCTTCCCATGACAGCACAAGATGCTTCAGGGACTAAGGCAGCCCCAGATGACAGTCCTGTATCTGCCACAGGAACCTAGTCCAGGACCATCCGGCACACGTCCATGGAGAAGTGGGGCAGGATGAAATGTCCCCAGAGGACAGGTGCAGAAGAAGCTGTGCTTTACCTAGCCTGGGATAGAAAAGTGTGCTGCCAACCAACATCCATCCCATCACCCACTAGCACCCCCAGAACAATTTTCAGGAGGATCCTGGCTTTTAAGAACCTAAGGCAAGAAATTCCCTAACGCCATGCAGTGGACAGAACAGAATCAACATCACTGCCAATAAAGGTCCATGTAGTCAAAGCTATGATGTGAGAGTTGGATTATAAGGAAAGCTGAGTGCCAAAGAACTGATGCTTTCAAACTGTGGTGTTGGAAAAGACTCCTGAGAGTCCTTTGGACTGCAAGGAGATCCAACCAGTCCATCCTAAAGGAAATCAATCCTGAATGTTCATTGGAAGGACTGATGTTGAAGCTGAAACTCCAATCCTGTGACCACCTGATGTGAAGAGCTGACTCATTTGAAAAGACACTGATGCTGGGAAAAAGTGAAGGCGAGAGGAGAAGGGGACAACAGAGGATGAGATGGTTGGATGGCATCACCGACTCTATGGACATGAGTGAGTAAACTCCGGGAGTTGGTGATGGTCAGGGAGCCTTGGCATGCTGCAGTCCATGGGGTTGCAAAGAGTCAGACACGACTGAGCAACTGTACTGACTGACTAATGATTTTTCCAGTAGTCATGAATGGATGTGAGAGTTTGGCCATTAAGAAAGCTGAGCGCCAAAGAACTGATGCTTTCAAAGTGTGATGTTGGAGAAGACTCTTGAGAGTCCCTTGGGCAGCAAGGAGACCAAACCAGTTAGTCCTAAAGGAAATCAACCCTGAGTATTCATTAGGACTGATGCTGAAGCTGAAGACGTAATACTGTGGCTGGCTACCTGATGTGAAGAGCGGACTCACTGGAAAAGACCCTGATGCTGGGACAGATTTGAGGGCAGGAGAAGGGGGGCAACAGGATGAGATGGTTGGATGGCATCACCAACTCAATGGACTTGACCTTGAACCAACTCCTGGAGATAGTGAAGAACAGGGAAGCCTGGTGTCCTGCAGTCCATGGGATCCCAAAGAGTCAGGCAGGACTGAGCAACTGAACAAACTGAGACCTGAAGCACTCTGCTACCTCCCAGTGGCCACAGGTGAGTTTGCAAGATTAAGGCAGGAAACCCTCTGCTACCTCCTAGTGGCTATTAGGCGTTTAGCACCTACTTAGCCTGTGGCATGGGCAGAACACATCAGCTAGACGAGCCCACTAAGCCCAGAAATGCAGGCAGCCTCTGGAAGCTGGAAAAAGCAATGAAAGAGACTCTCTGCCTAGAGTTTCCAGAAGGAACATAGCCCGGAAAATACCTTGATTTTAGCCCAGGGAGATCCATCTCAGCCTTCTGATCTCCAAAGTTATAAGCCTAAAAATCACATAAGCCTAAGGTTCAGTTCAGTTTACTTGCTCAGTAGTGTCTGGCTCTTTGCGACCCCACGGACTGGTCACATGGATCACAGCCTTGTCTAACTCAAAGAAACTATGAGCTATGCCGTGTAGGGCCATCCAAGATGGACGGGTCATGGAGGAGAGTTCTAACAAAACGGTCCACTGGAGAATGGAATGGCAAACCACTCCAGTATTCTTAAGAATGCCATCAACAGTAGGAAAAGCCAAAAAGATATGACACTGAAAGCCTGAGGTAGAGAAGGGCTTATCTCAGAGATCTGTGGGTGTCAGTTGTCTCATGCAGTAAACCCCAGTAAGTTCACAGAAGACCCCACAAAGTTAGTATTGGGAAAGACACTACCACCGGTGATTAAGAGGGACAGAGACAAAATGGAAAGAGGTTCAGGACCCCCAAACTCATTTCTGCTGCCCAAGTAATACATTTTTATCTCCTTAACGTCAAAAAATGTCTCTAAAACTAAATTGATAATTACAAAATTGCTTGATTAGTGAAGATCAACAGGCTTGTGGGAAATTTTCATCAATGCTCTGAGGAAGCCCACTTTGAAATACCCCCTTTGGCAGCACAGAAGCCACCAAGGGCCTATTCAGGAAACTCCTCCCTCCATAATTCTGGTCGAACTCTATTAAAGTGTGCTCCTGCCCCTGAAATTACTGAAAGACGTTCCCTCCTGCTGATGGATACTTTGAGTGTTCCAAGCCAACCTGTGACTGCCCTGTTCACACTGAGGGGGCCCTCATTTCCTTTAATCCCCCTTCCCCAAACTCTACGTAGGGCTTACGAAGACCAGTGAAGGTGGCTGGGGTTGGGCCCTGAGCTGAAGGACTGGCGAGAGGACCTCGCTGAGCCGCAGTCCTGGGCACGTCAAATCATTGAGAAACCAGGCGCTCAGCGACGATGCGTATTAGCGCCTGCGCTAAAAACACCGCTCCCGGAGCCTTAGCCGCCAAGTTGCTTCCTTATCCAAGACGCCCGAATCATTCGATTCGGTGGCTGGACCTCTGCATGGCATGTACAACAAAGCGTGACGGGAAACACATTCTGGGAGCAGGAGCAGCCGGAAGCCTAGCTAGGAAATACGGTCACGAAGGCAATATGGTCCACGAAAGTGTGTGGGTCACAGGCTCGTACCTAGAGCGAGAAGAAGCCCTCGGTCGGCAACAGGGCGCAGCGATTTCTGGGAGTTGGAGTCCCGTGCGCAAGGAGGCATGTGCGCATGTCCGGAAGTGACGCTTTTAAGGCGCGTCCCCCTTTGGCCCAGAAGCGGGCCTGTGACCACATTTTCTGAGCTCCAAGCGGTAGTGGTGGCCTGGAGCCTTTTCACGTAGAGGGCAGCGGGCTCTAGAGTTCCGCTAGAGACCGAGTCGGCGATTGCGTCACGGGCTCCCCAGCCGAGGCCCGGCTGTGGCTGTGGAGACAATGAAAGACCCGCCGGACAGGACGGACCCGGCTCAGCCCCGCAGTCTCAGATCCGGCCGTTGAGGGGAGAGGCCTGAGAGAAGAGCCCAAAGCGGGGCTGGGCCCGCAGTGAAGCGACGCCGACCCTCAGAGAACTGTTGGCAGGCAGTGGCCCAAGGTGGGACCCAGATGCTGGAGGAAGGAGGTGAGAAGGAGTGTTGGAGCGGTTCGTGGCTTCCAGCCTGCGCGCCAGTACTGCTGTGTGACACGGTTCCGAACTTAGCGGTTATCCTTTCCACAAGTAGTTGGGGACGGTCCTTTTTTGAATAATTATGGGGTCAAAAAATTTGAAGAGCTCAGTCCTGAATCCTCTCTTTGAGTATTCTGTTCCTGACTCTGATTTGTGGACGTACCTATGGCATTAAAAAGTAGAAGTGGGCCCTGGAAAGGAAAATGGGACGTGCTCAGGGCCTCCTCTGTTGCTTCTGATCTTCCAGCCCTCTTGAAGCAACCAGGGATACTCAGAATGGGAGCCTGTTGGCTTCCCGTCACACTGAGGGTGGGTTCAACCCAGTTGGATTGTGAAATCTTGGCGAATCCTGGGAATTTAGAATCAGAAGGCTAGGATTCCTGTTTAAGCTGGGGGGTACCAGCCAGGTCTCTTGATCTGTGTTTCTTCATTGAGGGAAAAGTAAAATGACGTTAACTACCTCGTTCACCTCTAAGAACTGTAAGCATCAAATCAAATGATGCTTTTGAAAGCACCTTGAGTGCTTTACAGAACAGAACAAATGTGTATGTAATAGTAACCACGGGGCACTGCCGTCCTCCGCTAGACCGAGAATTGGTCTGTCACTCACCGAGTGCAGTTTCGCATCCAGCATTTCATGTTGTCTTCCCTCAGAGACCCGGGAACACGAGCAGGATGGTTATCGTCCTCCCATAGTACCAGAGGTGAAAATAAGTACAATGGATAGGTACAGCTCAGTAACGTGAAGTCTGTACTAAGACCAGTGTTCAGACTTGTTTACTTTTTTTAGAGTTGTTTCTGGGGACTACACTAAGACTCTTGTTTGTTTGTTTGTTTTTTAATTGAGATATAATTTTCATGCTATAATATTCGATTTGAAAGTATACAGTTCAGTGGCTTTTATTATGTGCACAAAGTTAGGCAACCATCGCCACTATTTAATTCCAGAACATTTTCATCATCTCAAAAAGAAACTGGCATTACCTCACAGTCTCCTTTCCCCCTAGTCCCTGGCCAACTATTCATCGTTCCGTCCCTATGAGTTTGCCTATTCTGGACATTTCATGGAAGTAGAATCATACAGTACATGTGTCTGGGTTCTTTCATTTAGTATATTTCAAGGTTCATCATGTCGTAACGAAGAAATGTACTTCCTTTTTATGGCCAAATAATATTCCATCACATGGATTATACCATGTTTTTGTTTATCTGTGCCTCAGGTGATGGACATCTGAGTGGTTTCCAGTTTGCACTATTATGAATAACGTTATAAACATGCATGCAAACCTTTTCGTTTGGACATATTTTCATTTTGCTAGCTTTTATACAGGAAGCAACAGTTAGAACTGGACATGGAACAACAGACTGGTTCCAAATAGGAAAAGGAGTACATCAAGGCTGTATATTGTCACCCTGCTTATTTAACTTCTATGCAGAGTTCATCATGAGAAACGCTGGGCTGGAAGAAGCACAAGCTGGAATCAGGATTGCCAGGAGAAATCTCAATAACCTCAGATATGCAGATGACACCACCCCTATGGCAGAAAGTGAAGAGGAGAGTGAAAAAGTTGGCTTAAAGCTCAACATTCAGAAAACGAAGATCATGGCATCTGGTCCCATCACTGCATGGGAAATAGGTGGGAAACAGTGGAAACCGTGTCAAACTTTATTTTTGGGGGCTCCAAATCACTGCAGATGGTGATTGCAGCCATGAAATTAAAAGACGCCTACTCCTTGGAAGGTAAGTTAGGACCAACCTAGATAGCATATTCAAAAGCAGAGACATTACTTTGCCAACAAAGGTCCATCTAGTCAAGGCTATGGTTTTTCCAGTGGTCATGTATGGATGTGAGAGTTGGACTGTGAAGAAAGCCGAGTGCCGAAGAATTGATGCTTTTGAACTGTGGTGTTGGAGAAGACTCTTGAGAGTCCCTTGGACTGCAAGGATATCCAACCTAAAGGAGATCAGTCCTGGGTGTTCTTAGGAGGGACTGATGCTAAAGCTGAAACTCCAATACTTTGGCCACCTCATGTGAAGAACTGACTCATTGGAAAAGACTGATGCTGGGAGGGATTGGGGGCAGAAGGAGAAACAGACAACAGAGGATGAGATGGCTGGATGGCATCACCGACTCGATGGACATGAGTTTGGGTGAACTCCGGGAGTTGGTGATCGACAGGGATGCCTGGCGTGCTGCAATTCATGGAGTCACAAAGAGTCGGACACGACTGAGCGACTGAACTGAACTAAACTGAGGGTTTATACTTAAAGGAGGAATTACTGTGTAACTATAGTAACTCTGTTTAACTTTCTGAGGAACTATGAGACTGTCTTCCACAGTGGCAGCACCATTTCACATTTCCAGTGGCAGTGTATGCGAATTTCAGTTTCTGTACTTCCTCACCAGGCTTTCCTGGTGGCTCAGTGGTAAAGAATCCCCTGCCAATGCCGGAGACACGGATTTGAGCCCTAGTTCAGAAGATCCCCTGGAGAAGGAAATAGCAACCCACTGTCAGGAAATCCCACGGACAGAGGAGCCTGACGGGCTACAGTCTCAGAGTTAGACACGACTTAGCGACTGAGCACATAGGCATTCACACATCCTCATCAGTACTTTATTTAAATGCGTCTTTTTTATTTTAGCCATCTTAATGGGTGTGAAGTGGTATCTTACAGTGGTTTGATATGTATTTCTCCAGTGGCTAAAGATGTTGAGCATCTTTTCATATACTTTCTATCTTTTGTATCTTATTTAAATATCTACTCAAATCCATTGCTCATTTTTAAGTTGGATTATTTGTCCTTCTTTGTTGGGTTTTTAATATAGAGAATTCTGTATGTATTTTGGATATTAGACCCTTAGAAGTTGTATGATTTGCAGGTCTTTTCACTTTGATAGTGTCCTTTAAAGCACAAAGTTTTTGATTTTTATGAACTCCCACTTAATTGTTTTTCCTTGTACTTTTGATATCATGCCTAATAAACCTATTGCCTAATCAGGAGTTATAAAGATTTATATTTTCTTCTAAAAGTTTTAGCTTTTACATTTAAGTCTGATCCATTTGGGGTTCATTTTTATGGATGGTGTGAGGTAGGAGTCCAGCTTCATTCTTTTACTTGTAGATACCCAGGTGTCCCCCCTCTATTTTGTTGAAGAGAAATTTAATTTCTTCACTCCTGTTGAAAATAAGTTGTCCATAAATGTATGGATTTATTTCTGGACTCTGAGTTCTTCTTCACTGATCTGTCTATCCATTACCAGTACCACCCTACTTTAATTTACTGTTGCTTTGTGGAAAGTTTTGATATTGTGAATATGAGTCTTCCACCTTTTGTTCTTTTTCCAGATTGATTGTTCTATGTCCCATGCGTCTCCATATAAATTTTAGGAGCAGCTCCTAAATTTTTATTGAACAAAACAGCTGGGGTTTTGATAGGACTGCATTGACTCCAAATTAATTTAGTGAATTTTGCAATCTCAGGATTATTGTCTTTCAGTCCATGAACGTGGAATGGCTTTTCATTTATTTAGATCTTCTGTAGTTTCCAAAATATACAAGCAGCTAATATAACTCAATACCAGAAAAACAAACAACCCAATCAAAAAGTGGGAAAAAGACCTAAACAGAGATTTCTCCAAAGAAGACATACAAATGGCTAACAAACACATGAAAAGATGCTCAGCATTGCTCATTATTAGAGAAATGCAAATCAAACCTACAATGAGATATCACCTCACACTGGTCAGAATGGCTATCATCAAAGTCTACAAATAATAAATGCTGGAAATTGTGGGGAAAAAAGGGAACCCTCTTGCACTGTTTGTGGGAATGTAAATTGATACAGCCACTATGGAAGACGGTATGGAGATTCCTTAAAAAATTAGGAATAAAACCACCATATGACCCAGCAATCCCACTCCTAGGTGTACACCCTGAGGGGAAAAACAAATGGAGAAAAACACATATATCCCATTGTTCATTGCCGCACAGTTTACAATAGCTAGAACATGGAAGCAACCTAGATGTCTGTCAACAGATGAATGGATAAGTTGTGTTACTTATACACAATGGAATATTACTCAGCCATAAAAAGGAATGCATTTGAGTCAGTTCTAATGAGATGGATGAACCTAGAACCTATTATACAGAGTGAAGTACGTCAGAAAGAGAAAGATAAACATCGTATTCTAACTCATATTTACGGAATCTAGAAAAATGATACTGAAGAATATATTTACAGAGCAGCAGTGGAGAAACAGACATAGAGAACAGACCTATGGATATGGGGAGAGGGGGAGATGTATGGAGAGAGTAACATAAAACTTACATGACCATCTTTAAAATAGCTGTTTTTAAAAATACTTTGCTGTGTGGCTTAGGAAACTCATATAGGGGCTCTGTATCAACCTAGAGGGGTGGGATGGGAGGGAGACGAAGGGAAGTTCAAAAGGGAGGGGATATATGTATACTTATGGCTGATTCTGTTGCAGTTTGATAGAAAACAACAAAATTCTGTAAAGCGGTTATCCTTCAATAAATAAATTTAAAAAAAAGAATCAGACAAAAGATTAAAAAAAAATTTGGTAGTTTTCAGTGTAATGTCCTGCACTTCTTATATTCAGTTTATTCCTAGGTGTTTTGTTCTTTTAATGCTCTTTTAAGTTTCGTTTCTAGATTGTTCATTGCTAGTTATAGAAATATAGTTGGAGAACTATTTATTCAATTCTTTGCCCATTTTTAATTGAGTTGTCTGTTATTGTTTGTTGACATTGTATCCTGCAAGCTTGCTGAACTTGTTTAGCTACGCTAGTTTTTCCTGTTGATTCTTAGGATTTTCTGTGTACAAAATCATGCTATTCACAAATAGAGTTTAAATTTTCCTTTCCAATCTGGATGCGTTTGATTTGTTTATTTGCTTGATTTTGCCTAAGTGCTCTGGCTAGAACTTCCAGTGTAACACTGACTAGAACTGACAAGAGCTGACATCTTTGTCTTGTTCCTGATCTTAGAGGAAAAGCATCAGTCTTTAGCTCTGGGCTTTTTGGAAATGGCTCTTATTAAGTTAAGGAAGTCCCCTTCTGTTCCTGGTTTATTGGAGGTGTATTATAGTGAAAGGTATCAGATTCTCTTAAATAGGGCGTTGACTGAGATGATCGTATGGGTTCCCCGCCCCCTGCCTTTGTATTAATATAATATATTATAGATTGCTTTTCATGTGTTGAAGCAACCTTGCATTCCTGGGGTGAATCCCACCTGGTCACTACCTCTTCTTTTGATTAAGCAAATGTCTTTAATTTGCAGAACCACTTTCTCCAAAGAACTTATTGATAATAGTTGTACGCTGTATATTTACACTCCAGGCATTGTGTCAGCTGCTCTGTCTGCGTTTAAATCTTCACAGGAAGTTTACAAGGGATCACGTAGCAAAGTTGCTGGGAAGTGGTGGATCTGGAATGCTTGCGAGTCTTGACGCTTTAATGCCTCTCTGTGTCTGAGTGGATTGATGGAACTTCTGAGCTGGAAAAGGAAATGCGAAAATTTATACCCATTGCAGTTCTGCAAATTCAGCCCCACTGAGTCCTGGGAACTATAATCATCTGAACACGCTCTTCAGAGTGAGAATGTGAGGCTTTCTAGTTTGGTGAACTGTGAACTTTTTTGCCTCATTGGTTTCTTTCTCTTCCTCCAGAACCACCTTCTCCAGACCCTGCCCTTCCCCAAGAGGAAGACACAGAGGAGGAAGGAATGGCAGCTGGTCTCCTCACAGCAGGGCACCAAGTAAGTTGGAAATTTACTCCAAGAAGCAATCTTTAAAAAAAAAAAAAACTAAGGGTGCTTTTGGTTTTTGATTACAAAAGACACTCATGTTCTTTGTAGAAACCCTGGAAAATGTGGACAACATACTACCCACCCCCCAAGTCACCCTTACTCCTACACAAGTAACACTTAACATTTTCATTTGTGGCCTTTTAGATACTTTTGTTGTTGTTGTTTTCCCAGAGACGATTTGTCCTGCTTTGAAACCTTTTTATTTCTACTTAGTAGAATTGGATTAATATTTCCCCCATTTTGTTAAGAGTATTTTACAGAATTATTTCCAATAAACTCCATTTCATAGTCCTTCTGTGAAGGTAAAAACTGTCTTCTCCCTTTCTTTTTCTTGACTAGGAATTGGTCTGTCTTCATTTTTAGAAAGTCTGCTCCTGGATTTCCTCATCAATTCCCATCTTTATTAAAAAAAAAAATTTTAGTAGTTTTATTTTTTTGCTTCTGCTTTCCTTAGATTTATTTTAAAATTAATATTTTTAACCTCTTGAGTTGAATCCATAATTTATTTTCTTCCTTTTTTGTTCAGATATATTGAATGTTTTTGGCTGTGATCTTAATTTTTTTAGATGTGCCAAAATTGTGGCTTTGGTTTCTTGTCTGCACATGTGGCTGGTCTGTGCCCCATGGAGGATAAAGTTTGTGTCTCTTCTCCACACAAAACATGCAGGTATAGTGTAATTGCAGGGTGTAGGACTTTACAACTCTATAAGCTCAACCTTATTAACTTACTCATTTCTTCCATACCTTTATTTTTTGGTTTATTTTGTATTAACTCTGTCAGCAACTGAGCTATTTAACATCTCTCATGGCTGTCATATTTTACATTTCTCCTTGTATTTCCTACAGTTTTTCCCTTATGAATTATATATTTGTTATTTGGTTCATAACCCTTATATCTCCATAGTGGATTTTACTCTCTTGATTTCTATAAAAAGACCCCCCCATGTTTTTAAATATTTCATTGTTTTTAAAAATGACCCTTTGTCCCATTTAAAGCATTTCTCAGTGTGAAGATGTATTGGAAGGACAGGTAAAATTAGAAATCAGGAGATTAGTTAAGATTTGGGAAATGCTACTGGCTTAAAACAAGGCAGTGGTAGGGAGGTGGACAGAAATGTGTGAATTCTCATGCTATTGGGGAGGAAGAATGAACATGCATTTGACTTGTGGGGAACTGCAGGGAACGGAAAGATAACATCCAGGTGTTTGACATAGCCAGCAAGGTACATGAAGGTACCCTTTCCTAAGCTGATAATAGATAAGGATGTCCGCGCCTCCATGCCTGTGCTCACGATGCCTCCCCTGCCTTGGATAGCCTTTTCTTTCTCCATCTGAGGAACCTGCTCCTTCAAGGCCAACTTAATGGTTGCCTTCTCTCTCTGCGGTCTTCCCTGAGTGTCCTACCCCTGCCCTCCAACTAGGATTCCTCTTCCATTATCCTAGTAACTAGAATATCCCTCTCTTTCACACATTGTTACAGGTGGTTGCAAACATGCCTGGCTGTCCTGCTTACTGCAAGATGTCTGAGTTCATGGGAATATTTATTAAACGTTCTGCAAACATTCATCATTCACGTTCTTTGCTGATTTGCAGCTGATTCTTTGCCACATAAAGTCACACATTCTAATTTTGTTTTCTCTATGTTGGTACTTTTAATTCCTGAGCACCTGTTAGTTTCTGCCCAATTACTGCTCATATATATATACATATATTTCTTTCTATTTATATATAAAGTCTGCAAGAATAATACACATTGAAGACAGAGAGACTGTTATTTATTTTCATGCATCAGTATCCAGTATAGCGTTAAGCATATAGGAAGTGATCAGTGGTGCTTTTCTGGAACTACCCCAAGTCCTTTCAGAGACCTATAATAGGTTCACTAACCACCACACCCAGAGCCGCCAGCCTCCCTCCCTCCTCACATTCTAAGGGCTCTGGGCAAGAAGGACACTGTGCTTGTTCTTTCAGGGATCCACACCTTTCAGCAGTGTGACTGTAGATTTTACCCAGGGGGGATGGAGGCAGTTGGCCCCTGCTCCGAGGGACAGGTTCGAGGAAGGGATGCCAGAAAATTCGAGAAACCTGGTCTTACTGGGTAAGGAAACCATTCAAAATTCAGAATTTGTTCAGTTCTGAAAATCTGTGGTGCTTCCCAGTCTTGAGTGAGCCTGGGTGGCTCTGATGCACCGGAGGGACAGTGTTTTTTCCTCCTCATTCACTAGTGAAAGGTCTCTGCATTCTGGGTTGGGAAAGAGGCAGTTTCATTTTGTTCCCCCTTGAGGCTGTACCTCCACATTTTCTTCTTTCCCAGGAGGGGTCCTCCATAGTCAGTTAGTTCCCATCTTCCTAAGTAACTTGTTTTATGGGCTTGCTTAGCTCTCTGACTTGACCCCTTCTTGAGGCTATTTCTTTATCTCTTTTCAGAAGTGCTGTACCAAGACTTCAGCACCATCATCTGTCTTATTACTGCTGTGTCCCCTAGTGCCCAGCACCAAGTCAGTGCTTAGTATATTTATTGAGTGAATGAAATGAATGACCTGTTTCATCTCCCCCAGTTCTGGGTAGCTATTTATACTTAGGGCAGATCTCTAAAGTCCACTTCTTTTCCCCTTTAAATAGGACTTCCAGTTTCCCAACCTGGTATGAACTCCCAGTTGGAACAAAGGGAAGGTTCATGGATGCTCGAGAGAGACGGCCTAAGGAACGCCTGTCCAGGTGAGTGAGCAAGGCAGAGTCTCAGGAGCAAAAGCCCCTTTGAAAACATTTGAATATTTTAACAACAGGGGAGGTAAGTATTGCTATCTCACTTTTATAGATGAGGAAAATAAAGCTGAGAGAGGCTGACTCGCTGGTTCAGAGCCTCCCAGCTAGAAAGTGGCCAGGCTGGGTTTGAAGCAACACCAATCAGACTCCAAAGGCCTCTGTTCCATACCATCGCCTCAGTCTCCCCAAGCTGGGAGGTATTGCTGGCCCCCAGGAAATGAGAGTCATCTTCGCTGGCCCAGCACATCCCCTGCTTCAGGTTCACCTCGCTGAGGATCTCGGGTGCCCACCTTTACCCATCCTTGCTATGACACCTGCTGCTGCTCCCCTGTCTGACTGACTGTTGAATTCTGCACCCCATCTTCACAGCCATGCTGGGATTTTCTAAAGAGCTGACACTAAGAAACTCAGGAAAAACAAAAGCACAGGAAACCATAGTTTCTATGTATGTTTATGTCTTACTGCTCATCTAAGGCTGCTCACTCCACCCTCACCTTCATATTTCAGCCCTTGCAGGTAAATGACCTCTGGCAGGGCCTGTGGTCAGGCCCAGCTATGGCAGGGCAGCTACTTTTGATATTTTGAAACTTAAAGCATCAGAGGTACAAATGAACTTAACAGCTTTAAGGTGACAAAATTTAAAATTTTTCTAAAAATTCGGCCTATTGCTTTTATATCTGATTATGGTTGCTATAAGTCAATGAAAACAAAACAAAGCCTTTGGCTTATTTTCCACAGGGTTTATCTGCACTCTCTTCTTCCCATTTTAGCCTCTCTCTAAGCAGCCTGTCACACCTCAGTCCTTGTTGTAACTGCAGGCACCATTCACACTTGCTGAAATACTTCCCTTCACAGGGAGCCTGGATCCCCTGCTGCTTCCTTCCCCCTCACCACACGCCTTCCCAGCTCACCATCCTTGTTAGGCAGGACCTTTTCCCCTGAGTCCCGAGACCCTGTATAGAACTTCAGAGATGAAATGCAGGATTTTATGGCAGTAACTGCATTTTCCTGGGAAAAGGCTTCTTCAGTCTCAGAGGGGTTCTGAAGAAACCCTCAGAAAAGGTTACTGAAGAAGATTCAGATCGCCAAGTTACGAGAAACAAAAGTTGGGAAAAGGTGTTACCATGAAAAATCTGTGCCTTAAGGTATTAGTGTAGAGTATTAGTGTGGAAGCAACTTTGGATATGGACCCATGAAAGATACACCAGGAGCTGGCTTGCTGCATATCAAGTACATGGACTCAGAGTAAATCACTAAATTGTGGTCATCTGTTTCTATATCTCAAAAATGTAGATAACAAAACCTGTCTTACTTAACAACACTAATACATATGAAAAAGCTATTGACGATGTAGGACTGTATAAATTCTGTGATAAGTGAAGTGATCGGAGGAGTTTTAAATCCGACTGTTAGAGTAACTAAAACACTGCCCCTGGGGGCGTTCTACCTCTGCTCTGAGGCCCCACAGAGCACCTGGGCATTGCTGAGCCTCATGGGCGGGTTCAGGGTTCCCTGTTATTCCATCCCGCCCTTCCACAGTAACAGACAGACCCAAGGCTTGGATGTGCCTTTGCCTCACTCCTTGGTCCATGCCTGGGGTTGTTTTATTAATAGCAATTGGAGGTGTAACAGAGGAGAAGATTGAGTCCCTGCTTATATACTAGCGAGGAACATAAATAAAGTGAGTAAACAAAATAACTGTTAGAATATTGAAGAGTAGTGAGTACTGTAAGAATGGGAATACCAGTGAAGGCTATTCTAGATTAGATGAATAGGAAAGACCACTTTGAGGAGGTGACATTGGAGCTGAGATCTGAAGGAAGACAATGAGCCAGCTGTTTGAGTGTCTGGATAAGGAACATCCTGGGCCACACCGTGTGTTGAAGCTTTGAGTGGAAATGAGTTTTAACTTGTGTTAGGATCAGAAGACCCTAGGACTCAGTAAACAAAAGAGAGTGCTGGGCAGAGCAGCAGATCATATAAGACTCAGAGGCCATGGAAGACGTTCAGGTTTTATCCGAGGAGGAAGACAGGAAGCCACTGAAGGTGTTGAGCACAAAAAGGATAATGTTTGATTTGTGTTTGAGAAGATAACCTGTGGAGACTAGGCTTTGAGGGTTAAAGACCAGAAGCAGGGAGATCAGTTAGGACATAACAATAAGAGGATGGTGGTGGGTCAGGACAAAGATTCAGGGCATACTTGGTGTTATAGCCAACAGGACTCACTAGGGATTGGATATGAGAGACAAGGCATTAACGGTGACCCTGGTCTGAGCAGTTGGGTGAATGGAAAGGCTGACTAAGTCACTGACTAGAAAGGGAAAATCACCACTTCTATCTTTGGGTATATTCGGTTTGAGATATTATTAGACTGTCTTACACAGGAGCCGGCACTCAGGGAAGAGGTGAGCTGAGGCAAGACAGTTCATGACCATCACATGGTCTTTTTTATTTGGTCTCTGTGGCCGGGCATGCCGTATCTTAGTTCCCCAACCACGGATCGAACCTGTGCCCCCTGCAATGGAAACACAAGAGTTCTAACCTGTTAGTCCTAACCTAACCTTAATTGCTCCTTTCTCCTACTGTTTCTTTTATTACCACTTTTCTTCTTTCCATCTTTCACTCAGATAAGACAGTCAGTTTTTGAGGGCTGTCAGAGTCATCTAAGGCCTAATACCAAGTGACATAGAGATACCCTCAACCCAAAACAGGGACTTCTGTGCTCTTGGTAGACTGGGCTTCAAATGCACATGCAACTTATAGGGAAAACTGCTTAATGGGAAACATATTTACAAGACAAAGGTTCAAGATAATAACAAGCAGTCATAGAACACTTGCTGTTTCTCAGGTGTGTTCTGGGTCATTTGTGTTTTAGCTCATTTAGTTCTCATAATTCTGTAAGAGAGCTACATTCACAGATAATAAATCCAGGGTATAGTAATTTGCCCAAAGTCGTATCAATAGTAGGAGGTAGGGCCAAGATTTGAACCCAGGCAGCCTGGGTCGAGGTTCTCTATAGAAATTCAAATAAAGGGCACCTGAAACTAACCCGTTTTCTTAAATAAGGTAGACACAGGAAGAACCATTTCAGGAAAATTGACCCTTGAGAAAAGAAGCTCCATTGCCCTTCCTAAAACTCCACTCCCCTTAGCTATAAGCCTCTATGGAGACAGACAGAGATGTCTGGGACCAGAGGGTTCAATTAGTTTTAACACTTGCCAAATATTATACGTTAACTCACACTTAAAAGTTTTCTCTTAAAATGAATGTGGTCCCAAACAACCCAAAGACAACACAGCTTACCTTCACATTATATAGTTTGCCAGGGTTTTTTCAATAAATACCTTTCTACAAAAGGAATTACAGTGCACAGATTACACACATGACTTAACTGCTAAATAGTGGCTCTTGATTGGCTATACTATAGTCATTCCTTGTTATTAAACATTTAGGTATTTGCTTTTCATTTGACAAAGAATGCAGTGTTGAGAACAAATGATGTCAGTGCAGCTCTATGTAATTTCTCATTAGTTCCTCAGGATAGATTCTTACAAGTGGAATTCTGATGTCAGCATTTTAAATTCTGGACAGGTGCAGCCAGATTGCTCTCCAGAAAGCTCGTCCCTGTTTATGCAGCCACACAGTATGTGACATCCCACCTGCTACACCCTTACCAGCACTCTAGGATTAACCATTTTTTTTGAAATCTTGCTGATTTGATAAGGTGAAAATGTTCATCCTGCTGGCATCAGTCATAAGCTTTTTAAAGTGAATTATCCAAACCTGGTAAGTAGGTTGCCCAAAACCATACTGAGAATTGTGAGAGTAAGAAGACAGCTCAGGACAACCCCAGGACTTGGCAAAAGCACAGGAGAGGTGTGCGTCTGGGGCAGGCTCAGGATCCACTGCTGTTGTTTAGGAAAGGGAGCAGAGGGTGCTCATGTCTTTGAAAAGTTTTCTGGTCACACAGTTTAGAACAGAAGCATCCTGGGGCTTCCCTGCTGACTCATGTGGTAGAGAATCTGCCTGGAAAACAGGCAGCCCAAGTTCAATCCCTGGGTCGGGAAGATTGCTTGGAGAAGGGAATGGCAACCCACTCCAGTATTCTTGCCTGGAGAATCCCATGGACAGAGGAGCCTGGCGGGCTACAGTCCATGGGGTCACAAAGAATTGGACTGAGCGACTAACACTTACATAGGCATCCTGGCTGAAGGGGGTGAAACATGGAACCAGTCCGCAAACAGGCTTAGCCCAGCTCCTTCAGCCTTCATATTGCAGTATCTTCTACCGCCAAAAGAATTTTTAAAATTACTTTTCTAAATTTTCCTCAGATTGGAAGATTATATCTGAATCACCACCTGAGCAAGACATTTCTGAAGAATCATTCCAAGATCCAAGTGTAGAGATGCCTTCTGGGGTATCAGAGCACAGAAACAGTGAACTGGGGAAGAGCCTTAATATGAGACCAGTCCTTTCTCCACAACAGAGAGTTCCTACAGAAGTGAGATCCCATAAATGTGACACACACGCAGAGAGCTTTGGGAATAATGCAGGTACAGTTAAACCTCACAGAGTGAAGCCGTACACGTGTAACGAATGTGGCAAGGCCTTCAGTTATTGTTCTTCCCTTTCTCAGCATCAGAAGAGCCATACTGGGGAGAAGCCATACGAGTGCAATGAATGCGGGAAGGCCTTCAGCCAGAGTTCATCTCTTATTCAGCACCAGAGGATTCACACCGGAGAGAAACCTTATAAATGCAGTGAATGTGGGAGAGCCTTCAGCCAGAACGCAAACCTCACAAAACACCAGCGAACTCATACTGGAGAAAAGCCCTACAAATGTACTGAGTGTGAGAAAGCCTTCAGTGACTGTTCAGCCCTTGTTCAGCACCAAAGAATCCACACTGGAGAGAAGCCTTATGAGTGTAGCGACTGTGGGAAGGCATTCCGCCACAGTGCAAATCTTACCAACCACCAGCGGACTCACACAGGGGAGAAGCCCTACAAGTGCAGAGAATGTGGGAAGGCCTTCAGCTACTGTGCGGCATTTATTCAGCACCAGAGAATCCATACAGGGGAGAAACCCTACAAATGTAACGCATGTGGGAAGGCCTTCAGCCAGAGTGCAAACCTCACAAACCACCAGAGGACTCACACTGGAGAGAAACCCTACAAGTGTAGTGATTGCGGGAAAGCATTCAGCCAAAGTACAAACCTTATAATCCACCAAAAGACTCACACTGGAGAGAAACCTTATAAATGTAATGACTGCGGGAAATTCTTCAGTGAGAGCTCCGCCCTTATTCGACATCATATAATTCACACAGGAGAAAAGCCCTACGAGTGCAATGAGTGTGGGAAGGCATTTAACCAGAGCTCATCCCTTAGTCAGCATCAGCGAATTCACACTGGTGTGAAACCCTATGAATGTAGCGAGTGTGGGAAGGCCTTCAGGTGTAGTTCAGCTTTCATTAGACATCAGAGACTCCATGCTGGAGAGTAACTGGGAACATAACTGAAGTGGATGGGGACCTGACCGGTAATTCGAAGGCATCTGGGGACATCTGATGTAGAGGCTTAGCCCAGAGCCACATGCAAAAGCACCTTTTAATAGTCACTATTTTACACCTTGCATGTGGTGCTCCTTTATCAACACTTGGTAAGCAGACTGCCCAGCTCCAGTTACACTGTTTTCAAGATTTACCTTTAATTCAGAAACCTTGGTTTATAAAGAATGAGTGAAGGACTTGGTTTGTACGTAAAAGGCCAGGTGTCTTGCAGTGGTCTGTCGTAGTCATCTCTGCTTGAATGAACCAAGAGCAGTGGCTGGGAACAAGTACTCCCCATAACAGGGCCACTAAGGTATTGGATTTGGGGGAGTGGAGTCAAGTGAGGAGGATCCCAGGGCCAATTGTTGCTAGAATGGGGATGGACGAGACTCCCTGATGCACACAGCCTGCACTTTCTGAGCTGTTCAAGGGAACTGTCAAGTGTTTAGTTACTGTCAAGAAAAGCCAGGCTGAGGGTGCACCTTCAGCAAGGTGCCTACCTTTAAATGGAGTCCCTGCGGGAGGGAGGGCTTCCCTGGTGGCTCAGCTGGTAAAGAATCCCCCTACAATGCGGGTTCCATCCCTGGGTTGGGAAGATCCCCTGGAGAAGGAACGGCTACTCAGTACACACAAGTTACCTTCTTCCACCTGGAGATAAACCTAAGGCTATTAACTATAATATATATTGTAATATGTATAGTTAACGATAGTCATTAACTATGACTTTCACTTTAGAGGGAGGGCTAACAAGACTGGGGGCCATCTGACAGCAGCCATGCTCTCCTGGGTCATTTTTCTTTTTCCCCACCTTCCTGACAGCCCAGTTATCTTGGATCAAGTTCTTAAGCCTGTTGGCCTGCTTCTTTCTCCTTTACGCCAGCAGTGTAGATCCTAGCTGCTATAAACGGCTTCCCTGGTGGTCCTGATAGGGATGCTTGATTCCTTAGTGGTCCACTGAGATGGTTGTCACCCAAGGCCTCCAGCTTTGATTCCTTGGTGACTTTGCCCCATGTCTTGGAACCTTTCCTCACTTCCGAGATCTCAGTCCTTCCCAGTAAAGGAAGTTTTCCACAACTGCTTGGAAACCTAAGCTTCCCTGGTGGCTCAGACAGTTTAGTATCTGCCTGCAATGCGGGAGACCCAGCTTCAAACCCTGGGTCAGGAAGATCCCCTGGGGAAGGAAATGGCAACCCACTCCAGTATTCTTACATGGGGAAATTCTATGGACAGAGGAGCCTGGCAGGCTACATATAGTACATGGGGCTGCAAAGCGTCTTGAGTGCACACACAAAACACAAAAGTGGGAGAGAAAAGCAAATACAAATGAAGATCGTAGGGCTGCCATTCCTAACCCCTTTTAGTTAAGTACCCAGAAAGAAGCCCCTTCCAGGTTGCTCTTCAAGCTTTTTCTCAGCACTTAGGTGTTTGATGTTCATTTGTTGCATATCAAATCGAGTGAGGAGCTCCAGATATAAAATCAAAAAGAGAACTAAGGGAAAGACAAAGGAGAGTCTTGGAAAAAAAGTCTGTTACTAGTTTAAAGCAAACCCTGAGGGTTTAAACCAGGAACTGCTAACTACATTAGTAGACTTTAACCTCACTTTTACATCAACTTGAGACCAATCAAGGACCATAAACATCAGGTTCTTTGGTTGTCCCATCAGTCATTCTGAGCCGCAGCTGTGTGCTGGGATGGACAGCAAAGCCCTGAGCCTGCAACCCACCAACTGAGTAAACTGGTTTGGGAAGAGCTCCTTCTACACGTATTTTCTGTTATGTTCAACTCCCAAGTTTTCTTTCTGCCCAACAGTATTTCTTGAGGACAGAATTCTGTTGTCCACAGACTGCTGCTTCATCTGTCACCTTGGCCCCAATGACCACAAAGACTAGGCTCCCCCCACAAGGAAGAAGCTACATCAGAAAGTCCACTGGTTGTCAAATGATCCTTTATTTTTCTTTTTCCTTTGCAGTTCTTAACTCTGTGGGGGAAAAAAAGAAACCTCTCAGTAACAGGACAAAAAACTTTATCCCCACTATTGAGCATTTCTAGAACTTTCTACAGTATCTCAAAGGATACATTAGCTCCGCCCCCAGTCTTCACCTTAATTTTAACCATATCAGTGCAGAAGCAACTTACAGCAGGGCACTCCACTGCACCACTGTTGATATCATCTATGATGTCATGAGGGTGGCGGCCATCAACATTGCAGCCCACAGACTGGGCGGTCCCCAGGATCTCTTTAATGGTTCCTGTCATTAAGAAAAGGTGGAATCAGAGGGGAAGTCAGTCCCTCGCAATTCTCAGATACCAGAGGGGATACAGGTGAGGAGAGGAACAAGGAATAACTATTTTATGGATTACAGGAATAATTATTACTGCTCCCCTAATCCAAAACTCAGTATTATTTAAAAACTCCAAGTGCAAAACTGGCCACAGATCCCATGATACCCAGACTCAAACCGCAAGACACTCCAATTCCAGGTCTTACAGAGTAAAAAAGCCCCTTCTAATTGGGAAAAGGCCACCAAACGAATACATCTCAAGTTACAACTAAGGTGGCCCCAAACTGTTCTGCTCTTACCAGAAAGTTCTCTAGCTAGAGACCGATGCCGCATCTGCCGGGCAATGTTGACGATCTCATCAAAAGTGATGTTTCCACTGTGCTTAACTGCAGAAAAGAAAAAAGACCAAAAGCTTTGTTACCACCTGAGGCCAGGGCAGGCCACAGTCCATCTTCCCTCATCCATTTCTAACCTGTTCCCATGCTTTCGGCACAGAGTCATCCACATGAAGAACAACCCTGTTTCCTAAGCTGGGGTTATTTTTAGCTCACCACTGGATTGCACCAGCCAACAGAAAACTGGTCAGGTGCAGTGGCGGGTGGCTAGACACAAAATCAAGTTTTGCTAACCTACATGGAAGGGACTGTTCTGAAGAGAAAAGTGACTGAGGTTGGTTAAAGCTGTGCATATGTCACCCAGCTAGGAAGCTGCCCTTCCCCAATTACTGGTTATCTGTTTCTTCACCCTGTTCGACAGTTCCCTCCTGTAAGTCCTGAGGGGCTCTGTTCCACACCAGTGACGGGAGAGCCACAGGGCACTTGTTGGCAGTGCCTGGCTCTGTAACAGCTTAACATCAAACACCTGTGCCATCCCTGTTTCCTTAAAGGGAGCAAGCACAGCTGTCTATTACATTGGACACACCACCACCCACGAATTACCAGGGGGAGAAACCACTCACTGTTTTTCTGCTTCTTTCTGTCCCTTGGTGGTTCCTTGAGGGCTTTGATGATCAGGGCAGAAGCAGAAGGTACCACCTCTATCTGCAGAAGAGATTCTCCATTTGAATAAGCCCTATGCCACCCTCTAACAAGAAAGAACCAGTAATACCATGCACTTTTGCTCTCAGGAACCATGGGCCAGACACTGTTTACCAAATGTACATTCAAGCTAATTTTCACAACCAGAAACACAGCCTACCCTATCCCAGCAAATGCTGATTTGCTCAGTGTCTCAAAAGTGAGAAGAGTTAATATTTAAACCATGCTCTTAAAACATCCCTCCCCACAAATAAAGCTGCTTTTAGCACCTGCCTCCCAGGTATCCCCACCTTTGCCTTCCCTCAAACCAAGTACCTGGGCTTGTCTGTTCTGAATGGTCAGTTTCACTGTAATCCTCAGACCCTTCCAATCACCAGTTGCCTTGGCGATGTCATCACCGACCTTTTTTGGAGACTGTAGAAATAAAAGGTATATGATCACACTGTGCCCTAAACGAAATCGATCTGAAAATCTGCCCAGTCCCTCTCACTTGGCGGCACACGAGAAAGCTTTCTGAAACACGTTTAACTGTGCCTACCTAATCAAGGTATCACCATAATTAAACTGGAAAAATGAGGTTTAGTTTATCCAAGGCTGCAACCTTGAGGTTTAAGGCCACAATGGGGCCAGGTCCCTTACCTACCCTTTCCTAAAGATCTATGTGGTATCTTTTACATTGGATCACCAGGGGATCTTTAAAGATACCATGTTCCTGGTGTCTGACCAATCCTAGTCAACCTATGAGGATGCGGTCTGGGCATCTGCACTTTGTAATTCCCTGAAGAGAATGATATAAAGGAGGTTAAGCAATGAAGAACTGAAGCTTTTGAACTGTGTTGCTGGAGAAGACTCTTAAGAGTCCCTTGGGACTGCAAGGAGATCCAACCAGCCCATCCTAAAGGAAATCAGTCCTGAATATTCATTGGAAGGACTGATGCTGAAGCTGAAACCCCAATCCTCTGGCCACCCGATGCAAAGAACTGACTCATTTGAAAAGACCCTGATTCTGGGAATGACTGAAGGCAGGAGGAGAAGGGGATGACAGAGGACGAGATGGCATCACCGACTCAATCAACATGTTTGAGTAAGCTCCGGGAGTTGGTGATAGACAGGGAGGCCTAGGGTACTGCAGTCCATGGGGTCGCAAAGTCGGACATGACTGAGCGACTGAACTGGAGACGTGTCTAGTGAGCGCTAGCTGAGCTAAGGGACAAGGCGGCCACTGCTTAAGCAAAACCATGATGGGATAACTTTTCTGACAGGAGACCACTGCCCAAGTACCTAATTATATTCAAGAAAAAAGGAGCCAAATTAAGTCCAACCCTACGTGTGTTAGTCACTCAGTCGTGTCCGACTCTCTGCAACCCCATAGACTGTAGTCCACCTGGGATTTTCCAGGCAAGAATACTGGAGTGGGTTGCCGTTTCCTTCTCCAGGACACTAGGTAAAGCCAAGAATATGATCAGTAGATTGAAAGCAGAATTAATACTAGCAACTGTAAAGCAGCTGCCCACAATGCGGGAGACCCGGGTTTGATCCCTGGGTTGGGAAGATCCTCTGGAGAAAGAAATGGCAACCCACTCCAGTATTCTTGTCTGGAAAGTTCCATGAACAGAGAAGCCTGGTAGGCTACAGTCCATGGGGTCACAGAGAGTTGGACACAACTTCACTGTAACGCTCACAAAGGTCTTCATTTCATACCCCATTCAATCCTCCAGCAGCCATATGCCTATTTCCCTAAGAAACAGACCAAGTTATCACTCTTGACTTCAAAAACCTCCTCTATCCCATCCCTCATGTACCCTCAGAGCAGCAACTAAGACACACTGGAAAACTACAGGTTCAAAGTATCAGATTCCACCTTTATATACAACCTTTCTGCAGCAGCTGGTGCCAGTTCAGTGGCTCGGAGGCCTAGTAAGGGATGGCAATCTGTCCCTGTCAACGGCACCTCAAAGGCAATCGTGTCTGCGCAGGCTCGAGTCTTAGTAAGTGCCTCCCTTCCCCGGAGATGACTTACCAGACCCAGAGGGCCGATCTTGGGGGCCAGGGCAGACGTGGCACCGACTTCCCCACCGGTGCACCTCAGGTACACTGGAAGAAAGAAACAATTAGTGCCTCCGCAGAAGGGGCGCCCAAATCACAGCTCTCCCTCCGCAGTCCTCTTGGCGGGCCTTCCCGCACCAGCGTTTGCCTCTTCTGGGAAAAATGCCAAAAGCCTCAGCGGGGAGCAAGGCAGGACACCCTTCCCGCCAAGGCGAGAACCGCTCCAAGCACCACGTGGGACGGCGGCCTTGGGTTCGACCACCGCTGCCGAGGCGCACACCGCATCGGTTTGGGGGCAGCCCCGCCGCCGGCCAACCCAGTTTAGGGAGAAGCGCCCGGAAACAAACCTTACCCTAAGGCGTGCGGGCTGCGAAGCCGCCACAGGTCGTCCGGTCCTCCCTCCCCAACTATACGTGGGGAAGCCGAGGCCCAGAGAGAATAAGAGACTCGGCCACGACCGCACAGCGCCCTGAACGCAGCACCAGAGGGCAGGCCCCTAGGAGGCAGCGGCCTTGAGGCCCGACGTGGGAAAGGCCATAGCGGCGGGAGCCGCGGGCCGGACGGAATACGGGGAGGGATGCCGCATCCCGAAGCCCCGGCCACATCTAAAGCACGCACCGACTTTTATCTCGTTGGGGTCGAACTTAGGCGGCATGGTGGAGGCGGCTGGTGTCGGATGAACCCGGATTCGGGACGACCGAAGAAAGTTGCACCTTTGCCTCCTCCGAGCCGAAAGCCGAAAGACCGGAAGGTGGGACTTTTGCGCCGGATATAGACCCGAAAGCGCGACTGTCGCGAGAACTGCCGTCTCCGCCCAACCTTCCAGCGACGCCCTTGCCGCCATATTGCTTGTGGGCAGGCACCTGAGGCTAGCGGCTGGAGAACCCGGCACCGCGGTGAGCTGTGGCTAGGGGGTCTGAAAGGGGGTTCGGGGCAGTTGTCCCTGAGAAGGCAGACAACAGAGGACTGCTCCCGAGATCCTAGGCCCCGCTGTTCCCCATTCTCCCTTATCCTGAGGGTCACCCCATAGTCCCAGTCACCCAATCCCAGAGCCCCGCCCCTCTCCTAAGGGTCCGCATTGCATTCCGAGACCTCTCGGCCACAGCGATCTCGGACCACCTTCTAATTCCTTCGTGATGTATGCATTTTAGCTATTAGAACAATTTTGTTAAGAGTCTAAATCCGGTCCAACTCTTAACTCTTTTAAGATTCTGCGGTCTTCGGTCTCAGACTTCGTCATCCTGGTCTGCATGACTTTCTGAGATTCTGAATTTCGATCCCCAGTTCCTTCGTTTGGAGGAGACCAGACTCTGCTCCGCAGGGGACGTGCAGTGCCCAGTGGCCTGCCACCCCACGTCCATGACCAAGCCCTGCGAGTGATCGGCCTGCCTTCAGGTCCACCCGAGGGAACAACCATCAGGGACCTGTTTATCTGCACAACAAGGTTGGGCACTGCCCACTCCAGGCTGGGGAGGACGGGTGTGGCTCTTCCCATCTAGGCTGGACGTCAGGGAGGGGGATGGATGAGGAATGGACATCAGGGAGCAGATAGGGAAGAGCTGATCTTCTAGGAGGGATGGAAGAGAGGTGGCCATTGGGGAGGAAGTGAAGGAAGATTAGTCATTGGGGAGCAGAAGGATAAGAGCTGGTCATTAAGGAGAGATGGGGGAGGGCTGGTTTTAAATTATTCCCCATCCCTGCAGACAGGTGGGGCGACAAGAGGGGCCTGAGCCAGCTCTGCAGGCTAGGCCAGCTCCCCAGACAGCCCACGCCTCTGTCGCCAGAGACCTGTGATCTCTGCCACTCCCCTGAGGAGGAGGTATATGTCTTCTTCAACTGCATCTCCACCCTGGTTCCTTTCTGCCCGGCTCTTTCTACTGTCCTAGGCCCTGAATAAATGTTTGTTAGATGTGTGGTGGTATGTGATTAACACTGCCAGGTACTGTGTTATGGGCTTTACAAATATGGAAATCACTGGCTCCAAATAGAACCAGGTGTTGGGAACATTATATTACTCACACTTTACAGATGAGGAAACTGAGGCTCAGAGAGGTGAACCAAGCGGACATGGCTGGTGGGTGGCCGAGCTGGGATTCAAAAACAGTTAAACAAAATCATCCCAGAGTCCATGCTGTTAACCATAAGCTTCTGTGTATGAGTGCATCCTGACCCACTGATGTTCCATATCAAGTGCTGACATTTTCTGATACTGGGCAGGCAGTGAGCTCAGGACAGTGTATACTCGGTGTGTGCTAAGTTACTGAAGCACCAAGGAGTTGGGCAAACTCCACGGGATCAGGACTTGAAAGAGCAGAGGTTCCAGACTGGTTTGGAACCAGATAGCTGAACTTGATGAGCATCACTTTTGTTACTATAAAGAGGGCTTTGGTGAGAATCAAATGGGATCATAATAATTGGGAGAGTGGCAAATTACCTGAGAATTGCTTTTGAATTTTTATTTATTGATAATTCAGAAACCTCTTTGGTTACAATGTAGTTGAGTTCCCCAGGATCAAGGACAGAGCTGGCTAAAGCCATGCAGCATTTGGTGGTTTGCTGATGCCACTCTGATAGTGTTTCAGGGGTTAGAAGTGATTCATTAGCCAAGGCTCTTAGAGTCCTCAAAGAGCCTCCTTGAAGAGGACCTGAGGAAACATCTCCAGATCAACCCCCTTGTCTAACCTGGAGGAGAGATGGGGGCCCTGAACGGGAATGGGTATGTCAGGGGCTCACAGTGGGTCAGGGGCAAATGTGGGCTCAAAGACAGGTCACCTGGCTTGCTGTTGTGCTTTCCCACATCCTGCTGCTGCTTGTTTAGTCAACAAATGGTATTGAGCACCTGCTGTGCCAGGCTTGGGGCACGGATGGTCAAGATGGACATGGCCCTGCCCTCAAGGAGCATATAATCCAGCAGATGAGCTCCATGCTCTTGTTACTGTGCTCTGTCCAGGGTGTTGGGGGGCGGTGACAGATGCCCCAGGCCCTCACCCCTCTCCTCCGCCCTAGTGTGGTGAAGATCGCTCTAGAAAAAAAGGAAGGATGCCACTCTTCTTCCGGAAGCGGAAACCCAGCGATGAGGCTCGGAAACGCCTGGAGTACCAGATGTGTCTGGTGAGGGAAATGGGTTTCCTCCCAGTCTATGCCCATCTCTACCTCCGCCCCAGGCAGCAGGGCTCCACGCTGCACTTCCCCTCTGCAGACTGACCACGCTTGGTGTGACTTGTTCACACTCTTCCCTGCTGGACCTCAAGCCCAGTTAAAGCCAGGATCATTGGTGCACCTTCAGAATGGACTAGCTGAACCAGGAGGGTGTCTGCGATTCTTTGAAGCCATTAATCCTATGTTTCTTTGCCTGATTTGTCCACCCTGGAAGGATGTTTTGCTCAAACCCTTTTCTTTTTCTTTCTTCTTCTTTTTTAAACTATTTATTTATTTGCCTGCACTGCGTCTCAGTTGCGGCACGCTGGCTCTTTTAGTTGTGGCATGTGGGATTTGGTTCCCTGACCAGGGATTGAACCCCAGCCCCCTGAATTGGGAGTATGGAGTCTTAACCACTGGACTACCAGTAAAGTCCTGGAAACTGCCCCCCACCAGCTTTTTTTAAATTCTTTTTATCCCTAGGCAAAAGAAGCTGGAGCAGATGACATTCTTGACATCTCTAAATGTGAACTCTCCGAGGTAAAGTGGGGTGGTTGGTGTTCTGCTTTTGAAGTTTTATCTGTTCTCTTTCTGGCTTTGCTGTCCCTGGGAAATGATAGATGTGGACTGAGACTTTTAAGAGGCCAGAAGCTCTAGTCAAGAGATGTTTCCTTAGCTTTTGTTCTTGTGAAAGAAAACCGAGATGATCTTTTGGCCTCAGCATGGTCTTCAAGAGTCACAGAGTCCAGAAAATGCACCCACAGATTCCTGAGGCCTTTGGAAAGCCTGGGATTCTCTGTAGGACATCAGAGATCTGTCCTTTGCCCCTCAGAGTTCATGATGGGGATGGGGTGGGTAGTTGGGGAAGTCACCCGACAGCTGATTGGAGGGGGTGACCACCTGGTGCGGCTTCCTCCCATCCTTCCCAGGGCTTAGACTTACTCACTTCCTGCCCCTTCTTCCTGCCACTCAACAGGTTAAACACTGGCAGGAGGGGAGGCACTGATTCTTCTTTATCTTATCTTAGATTCCATTTGGGGCTTTTGCAACATGCAAAGTTCTGCAGAAGAAGGTGAGACGGATCTACATTTTCAGAAAAGTATTCATGGCATGTTTGCTTGTTTGAAATCAGGTGGGGATCCTGGCGTAGACATCCCTCTTCTCTCTGAATGGCACAGTTTCCACCTGCAGCAGGTGTCCTCACAGGGGAGCAGGCCCTGGCATCAGGCAGCTCTGGCTGGGCCCCTCCTGAATTGGGCAACTTCCTTACACTCTTACATCTCAGTTTCTCCATCTGTGAAAGGAAGACATCCGTCGTTCTCCACTCGCAGAGCTATTTTGAGAATTAAATGAGTGACAGGGAGGTAGAGATAAAGATGTAAATGGCCTGAGTAGAGTGCCTGCCACATAGTGGACACTGAATACCCACATTGTTATTAACAGTAAAAATCACACTCATTTCATCCTGGTCAATTAGGGAAGGTTAAGAGTGGAATGAATGATTTTTCAGAAAGGCATTGCAGCCTTGAATGCAGGTAGGTAACAGTATTCTAAACGAAGTGTCTAAGAGCAGGTAGGTAAAATGCGTTCTATGCCAACAGGAGTGGGCTTGACTTTGGAAGTATCCATGCAGGTGTCAACGCCTAACAAAAATAGTAGCATGTGACTCTGATTGAGCGTCCGACCATGTCCCAGCCCTGGGCTGAGTGCTTTCTGTCTGTTAGCTTGTTAGCAGCCCTCAGAGGCAGGAGTTTATCATTCTCTGTTTTCCACAAGGGGCTTCCCTGGTAGCTCAGTGCTAGAGAATCCACCTGCTGATGCAGAGTTCGATCCCTGGGTCAAGAAGGTCCCCTGGAGAAGGAAATGGCAACCCACTCCAATATTTTTTCCTGGAGAATCCTGTGGACAGAAGAGCCTAGTGGGCTACAATCCATGGGGTCACAAAGAGTCAGACACGACTGAGAGACTAGACAACATCAACGACATTTTCCACAAGATGCTGCTGAAGCTGAGGGACATTAAGGTTGGGACAGCTGCATGGGGATCCCTTCTCGGGATGGAAGGAAGAATTAGACCTCTGAGGTCCCTTTCAGTCTTGAGATTCCAGAGTTTAAGGTCATCTGGTTTTCCCGTGTTTGGAGACGTCGCTTGTGATGTCCGCAGGAGAGAGCACTGGGCTGGGCTGACTGCTGGTGTCTAGTGTACGCCAGCTGCCCCGCCTCCAGCCCCCCTCCCTGCAGCTCTCCTTCAGCCTAACATGCTGAAACTCTTTCCCATGCAGGTGTTGATCGTCCACACGAATCTGCTCACCTCCCTGCTCCCTAAATCCTGCAGCCTCCTGAGTCTCGCCACCATCAAGGTACCGGGGCCCTGCTCCCAGGGGGCAGCCAGCACGCCCCTCCCGTCACGTCTCGGCTCTCAGAGTTTATGCCAGACGTGCCTCACGTCATCGGGACTCTGGGCGTGATCAGCATGGTCTGGGCCTGTGTGCAGTGAGGTTGCAGAGAGAACCAGCTGCAAGCCCCACCCTCAGGGAGCTTACGCACTAGGTGGAAAGGCAAACCATAAACTCATAGCAAGCGAACTGGCAGAGAACAGGGAGACCGATGGGCCCAGACAGGAAGCAGGAGGAGGCACGCCAGGCACCGTGTGGCCAGTGCGTGGAAGCGCGGTGAGCTGAGTGACTCCTCCCGACAGCTCCCCCAGGACAGAGGCTGGGACGTGATCACAGTGGACAGAAGGCAGGACCCCCGGGCTGTTCCCCATAAACTTGAGCTGTGACCGAGGGTGTGCACGTGGCAGTGTAGACTGGCAATGGAGGCATCAAAGTGATTTTTATGGCTAATGCTGTTGTGTAGGGACTAGGGGTAGTTCTTACTTCTCTTTATTGTTCTGGTCCAACACGCTTTATTTTTATAAGCAGAAGAAAGATAACGTTAAAAAGCTTTCATATTCATGTATATTTATATTTCATATATATGTATTTTATATGTATATATATATATATCCTACTCCATTTTGCTCATTTTCATTGTTAAAATATTAGCAAATACAGTTAAGCATAAGGAAAAACATAATTTCACACTCTAGAGAACTGCTATCAATATTTTATTGCATATTTGGTAGTTTTTTACTATGCAAATATATATCTAGACCATGAGGAATTTTCAACATGAATATGTACACATACTGGATAAATAAGAATTAAATGGTATAATACTTAAAAAAAAACAAAAAGATGGAGTGGTCCTTTAGTTGGGGAGGAAGGGGTTAGTACTCTTGGTTTGAACACCAGAGGCATGGAGGCACCCCCACCACACCCTGTCTCCCTGGAGCCTGAAATCACGGGGGCTTTCTCAGTCGGGGACTTCGGGTGTTCCACTTGTTTCCCTTCTGCAGGTTCTGGATCTTCATGATAACCAGCTGACAGCCCTTCCCGATGACATAGGGCAGCTGACGGCCCTGCAGGTATGGCTGCAGGAGACACAACCCACCTCTGACCCCCTAAGTAAGAAACTGCAGCCACACAGACCCAGAATGTTCTGGTCACGCTCCAGCCAGGGCTTAGGTGCCGCTGGCTTCTCCGCCTTTACTATTGAGATGCCCGGGGTGGCGTCAGCCTTGCAGTCTGGGCTGTGGGCATCTCTCCACCGAATTTTTGGCATGTGCGTTGGGATTGCATCATTAGCTTCCACCTTTACAGAAAAAGAGCGCCCAGTGAGTCCACCATTTCCAAGTGATGAATTCAGCTCTCTGGCTCAGTGTCTCACTTTCGCTTCTTGTCAGTGGCAGCCCCTGCATTTATCGAGCGCCCGCTGCATGCCAGCACCAAGCTAAGCATTTCACTTGCATCGTCAATCAATTGCTCACAGCCCCTCTGTGAACACATGTCAGCATCATCCCCAGTTCACCGAGAAGGACGGACCGTCCTTTTTTACACACGAATTTTTGTATAATTGGTGCATTCACTGTTCTGTAACTTTTGGATACCTGATAAGAATAACTTACAGCCATCCTTTGGTTCATCGAATATTCATCTGCCACGTTATTTTTAACGTGCGTGCCTTCCCATTATATCTGTTTATTTTTAATGGTTACTTTATGTATCATCCTGGCGGCCTCGCTCACCTCACGGTGCCACCTATCAGCCCAGGATTCAATCCCCGCTCCACCAGCTGCTGGCCCTGCAGCCTCAGGCAGGTCCCACTGCCTGGATGCAGCTCAGCTTCCTTCTGTTCACTCCAGGATAACAAGGCTTCATCACGTGCCCCCTCACCTGGATCCCCTTATTATCAGGTGTTTGTGGTCAGTATAAATGGTACAGTCTCAGCAAGAACCAGGTTCAAAGTCTAGCATTGCCTTTTGGACACAGGACCTCACCACTCTGAGCCTCAGCTTTCTCATCTCTCAGATGGGATCGTGACAACTGGTGTCTTCCTCACAGGGCTGTCAGGAGATAAAGATGTGGGTGTGGTGCCCGGATGATGCCTGGCCAGAAGAGGGGGAGGCATTATTGTCTGTGTGTGTGCCTTCTCACGGCATTCTCCCTCTCTCTTAGGTCTTGAACATGGAAAGGAATCAACTGACATATCTCCCACGTTCCATTGGGAACCTGATCCAGCTCCAGACCCTCAATGTGAAAGGTAGGGGGCCAGGAACCCCTGTCCACGTGACCCTTGGTCTGCTCTGAGCTGACCCGGGTAGTGTCCTCAGGGTGCTTGTCCTGGGACCCATTGAGCATGAGAGCAGCCAGCCCCCACGTGTCACTCAAACTGTCTGGAGGGTTCCTGCAGCTCCTCCTGGCCGGGGCCTTACAGGGAGGAGAACAGACGGCATTGACAGCAAGGCCCCCAAGACTCTATCGTTCGTGTTTAGAACCATGGGTGATGGATGGTGAGAGTGTGGACTGACTGGGTGAGAGCTATTCTGAGTATCCCTTCCCACCCAGTGAGGAGCGCTTCCACACTCGGGGGTGCCACAAGTGTGTGAGAGAGGAAGGTCTTATCCCCAATTTACAGATGTGGAAAACGAGGCTCAGAGAGCCATGACTTGCTCAAGACCAGCCAGTGCGGTAGTGACTGAGCCGAAATTCTAACACCTGCCTCCCTGTACCCCCAGCTCTCTTCTTTCTTCTTTTCCTTCAGTTCTTTCTGCACAGGATGCCGTAATTTACCCATTTGTAACATATAAATAATGATGAACATAATAGCACCCAATTTACTAATCACTTACTGTGATAGGTACCTCGTGTGATAGGCCCTGTGCTGAGCACCTTTTCACATGCATCATCTGTTTTAATCCCTCAGTATTCCTATAAGGCCAAATAGTGTGGGCACCTCCATTTTACTGATGCAGAAACTGGTCCAGGGAGGTCAAATCAGTTTTCCAAAGTCACTCAGCTCATAAGTGGTGGAGCAGGGACTTGAACCTGGGTCATTGAAACTCCACCGCTCTTCCTCATGGAGCCGGGGTATACCCCAGGCTCAGAGGGAGGCACCCACCTCCGCCCAGTCCTGGCGGGTGTCAGGCCAGAAGCTGGTGAAGGGGCCGTGGGGTGCTGAGCTGTGCCACTGGGACTCCTCCAGACAACAGGCTGAAGGAGCTGCCAGACACGCTGGGGGAGCTTCGGAGCCTGCGCACTCTGGACATCAGTGAGAACGAGATTCAGAGGCTGCCCCGGATGCTGGCGCACGTCCGAACCCTGGAGGTAGGTGGGCCGTGCTCTGGCCTGGGAGCCTGCCTGGCCTGCCCGCTGCTCCCCTCCCACATTCCTGGAGGCCTGCCCTGGTCACAGGATACAGGGGTCATGGAGATCTCAAGGTCCTCAGGGGCTCACAGAGAGAACAGTGTGAATGACTGTAATTAGGTGACTTGCTGTCATAATGGAGGCAGCAAAGCATATTCCTAGTAGAGTGAAAAGCTCATGCTGAATCCTGATGGGTTCATTAACACTGTGAAAGACATGGTGTTTGAGCCAGATCTTGAAAGAGGAGAAAGCTTTGGAGAAGTCGACAGGGCTCATGGGAGCATTCCAGGTGGAGGAACAGTTCGGGAAAAGGCAGGAGGTGGGAAAGCCCAGGATGTGTTCAGGGAGGAGCAGGGGAGCCAATGTGGTTGGAAGGCAATGTGGTTGGAAGGCGCAGTGTCTGGAGGGCTCTGGCAGGGAGGGAGCAGCCTCAGCTCAGAGCTGCAGAAACCGTGATTGTCAGAGCTGGGGGCGGAGAGCAAGGCGACCACCTGGGACACTGTGTTTTCTCCCGGGGCTGTCCTAACAAAGCGCCCCAGGCTGGGGCCTTAAGATCAAGGTCTTGGTGGGGTTGGTTCTTCTCAGGCCTCTCTCTCCTTGGCTTCTGGATGGCCGTCTTCTCCCTGTGTCCTCCCATCCTCCTGCCTTGGAATGGGTCTGAGTCCTGATTGCCTCATCTTTTAAGGACACCAGTTCATGCTGGACTAGGGCCCAGACTGGTGACTTTGTTTTGAACTTGATTACCTCTTTAAAGATCTTATGTCTTGATTATGTTGAGCAGTGAAGCGAACGACAGATAAAGAGGGCTCTCCTTGTGTCTGCAGACCCTGAGCCTCGACGTGTCGTCCATGGTCTACCCCCCGCAGGAGGTGTGCGGCACTGGCACTGAGGCCATTCAGCAGTTCCTCTGCAAAGGTAAAGCCAGGCAGCCCGCCTCCTTTGCTGAGCGAGCACAAACCATGGTCCCTGGGGCTGCTCTGTGCCAGCGAGGCAGCTGAGGGTCCCTGCCTGCCCAGAGCTCTGCAGATCTGGCAGGAGAAGCAGGGAAAGATGATTGTCACGTGAGGAAGTATGATGGCTCAGATGGTAAAGAATCCGCCTGCAGTGTGGGAGACCTGGGTTGGATCCCTAGGTTGGGAAGATCCCCTGGAGGAGGGCATGGCAACCCACTCCAGTATTCTTGCCTGGAGAACCCCATGGACAAAGGAGCCTGGCGAGCTACAGTCCATGGGGTCACAAAGACTCAGACACGACTGAGCAATAAGCACAGCAGGTTTAAATGTGTCTGTAAAATTTTTGGTTTTGCTGTCTTAAAAACATTTTCAAAAACCCACAGAATATGTTGCACCAGGCGATTCTATGCCCTACCTTTTTCACTTAAGAATAGGCCCCGGGCCTTTCCTGTCCCATGACGTGGGCTCTGTTTGTTGTAAACTGCTGTAGAGTATTCCCAGTGGAACCACTGGAAGTTGTTTCCCATTTGCCCCTGGAACGAACGCTTTAACCCACACTTCCCTGGCATGTTGGGAGCATCCCCTGTAGGGAAGCAGGGTTGGTAGGTGGACAGGGACAGGCGCTCTGTATTGCCTCTGAAGAGGCTCCATCGGTTTAAGTTCCATGAGGAGCATCTGAGAGGACTCTTCTTCCCCACAGCCTCGCTAACAATTGGTGAGATCTTTAAAAGTCTTCTAACCTGATGGATTATTAAAAAGAAAATACATTACTTTGCCAACAAAGGTCCATCTAGTCATAGCTATGGTTTTTCCAGTGGTCATGTATGGATGTGAGAGTTGGACTATAAAGAAAGCTGAGCGCTGAAGAACTGATGCTTTTGAACTGTGGTGTTGGAGAAGACTCTTGAGAGTCCCTTGGACTGCAAGGAGATCCAACCAGTCCATCCTAAAGGAGATCAGTCCTGGGTGTTCACTGGAAGGACTGATGCTGAAGCTGAAGCTCCAGTACTTTGGCCACCTCATGTGAAGAACTGACTCATTGGAAAAGACCCTGATGCTGGGAAAGATTGAAGGCAGGAGGAGAAGGGGATGACAGAGGATGAGATGGTGGGATGGCATCACTGACTCAATGGATGTGAGTTTGAACAAGCACCAGGAGTTGGTGATGGACAGGGAATCTTGACATGCTGCAGTCCATGGGGTCGCAAAGAGCTGGACACGACTGAGCGATTGAACTGAACTGACCTGAACCTGATGGGTAAACAAGAGGAGGAGGGTGACAGAGGATGAGACGGTTGGATGGCATCACTGACTCAGTGGACATGAGTTTGAGCAAGCTCCAGGAAATGGTGAAGGACAGGGAAGCCTGGTGTGCTGTAGTCCATGGGGTCACAAAGAGTTGGACACGACTTAGTGACTGAATGACAACATTATTATTTTAATGTCATTTCCTTGAATATTAGAATACGTTTTCACATGTTTACTGTCCACTTTTAGTATTTCTTGTGAATTGCCTATTTATATCCTTGGGTAGGGGAAAAAGGATGACATTGACTACATTAAAATCTAACCTTTACCTCAAAAGGATACTATCATCAGAGTTAAAAAGACAGGCTCCCTAGGTGGTGCTAATGGTAAAGAATCTGCCTGCCAATGCAGGAGATGCAAGAGACCCTGGCTTGATCCTTGGCTTGAGAAGATCCCCCAGAGTAGTAAATGGCAACCCCCTCCAGTATTCTTGCCTGGGAAAATTCCATGGACAGAGGAGTCTGGCAGGCTACAGTCCATGGCATTGCAAAGAGTCGGACATGACTGAGCATGCACACACAACAAAATTAAAAAGTTCAAAAGATAAGTTACCACCTGGAAGAAGATAGCTGCAACATATGTTATAGACCCAAGGTTATTAACTATCATATGTAAAGAGCACTTATAAATCAGCAAGAATAAGGCCAAATGGGGAAAGTGTATGAATCCTTTCAAATATACAGGAGGCAGCTACCCAGGAAACTGTGGATAAAGCTGGGTCTTGAACCCAGGCTTCTCTACGAAGCTCAGGCATTTTTCATCTCCTCATTCTCACATGGATGGTAAAGAGGCAGGGGGCAGGAAGATTTATTCACTCAGCTGACGCTTATTGAGTGCTTGCCACATTTATGGCCCAGGCGTTAGGCCTGTGAGCAGTGCAGGAGGGCCAGCATCGGAGGGGAGCAGTGGACTGCTCTGGGTTGCAAGGCGGTCTCCTTCCTTCCTGGTCAGCCTGTGTCCGTCTCTCGCAGAGTCGGGGCTGGAGTACTACCCCCCTTCTCAGTACCTGCTGCCGGTCCTGGAGCAGGATGGGGCTGAGAACTCCCTGGACAGCCCCGACGGGCCCACGGACAGACTCTGCAGGGAGGAGGAGGAGTGGCAGGTAAGGCGCACCGCCTGCTGGCCTGTGGGGTGGGCAGCGGGGAGGGCGAGGGTCAGGGTGTGTGCACAAGGGCTCTGCGCACACAGGTGTGTTCAGAGCTTTGGCCCCCAGATTTCTCCATCAAACTAGAATTTACCTCCCTTCAAACGGACATGCGGGGGGTTCTCTGGTAGTCTTGTTGTTGTTTAGTCACTAAGTCATGTCCAGCTCTTTACAACTCCATGGACTGTAGCCCACCAGGCTCCTCTGCCCATGGGATTTTTCAGGCAAGAATACTGGAGTGGGTTGCCATTTCCTTCTTCAAGCGATCTTCTTGACCCAAGGATCAAACCCTTATCTCCCGCTTTGGCAGGCGGATTCTTTCTTTGGTGGCCTCGTGGGTAGGATTTCGGGCCTTCAGTACCGAGACCCACGTTCCATCCCTGGTTGGGGAGCTGAGATCCCAGAAGCTGAGTGACTCAGCCAAGCAGATATGTGTAGAAGTTTTCACAAGGCCTCCTAGGCGGCCTCACTGCACCAGCTCACCAGCACCAGCTTCATCCCACTCCTCTCTGTCCCTGAATGTCTGGGGTGTTTGAATAGGGGGTTCCCTCTGCTGGATTCTCCATGCCCGTTTGCTCCAGTCTCATCCTTCAGTTCCCAGCTGAAACATTACATTTTCTGAGAAGCTTTCCACAATGCAGCAGCCTAGGTCAGATCTATGGAAGCTCTCAGAGCGCCCTGTGCATTTCCTGGGAGAACCTGTGTTGCTGAACTTGGGTTCAGCTGCTCATGGCTCAAGAATCCAACACTGAAAGACAAGTGTTGGCTGAAAGGAAGGATAGCTTTACTGGGGAAGCTAGTTATCCTGTGGAGAAGCTGGATGCACGTCCCCAGGAACCAACTTCCCACTGTGGGTCAGGGGGCAAAGGGTTTTTAAAGGGGGGGTTTCAGGGGTGTGGAGGCAGAGGAGGGGGCTGTGTGCGGAGCATCATCTTGAAGTTGGTCGTCCAGCTGCCTGATCAGCACCATCCTGATCGTTTTGGGTACAGTTTATCTGTAACTCCAGAGTCGGTTTGTTACCATTTCTTTGAGGCCAGTTCTGGGAATTGTGTGAGATGGAGCAGTTTATGTCATGGCTGCAGTCTGGTCATCATGTAGCTCATTTCTTCCACCTGGTGGGGGTTTCAGTATTTGCAAAACAGCTGAGTAATACGACTCAGAACGTTATCTGTAGCCTTTGAGGAGGAACTAAAGGTTCTTGCCTTTGTTTAATGGCTAAATAATTATTTTGTCTTGCTTGACTATTTTGCTTCTGTGTTTTCTCATTTCTCTTAAGTTACTTCTTTGGCTAAAATCTCTTCAGACAAGAGGCAGGTGGAGGACATTGTGAAGGGGGAGGGAATCTGTCCTGGGAAGGCCCCACAGGGGCCTGCTCCATTACAACCACAGCTCTAATTACATGAAGAATTAAGAAAGGATTTGCTTCCTGTCGCCCTGCTTGATGGAGCTTGAGGAAAGTGGACCCCTGGGTCCCTGGGGGAGACCTAGAGTAGGTCAGGGCTGCAGGAAGCAGTTCAGCAAGGGTTGCCCACAGTAACAGAGTGCCTCTGAGGGTGAGGCCAGACAGAAACCACCTCAGCGCCCCACCTCCTACCCGTATGCTCCTCTACGGGAGCCCACAAATTGAGGCTGGGAGGGGGCACCAACTGTAGCCAGCTAGGCTTCACATCTGATTGTGGTGATGGTCACACGACTGTATGCAGTTGTCAAAACTCATAGACCTGTACACTTCTTTAAAAAGATAAATTTTACAGTACATAAATTATGCCTTCATTAAAAAATATGTTTATATATGGAAACACATACAAACGTATCTCTTTTTTCTAAAGGCACAAACTGTAGATAGGTAGATGCATGGACTTAGGTCTGATAATGATATTTACATGGGAGCAGGGCTAGGGAGGGTGGGAGGGAACAAGGATTAGGCCTGGGAGTGGTCAATGGATACTTTTATATGCCTTGCTTAGTTTTTTACAAGGAGAATATAGTCAGGTATTATCTATATAACTAAAGATAAGCTTAAATTTTACTCCTACCTCAGCATAGGGAAAATCTTATTTCTTTATAGAATGCTGCTTTTATAGCTCCAACACTTGATCCTGATCTCAGAACCAGATAACTAAATAGAAAGGCTGGTTTTAAAAAAAAGTGTGTGTGTGTGCGCATGCATGAGCTGATTGGACTACAAAAGTAATTCATGCTTCTTGTTATAAATCTAAACAATACAGAAATATATGGAGTGAGCATCTCCCCTCCTACCCTGCAGTCCCAGCACCTGGAGGCAGTCGCCGTGAACTGATGAATGGCTCTCCTTCGTGGCTTTTGTCTCAGCCCCTCCAGAGCTGGGAGTTGAGTTTTGGTGGTGGTGCTTTTACAAGAGAGGAATTGCACTGTACAGACAGTGAAATTTGGCAGACACCCTTCTGTAGCTGCGCCCACGTTTGCCCCGTCGTTCGACAGCTGTGTAATAATCTACTGTGTGGATGAACCGTGACTTAGCAATAGCATGCTGATGGGCATTGGAGTTATTTCCAGTGTTTTCATTCTTTTGAACAATTCTGCAGGAACTTGCACACACACCTTGGTGCATTTGTTGTTTTGGGGGCTGGAGCTGGTAGCTTGCTGTGCTGTGCAGACGTACAAGGAGTCAGACACCCATTTCTTGGTCTCTTTTTTGGAACACCCATGCCTTCTCTGAGCTGCATCCCCAGAACTTAAGACTTGAAGCTCTTTAAGCCAAGCCCCGTGATTCTTAACCCTGGTGTCCGTCAGAACCATCCAGAACCCTTTATCAGACAGCCAGCCCCTTCATCCCCCACCCCCACTACCCAGCGTTCCAAGGCAGTCCCTCTGGATGGACCTGCAAATCTGAGGGCTGTCAGGCTGCCTGGGGATTCTGGGCCAGTGAGAACCCCTGCTGCCCACCTTCTCTTAACCACTATATTTTTTTTTGTCTCCTAGAATAGGTTCTCAGACTATGAGAAGAGGAAGGTAAGAGAATGTCTTTTGTCTGTCACTTTTCTTCTCATTAAACATCTCAACTGTTACATTTGAGGAGATGAGCTCTTCCAGCCCTAAGTCAGGGAGTGAAGTAATGGTTGCCCCTACGTATATCACCTCCCCACAGTCTCACCCAGCCTTGGTGGGTGGGAGGATGTCCCCACTTTACAGATGAGAAGACTGAGGCTCGGAGAGATTGAGCCCATCCCCTGCAGCTCTCACGTCCTAACCCCCCAGAGCCTGTGACAGCATCACCAGGGTCTCCGTTCTTGCAGGAACAGAAGATGCTGGAGAAACTTGAGTTCGAACGGCGCCTGGAGCTCGGGCAGCGAGAGCATGCCCAGCTCCTCCAGCAGAGCAACAGCCAGAAAGATGAGATCCTTCAGACGGTCAAGGAGGTTCGTGAGCGGCTAAGTGGGGTCAGGCCTGTCTGCTTCCTCTGCCAGGGGCCTCCTGACTCAGACTGACTCCTGACTCAGGTCCCTCTGATGTGGGAAGGCAGTGGGGTTACCTCTCTCAGGCCCACCCTCCAGGACACAGGGCTGGGGAGGGGTCATCCATACAGATCACTTAGTCCAGGCTCCTCCCGTGCATGGACACCCTGAGGCCTAGCAAGGGGAGGACTTGGTCCAAAGTCAACACAGAGTTGGCAAGACAGAGGAAACCTGGTCTCAGGCCTGGGCCCCTGGCTGTTCTGTGGTACCTGAAGGGGTCCCAGCAGACCCCAGACCTCTGCTTGTCCTGCCGCAGGAGCAGTCCCGGCTGGAGCAGGGCCTGAGCGAGCACCAGCGCTTCCTGGATGCAGAGCGCCGGCGGCTGCAGGAGCAGCTGAAGCAGACAGAGCAGAACATCTCCAACCGGATCCAGAAGCTCCTGCAGGAGAACCAGAGGTCAGGCTCCCATCTCCCCGGTCTCCAGACCCAGAGACCTCCCTTAACATGATGCCCACATGGGACTCGATCTCTCCCTCACCATCTCTGATTCTACCCAAGGTCTCGGTGCTGCATTTGGCACTGACTTTAAGAGAGTCTGGTTTCCCCGATGACTCAGCGGGTAAAGAATCCACCTGCAATGCAGGAGACATGGGAGACGTGGTTTGATCCCTGGGTTGGGAAGATCCCCTGGAGGAGGAAATGGTAACCCACTCCAGTATTCTTGCCTGGAGAATCCCATAGATAGTGGAGCCTGATGGGCTACAGTCCATGGGTTGCAAAAAGTTGGACAAGACTGAGCAACTAACACACTTGAAAGAATCCAATCCAGGGCTGCTACTGATTGGATCTTTGCCTCCCAAGCTTCCCATCTGTAAAGTGAGTGGGTTTAACAAGTTAAAATCACAGCCTGCTCTAATATTTTGGCTTTCTAGTCACCTGTTACTCTGAGGTCAGCCATTCGCCTTACAGTGAGATTTGCCTTAACAGATCCCATCCAAGGCCAGAGCCGCAGGGATCAAGCTCCAATGGGAAAAAGCAGGTTGGATAGAGGTCTCAAGAAGCCTGAGAAAGTTTAGCTGGGGGTCTCTTGGGGAAAGATTCCAGAAACAGGCTCTGCCACACCCCCTGCTGCTCCAGCCTTCTGTCCACTGTCCTCCGAGTCCTTCTCCTCCCTCGCCTGCAGTTGAGTGCCAGAGGGAGCCGGCTGGCGTGCCGTCCGCAGCGTGCCCACCCCCGGGGGCACCCAGGAAACTGCCCTCTGTTGGTTGCTGCTTACATGTGAAGTACTTTATATCTCTTTTCTTGTTCACACTTGACCAATACTCCATGAAGCTTTAAAAAATTATTCTTCCATTTCACAGGTGAGGAGCTGGGATTTGGAGTGGTTGAGGAATTGGCCTGAGAACACAGCCCTAAGTGGCCAGTTCCTAAGCCGCCCTCAGCAGTTCTGTTGGAAACGGACCCAACAATGACTGCCGGCTTTTCATGGTTTCCTTCACAGGCAGAAGAAAAGTTCCGAGATTCTGAAGTCTCTGGAAAACGAAAGGTCAGTGTTTTGCTCTAACACATTCTCGATGACTGCCTGCCTTCCTGTGGGTGAGCGGACCTGGGGAGAGAAGGTCTTGTGATTCTTGAGGACTATGTTAGAAAGATTTCCTAGAGTTTTGAGGAGATTCAGGCTTCCCTGGTGGTCCAGATGGTAAAGAATCTGCCTGCAACGCAGGAGACCCACAAGTTCGATCCCTGGGTCAGGAAGATCCCCTAGAGAAGGAAATGGCAACTTCCTTCAGTATTCTTGCCTGGAGACTCCCATGAGCAGAGGAGCCTGAGGGGCTGCAGTCCATAGGGTCACAAAGAGTCGGCCCAGCTGGAGACTAACACTTTCACTTTATCATGAGGAGATTCACCCCCTTACAGAGTTTTGAATTAAAAAGAATTGCTGCCTTCAAGTTTGTTAAAACATACCATCCTGAGAAAAGTTCAGATATGAATAAGAATGTATGTATGTTAATGTCCAATTGTATTTCTAGTGTAAATAGTTAGAAAAGAAATTTCTGGAAAGAAAAAATTTGTTTACATGAATTATGTACAGAGGAGTAATCTGTAAGCATTAAACGTCTTATAGAAGAATATTCCTTGTTAAGGAAAGCACTATATTGCTAGGTGGAAAAGCGGTATCTACAGTGTATCATTTCTTAAAGACAACCTGCTTGTATCTCTGCTCAGAAAGTAGAAGGACCCACCCCGAATGTTTACACTGAACCTCTGAGTGGTGGGAATTGGAGGTGGTGAACTTTGTTTCATTCCCTTTGTGTTAAGGTGCCCACTTTAGTCATTAGAAAAGGTGATAGGTAGGGTGGCCTCGCCCCCCGCTCCCTGGGGTGTTCATGTGAGTCCCTCCTGGTCCTCAGGGACCCCAGAGTGTCAGTGCGGACCTGGCTGCTGCGCTTGGGGAGCCCCTCCCATGGGCCCAGCCTTCCTGGCTCCTGGCTGCCTGGTCAGGCCTCCTGCACAGGGGCTCGCATGGGGTTGCTGCCCCACCAACCTGCCCGCTTCAGCTGGGGGCTGTGGCAGCTGGGGGTGGTCAAGGCCGAGCTGAGCTGTGGCTGGCGGCATCGACTATTCAGCACACTGAGCCGGTGCCCTCTGTACTGGGCCTGGGCTCCAGGGATGCAGCAGGGGTGGTCTTCCCTTGAGCAGCCTGTGGCCTGGGCTGAGTGCTCAGGTGACTCGTGTTGCTTCTGATGAAGTCAGACCCTGCAAGAAACGTAAAGGAGTTGTCCGCCTCCCAACCACTGCTCCAGTTTGGTGTGTGTGGCGGGGAGGTGGGTAATAGTGTACACACAAGCAACGTGCACACACACACGTGCAATTACTTTTTTATTTTCACTTCACTGATGTATTTCCATGCCAAAAACCTCATTATCTGTAATAACTATAGCTTTATAATTATATCGTAATTTATCATAATTAGCCCTCTGAACATTTAAGTGGCTGCCAGTGTTTTCTAACTATAGACAATGTGACAGTAAATGTCTTCTAGATATACCCTTAGGCATTCGGGTGAACGTTTTAGAAGGAGATATTGGAGGAACACTTAGCTAGGTATTGCCAGACTGCCTTCCAAAACACGTTTCACTGTTGACGTCCCTCAACAGTATATGAAGCACCCATTTCTCCACCTTCATTGTCATTGCCAGCGGTTATCTAGTTTTCTTAAGCTCAACCAACCCAACACGTGAAAAGAAAGCTTTACTTTTTTCGTCACTAACGGTATTAAGAATCTTTCCATGTGTTACTTTTTTTTTTTAAGGTCACTTTTATTTAAGCGTCAGTGAATTGGCTGTTTGCATCCTTGGTCTGTTTTTATAAGGGAATGTTCATCTTTTTATGCCACATGCTCTTAACTGTAAAAGTTAACAGGGCCCTAGGGGAGGTGCATAATGCCACGGGCATATCAGAGGGCACGTCCAGCTTGGTACATAAGGGAGGACTTCTTGAAGGAGGTGGTGGTCATCTGGTGAGATTTCCTATTGGAAATGTTATATTTGCTCAGCATGTGGATCGCTTTCTTTCCAGAATAAGAATGGAACAGTTGATGTCCATAACGCAGGAGGAGACGGAGAACCTGCGGCGCCGTGAGATTGCCTGTGAGTCCTGGGGTAGGGTGGGGTCCTGGGAGCAGAGGGGACAGCCATCCCATCCCCCTGTTGGTCACATTTAGGGGGCGCTGGGGAGTTGCCCCTCAAGACGGTCTGTCAAATCCTGTTGTGGAGCATGGGCTCTGGGGTCAGGTTAGACTTGGATTAAAAAAATCCTAGCTCAGGCACATAGCCATATGACCTAAGGGACATTACTGATCCCTGACTTTCCCGAGCCTCAGTTTTCATATCTGTAAAATGGGGAAGAAGGTAATAATCTGCCTCGTCATTACGAGGGTCTGATAAGATTGTGCTGGCACAGAGTGAGCATTTCATAAACGATGGCTGTCAGGGCTGCTCGCCTTGAGAGCTGTGGCGGCCCCTCTCGTTGTCCTAGGAGCTCGCCTTCCTGCTGCTCCCCGAGGGGTCCCAGGGTGCTTTACTGTCCACACAAGCGAGGGCAATGGGTGCCACGCTGTTCTTCAGAGCCTGAGTGACAAGATGGGATGTTCTGTGCACTCTCAGCCCAGGTTCATCGTGTGCCTGGCTGTGGTCCAGCACGTCCTGTACACCGTTTCATCCCACTCCTGCCCCGTGAGGTGTCATATTGTTAATTTCCCAATTTTAAGGTCACTGTCGTCCACCAGTTATAGAGAAGCATTGTATTTGTATTGCCAGATGGATGTTTATCAAATAGCTGATTAGTGTTAGGGGGCTTTTGTTTTCACCTTTTCAAACTTCCCTATTGCTTAGCTTAAAAAAAAAAAAGAGCGTGTATTGTTTTTATAACTGAAAAAGGTCAACAAAAGTAATGCAAAGGCAGTAACCTAGAGTGGTAGAGGGCATGTGGTGTCAGGCTGTCCTGTGTGCTGCCAGAGGGAGTATGAATTGGCTGGATCTTTCTGGCGGGCAGAAAGGGTAACTCGTGTATATATTATTCATGACCTTAAACCTGTGCACTTCTAAGAGTTATTCTAGGAAATGATCAAATAGTGAGATGTGCACAAAGATGTCTGAGCAGGGCTATTTGCAGAAGTACCATTTGATAATCACAAGAAGACTTTGGATGCACTGAAACGGAGGATTAGCTTAAAACTTCGGTCGTCCACGGGCTTCCCTTGTGGCTCAGCTGGTAAAGAGTCCACCTGCAATGCGGGAGACCTGGGTTCAATCCCTAGGTTCGGAAGATCCCCTGGAGAAGGGGAAGGTCTACTCACTCCAGCATTCTGGCCTGGAGAATTCCAGGAACTGTATAGTCCATGGGGTCACAAAAATGTTGGACGCGACTGAGCAACTTTCACTTTCACTCTTCAGTCATCCATGCACCATAGCGCTCCGTAGCTATTAACACGGCTGTGTTGATATAGGGATGCATTCATGAAAGGTGAGAAAGGAGGTGTATTTAATGTGATAAGCATTTTAATTTTCTTGTGTTATGGGGAAATATACAAAGCATAAAACTTACCGTTGTGACCACTTGTAAATGAATAGTTCTGTGGCATTCGTAGCTCTGGTGGTGCGTTATTCCCCATCACCACCATCAGAACCTTTTCATCATCCCAAGGTGAAACTGGACACCTACTAAAGAGGAACTCCCCATTCCGCCCTTCCCCAGACCCCGTAGAATCACCGCTGCACTTTCAGTCTGCTTTCTGTCTCGGTGAATCTGGCTGCTCTCGGACCACGTGCAAGTGGAATCATACACCGTGTGTCTTTTTGTGATTAGTTTCTTTCACATAACATCCTCAGAGTTCATCCATGTCGTAGCTTATGTCAGAATTTCTTTCCTTTTTAAGACTGAAACATTACAACGTATGGATAGACCACATTAAAAAAAATGTATTTATGGCCGTGCTGGGTCTTCGTTGCTGCAAGGGTGTCTTTCTAGCTGTGGCAAGCGAGGGCCGCTCTCGAGTAGCGGCGCACGGGCTTCTCACTGCGGTGGCCTCTCTCGTTGCCGAGCACGGGCTCTAGGCATTGCAGGCTCGGTAATTGTGGCGCACAGGCTTAGTTGCTTATGGCGTGTGGCATCCTCCTGGACCAGAGATCGAACCTGTGTCCCCTGCGTTGGCAGGCGCATTCTTTCCACTGGCCCGCCAGGGAAGTCCCTGGACCGCGTTTTGCTTTTTCATTCATCCATCAATGGGCACTTGGGCTGTTTCCACCTTTTTTTGCCTGTTGTGATCAATGTTGCTATGAACATGGGTATACAAATATTCAGGTCCCTGCTTTTAATTATTTCATTTAAATTTTTTAAAATCCATTAATATACTTTAAAAATTGACCAGAAGAAGATATATCAAAATAATATTTCTGGGTGACAGGACTGTAGAAGATTGTGTGTGTGTTCAGTCTCTTACAACTCATCAGCCTTTTAAGCTGAAATTACTTCTATAATTAAAAAAAAAGATTTTTTTTTCCAAGGGTGACTGTCAGGTGGGTGACCAGGTGACCCCATAGGCCACCAGGAGCGCCTGCTCAGCCCTGCCCCTCCCCACACCCCCCACCCCCAACGTGTTTCTTCAGCCGCCATGCAGCAGATGCTGACCGAAAGCTGTAAGAGCCGGCTCATCCAGATGGCCTACGAGTCTCAGAGGCAGAACTTGGTCCAGCAGGCCTGTTCCAGGTAAGATAAGGAAGGGGCTTCCTGAGTGAGGAAGTTGGGGGAGCTGGCTCAGAGCTGTGGAGTGAGCGTTGGCAGGAATCCCCTGCCACGCATGGGCCACCCCACCCCGGGCCAGGTCCTCAGCAGTAAGTGACTGCTGGTCTTTGTGGCTTTTCTCGCTGGACCCTAAGGAAGCACCACCAGCCAGTGGCAGAGCTTGGGGTTTGACCCAGGCAGTGCACTCTTAACTGTGCAACTCGGGTCTCCCAGGTCACAGGTCAGGAGCGGGGTGCACTCGAGGCTATGGTGAGGGGTTGTCTCACGCTGACAGCCACTCTGGGCCTGGCTCTCCAAGTTCACCCCAGCACCGTGTGTGTCTGGAGGAGCCACAGCGCCCAGCAGGTGAGCAGAGTGCCTTCGAGGCTCAGGAGTCCCAGACAGGGACAGGCCAGCAGCTCTGACTGCTCTTATGTCTCTCCTCCCACTGGGCACCTGGAGCGTGCCAGCCTTCCCCGCGTTCCTGCAGAGGCAGGGGTTCTCCTGCCTTCTAGGTGATGTGACTTTGCTTTTAGGAGCACTGTCTGTTTTCCCCGAGTGTTTGGGCACTCGGGGCAGACAGATGTGGATTCATATCCCGCTTCTATTTCTTAATTGTGATGTCTTGGGCAAGTTATTTTCCCTCTCTCAGCCTTGATTTTCTTATCACTAAAATGGGGATAAATGGCAGTCTCTATCCCTAGAGTTACTGGAGGACTTGATGGACCTTAGTGCTCATAATGGCGGCACATGAGGGTGCAATAGACACCAGCTGTCACCATGACACAAACTCAAAACCAAGATTGTCCCTAAATCATGGCATATTAAAGTGGCAGGGTTGGGGTTTTGTGCCACTAGAGTTGTTCTAGGGGGATGAGAGCAGGTCCACGGCCAGGCTGAGAAACACTGGGGTGGAGGGTGAGATGTTAGTGCTGGGAAGGACAGCGTTCTCTCAGCTTGCGGGGTTAACCTGAGAGGTCGTGAGCTCCCCGATGGTGGAGGGTGGGTGGGCAGAGCCAGGCCACCACTTCAGGGGGGTGTCACAGAGAGGATTCCCAGAGATCACCTCCCCAGCTCCAGAGACACAGACTCCGCCACTGCCCTGCCAGGGCCGTGGGATTCAGACAAAACTCCCATGTCCACCCAGCCCAGGACATGGCCCCAAGTGGGTGTTCCATAAGCCTTGTTGAGTGAATAAATGGTTTATCTCCATCTCCTCCAAGGTGCCTGGCACACAGTACGTGCTCAGGAAATGTTCAGAGAGTGAGTGAATTTGCTGTCTTTCCGGCAGCATGGCTGACATGGATGAGCGGTTCCAGCAGATTCTGTCGTGGCAACAGATGGATCAGAACAAAGCCATCAGCCAGATCCTGCAGGAGGTGAGCCCTTGCCCAGGGCATGGGGTGGGGGCACAGGGAGGGCACAGGGAGCCGAGAGCGGGGTGGCTCAACTCCTCGTGGAGGCACTGTTCTGAAGAGCGTAAGAACCAAGATGCTCAGAGAGTTTAGAAATGCACAGACCGTCAGGATGAGGGGCAGGGAGAGGGCTCTCTGGGTGGTGGTTTCCGCTCACTGAAGTCAGGAGAAGTGTCCTTCCCAGGCACCCCCTCCCCTTGCTGTATGGGGCTCCCTCCTGAGGATCTGGTGGCAGTGCCCACCCCCACCCCCCCTGCAGAGTCGGAACGAGCCCCTGACTTATCCCTTCCAGTCCCGCCGCCCTTTATCTGCTCTCCCTTGGGCTTAGTGGGCGCACAGCAGGTGCTACTGTGTGGACCAGCCCAGGAAGGACCCCTCTTGACTTCCTCCCTCCTCTGTCCAAATTGTTCAGGCCCCAGGTTTTCCCATGGACCCTGTCAGGGTTCCCCACCCTCTCGTCTCTTCTCTCCTTTCTCCCTCTGTGACGTCATCCTCCCATCCCGGGCCCATCGCTCCCTTTCCTTCCTTCCCAACTCTGATCTCTGTCTTCTTCCCCCCACGATGCTGTGGACTTAGTCCTTGCAAGATTGTCTGAGGAAAAGGCTGTATTTCTCAGAGGGGATGTCAGGCCGTGGGGTTAAGATGAGGCTCTGAGCTGGACAGACTTGCGTGCTAGTGCCAGCCAGTTCACCTTCCCAAACCTCACTTTCCTCATCTGTGAAATGGGGCCGTGAAGGCGCCTCCCCCGACCCCCATCATCGGTCGTTCCACATCCACCACAGGGAGAGCCCTGAGCCCGTGGCCGGCAGGTAGTAAGTGCTTAATAAGTATTATTTTAAAAAACATTAAGCAAGTGAGCTGAAAAGTTGTTGTCTAAGAAGGAAAAGGCGTAGGTTAGGGTATCTTTGAGGCAGGTTGTATTTGGGCCCCCTGAGCGGCCATGCTGTCTGTCACAGAGTGCCATGCAGAAGGCAGCCTTCGAGGCTCTCCAGGTGAAGAAGGACCTGATGCATCGGCATATCCGGAAGCAGGTGAGCTCGGCCCTGCCCCCCAGGCCTGCTCTGTGGGCATTCAGAGGCCGAAGTTAAGGTCTGAGTCCTGGCTCCTCCAGGCCAGGCCGGCAGGAGGTCTCCCCAGCACAGGGCGTCACCTACTCGGGGCGTCACCTACTCAGGGTGTCTGGAGGTGCCTGAGACAGCACTGTGGGTGCTGGCCGGTGGGACCCGTGCCCACCACTTGTCACGATGCCCGGAGCTGAGGGAGGGAGGCCCTGACCGCTGGGCAGCCCCACGCTGACCAACCCCAGGCAGGACCTCTCAGCCGGCTCGAACAGCAGCATCCTGTGGCCCGGATGGAGGAGCTGGGACAGGTGACGCCCCACCTGGGTGGGCGGAGCCCCGAGGAGGGGACGTGCTCTCCCGTGGCCTCCGCTGCTGACCCCCGGGTGACCTTGGGTGAGCCCTTGCCCAGCAGGGCTGTGTCTGGCTTGCTACTCTCCCTGGGCAGGTGGCAGGGTGGCTGGAGACAAGCGAGCTTTCAGGCTACGGGACGCACATCACAGTGTATTCAGCACACTTTCAATTTCACATTTTGCATGGTTTTTTTTTTTTTTCTTTTTCTTTTCTTTTTTGGCCAAAATCAACTTACCTTTTTATTTCCCCTTTAATTTCAACCCCACATTGCCGGACATGAATCTCATTCCTCTGACCAGGGGTTGGTGGGGTCATAGGGGCAAAGGTCACAGGTCATAGGCACAGAGTAGAGAAGTCACTGGCTGTGGGGGTCTGACCCCCAGGACTAAAAGCCCCCACTCACACCCTGGAGGTATGTGGTGATCCCCTAGGTGTTCTCACTATGGGTGGTTCTGACCCACCAAGCCAACTGTTCCTCTGGAGACCACAAGCAGGGACAAGCTCAAGGAAAAGGCATACTCATTTACCCGCTGTGTGTCCTTGGGCAAGTTACTTAATATCTCTGAGCCTTGGTTTCCTTATCTGTGAAATGGAGGCAATAATACCTCCAACAGCGAGGAGAAGCTATGGCAAAGACACGTAAAAAGTGCCCAGCACAGTCCTGGCGTGTGCCGTCTCTATAAATGTCGGCGACTATATTACTGTTCGGAGAAGGCAATGGCACCCCACTCCACCACTCTTGCCTGGAAAATCCATGGACGGAGGAGCCTGGTAGGCTGTGGTCCATGGGGTTACAAAGAGTCGGACACGACTGAGCGACTTCACTTTCACTTTTTACTTTCATGCATTGGAGAAGGAAATGGCAACCCACTCCAGTATTCTTGCCTGGAGAATCCCAGGGACAGAGGAGCCTAATGGGCTGCTGTCGATGGGGTCGCACAGAGTCAGACACGACTGAAGCGACTTAGCAGCAGCAGCAGCATATTACTGTTACTGTAATCCAGCTCCTTCCGTACCCCTCTGCTCGCCTCTGTGTACAGCTGTCTAGAGGAAGCAAGAGAATTAGACTGGCAAGAGGCTCTGAGAATTCCGTGTCTGTTCTTCACTCTGGCCCGCACCTTGAAGGAAGCCCCTTTGTCCCACACACCCTGATGGGCACCCCCTCTGGGCCGGCCCTGTGCCTGGCTTTTGATCAGCAGTTCTGGCCGGGATAAGCAGGGATAAGTTCAGGCTCGTGAGATACTGAATTCTGTTTAAAGCCCCGCTGATAAGGTTTACCAGGTTCTCAGTCCCCTTCATTCCAGAGCCTCCCCCGCCCCCCCAGAAAGGGTTCTTAGGTCCGCTTGGCCATCCAGGAGCAGCAGCGCAGGACTGAACCGTGTTAATGTGAATTAAAAAAACCCCGTCTCGTCTTCTGTTTAGATTAAGTTAATAGAAACTGAGTTATTGCAGCTGACACAGCTGGAGTTAAAGAGGAAATCCCTGGACACAGAGGCACTGCAGGTACGTTTAGGGCTCCCTGGCCTGCCCTGTCCCCCCACTACACCCCCCTGACAAGACCTCCCGCTGGTGCCCCACCCCTCTCAGCTGCCCTCCCGCAGACAAGGCGGTGATGCCTCGACCCCAGAAGGCTCGTGTGGGCCCAGCGCAGGCCCAGGTTAGGGGTGGGTCAGCCTGTTGCTAGGCAGGAAGGTCAGAGGAAGGAGGGTTTCATTGCCAAGGCTCACCAGGCTGCATCTCCATCTCCGTGTTGTCTTTGTTTTGGAGCCGGGTCGCTACTGAGCTCCCTACCTCTCTCAAGCCATGCTTCTGGGGCACTGGTTCTCACAGCTAACACCCCCGAGGGGACAGCATTCTTGGTGTCCCCAGGATGTCTGGAGGAGAGGGCCCATGTCACTCCGTGCAGGCAGCTCCTCTGATCTCTGGCCCTTGCTGTGTGCCCTGGGCCAGGAGGGGAAGAGGGGCAGAGGGGCGGCCCTTTCCCTGTTCTGTGCCTCGATCTCTCCACGCGTTCACAAGAGGGGCTGGGTCCATGGTGTGAGAGGGCATGTGCCCCATGCCCGGCTTTTGAGCAGAGCCCTCTGTCTGTCCCTGTCCCTGTGTCTGTCCTCAGCAAATAAGTTTTTGTTTATCCCATGGGCTTCTTAATGTGGAAGAGAGCTAGGGTCTGGAGTCCTGCTCACATGTCTGCCACTATGTGACCTTAGGTAGGTTGCTTCCCCTCCCCAGGCCTCCAGGCTGCCCCTGCATAAAATAGAAGGAGTCTTCTAGACCCAGCCTGTGTCATGGGGCCATCAGAGATCAGTGGGACAGGCTTCAGCCATGCAGAGGTTAGGGGCTCTCAACCCCCAACATAACCACTGTGCTTGGTGGGTTCCTATCTCCCGCCTGTTGGAGGGCTCCCATTTTTGGGGTCTCCATGTGATTTTCCAAGAGGAAGAGAGGAGTGGAGCACGGACACAGACGGGCTCTCTGGGGTGTGCCCGTTCCTCCATGCTGGCTGGCGTGGGCCCCTCACCCCTTTTGCCCTTTGCTTCTGCCCAGGCGCTCTGTAGTCAGTGAGCCCGAAGTCGAGGTCCCTGCCGCTTGTCATTTCCTTTGTTTGGTGTTTTGCATCACTGCACTGTCATTGGTCACTAGATCCCATGCCCGGCTTTACCCCCCGGGGAAGGGAGGTACAGGCTGGGAGAAGGGCACCTCCACTCTCTCCCCCTGTCCTCAGCCGGAGATCAGGGATAGAGCCTTGATGGGAGTCAGGCCCACCGTGGCCCCCAACTGAGAACCAGTTGAGGGGGTGTCCTGCCGCCGCACCGTGGGGACCTCGGGGGCCGGGGTGCCGTGAGCTCCCAGCACTGGCCATGGTCTTGTGTCGCAGGAGATGATCTCGGAGCAGCGCTGGGCCCTGAGCTCGCTACTCCAACAGCTGCTCAAGGAGAAGACGCAGCGAGAAGAGGAGCTCCGGGAGATCCTGGTACGTGTGTGGCATCCACGTCGTGCGTGGGGTTGCTTTCTCTCTGCACTCACGCTGTTCTTAGACCCAAGTCACGTGCCGGGTTCCTTTCCCTCCAAGCCCACTGTTCTTAGAAATGTTTTGTTATCCTAGACATCCCCTGAGCTCCACCGTGGGCTGGGCCCTCTGCCAGGAACAGACAACAGCGAGGCCAGTCTCTTCCCGAGCCCCGCACGAGCCCGGGTGGTACGTTTGTGCCATTCGGCACAGACCACGTTAACGTGCTGCGCACGGCCAGCCTTGTCATGGCCAGGCTCCCGCCCACAGGGCACCTTGGGGACTCGCTGTCCCCCACAGCAGGACGTGACCATCAGGGTCACAGGCTCCCGAAGAGAGGTGTGTCCACAGTCCAGAGAGGGCCAGGCCAGAAAAGGAGAGTCACTTAGCTAGGTCCAAGAGGGGATGCCCGGGTTGCAGTCCCACGGCCCAGCGTGCAGCCGCAGTCCTGGCTGGACGGCTTGGTGGCTCAGCACAGGCTCCAAGCTAGGTCTGAACCTGGCTCTGACTCAGGGCGGCCCTTGGCTCTTGGGCCAGCTGCTAATCACTCTGCCAGTCGCTCAGTCTCCTCACCTGTGACGTCGAGACTGCTTCACAGAGTTGTGAGAACTGAGTAAAAGGGCATCTCCCAGCGCACAGCAGACTGGCACCAAGTGCCCTGCTGCTGCTGGCGTCACGAGTTTACTCCTCCGTCCCCAGCACCTAGAATAGTGCCTGGCCCAGAACAACACTTGCGTTGTTTGTTGAGTGACGGGGTGGAGGAATCCGTGTGAATAGCTAACTTCCTTGTGCACCTGTCTCTGTGCCCATGTCCTGTGTGGACACACCTCTCTCCTGTTCTCAATGCTCCGGCTTTGTGGGTGAAGGTGGGCAAAGTGCCCTCCGGAAGCTGAGTTACCCCTAGCATCCCAGTTTTCTCCCTGCTGGCACCCAGAGGACGCGCCGAGCCTCCCGGGGGGAGGAGACGGCTGCCTACTGCTTTGTTTTTGCCACAGGGAGATGGGAAGGTGTCTCCCCTCCAAGTCATGATGCCCGTGGTGGCGAGGGGCAGGGGCGCCAAGTGTCAGCCGCCCAGGTTCCTGCAGATGAAACAGTGAGACTTAGTGGAGGGGGATGTTCTTGGTAAAACACCAAGTCCATCCATATGCTGTTCACAGCCACCCGTGCCATCAGCATTTCTATTCACTGACTCATAACTAACAGTGTCTGCTTCCTTCTTGGCAGACGGAGTTAGAAGCCCAAAGCGAAACCAAGCAGGAGAATTACTGGCTGATTCAGTATCAGCGGCTCTTGAACCAGAAACCCTTGTCGTTGAAGCTGCAGGTGAGAGTTACGGGTGCGCCCACCCCGCGGGAGCCCTGGGCCCCCGCAGTGCCAGCTCGCTGATCTGTCTGGTGGAATTCCCTTCCCATCTCTGGGGACCGCTGCACCAGGGCCTGTGCTCGGCCTGGGCGGGCACAGAAATGGGGGGCGGGCATTGGTTCTGGTGGCGGGAAGACAGTTCTGCCAGGTGGAGCCCGCTGTGCACTCACCTCAATGGGCACTTGCGTTGCTGGCTTTGTCAGGTTTACTGCGTGGCGGTGAACTAAGGGCTTCATGCATCTGTCTCTATGCCCTTACTTAGCCGTCTTGGTAGGAAAAGTCCCAGGAATACATTTTCCCTCTTGCGTTACGAGTATCTGAACTCTTCATGTGCTGTTGTAAGTCACAGCCTCGTGGTTTTTCCCGGTCCGTGGTACACTGGGCTTCCCCCACGGGTGTGTCTTGCAGGAAGAAGGCTTGGAGCGCCCGCTGGTGGCCCTCCTGGTGGAGCTGTCGGCCGAGCACTACCTGCCTATCTTCGCCCACCACCGCCTCTCGCTGGCCATGCTGAGCCGGATGGGCCCTGCGGACCTGGCCAAGGTGGACCGTGGCGGCCCCCCAAGGGAGGTTAGGGAGGCGGGCAGGGCCCTGACCCGATGGCCAAGGGGGGACTTGCCCTTCACGCAGTTCTTGGCAAGGCTTGCCGTCTGGAGATGTCTTGGGGCCGCCTTGCTCCCAGCGGGCCAGGACACCTGCCCTGTCTTCGCCCAGTCACCTGGCTGCAAAAGCCAGAGCTGCAGGTGCTGCGGACCCCAGATTGTCCCCTCCGCCAGCCCCTTTCAGATGGGATCTTCACATCATAGGCTGGGCAGGTCCTTGGAGGTCATCTGGACCATCCTTTCCCCACATCCTGGGTTGACAGTTGTATGGCAGCACTGCCTGCGCCTGGTGCAACCTGTGAATTCATTTACTCTTCAGAAGAGACAAATACTGACTCTGGGGAATACTTCACAGTGCTTGACATTGTTAAGCATGTTTTACATATAATCATGTTTTAGATAAGCATCTAAGCGTGTTTTACATATAAATTCATTGAATCCTCATAATAACCTGGGCTTCCGAGGTAGCACATTGGTAAAGAATCTGCCTGCCAGTGCAGGAGACACAAGAATGTGGGTTCAATCCCTGGGTCAGGAAGATCTCTTGGAGAAAGAAATGGCAACCCACTTCAGCATTCTTGCCTGGAGAATCCATGGATGGAGGAGCCCAGCCGGCTGCGGTCCATGGACTCAGAGTCAGACACGACTGAGCACACACATGATAACCTGGGCAGGCAGGTACAGTCATCGTCATTTTTCAGGTGAGGACACGGAGACACAGCAAGGTAGCAGTTTGCCTGAGGTCACATGGCGGAGCCATGTCCAGTCCAGGCGGCTGGTCTGGTGCGGGGGCCGTGCTGTCGGCCACTCTGCTGAATTGCCTGGTCCCTCGACAGAGGCAGACGCAGACACCGGGGCTCAGAAGGACTATGTGGGCCATGTTGCCCAAGTTCAGGAGCACTTGCTCTGGAGGCTGAGGGACTGCGCGTCTGGTGCGGCTACTTTGCAGCTGTTCGGCCTCGGTGTGAACCACCTGACTGTGTGAACTGACAGCCCACCGCTGTAGGCCCAGCCCCTGCACTTGCTGGACCAGGGCTGCCAGTGCTGGGTTCCCTCTCCTTCAGCCGCATTGATGGCCTGGCCGTCAGCCTCCACGTGTCTAGTCGAAGGTGCCGGAAGTCAGGGAGGAGGCGGTCCTGGCGGCTCTGTGCTGCCCAGCCGTGCCCAGGCCCTGACCCGCCCCCTCGGTCCTCGCAGGTGGGCGTCTCAGAGGCCGGCCTGCAGCACGAGATCCTGCGCAGAGCCCAGGAGCTGCTGGACGCGGCCAGGGCCCAGCCAGGTACTGATGCCCCGCCTCTCCCAGCAGAGCCGTACGTGGGGGCGTGGCCGGAGCATTACCTGTTTCCCTTTCAGGACGAGTCCCACGGGCCACTTCCAACCCCTGCCAGTCCTTAAGCTTCCCTCCTAAACGAGCCATTTATAAATGGGAAAAATAGGCCCCAAAATGGAAAACATGAGCTTTTCCTACGGTGGTGGAGGGACCCTCCTGGCTTCCCTAAACCCACCCTACTGACATCAGGAACCACATACTCAGGGTCCTTGGAGTAGCGGGAGAAACCCGCTGGACCCAGTGCCCAGCACTGCCCCCAGGGCAGGTGTGTGTGTGTGGACTGGGAGGCGGGAAGGGGCTGTGGCTGAGTGGGGGCAGGAGGGATTGTGGGTGGGGTTGGGGCACCCCTGCTGCTCTCCTTTGAGGGATGAGGAAACGGAGGCTGAGAGAGGTTAACCCTAATCCCGAGGGCTTCTCCTGACCATGGCCGCCCTCCGGGGAGGGGCCGGGGCAGGACAACGCCTTCTTAGCTCAGGGGCAGCAGATCCTCAGGCATCTTCCTGACAGTTCTCCAAATCCCAGGACTCAACATATGTTCCATGAAATAGAGACACGCCCCTCCCCCCGCACCTACGCGGTGGTTTGGGGGGCACCATGAGACCCTTAGAAGGTCTAGGGTAGTTGTGACAGGCTTTAAAAAAAAAAAAACATAAGGTTTTTTTTTTTTTTTCCAATTATAAGAAATACTACTTGTAATTTAAACCACAGACTAAGTGAACAACATGTGCTGTGAGGGGAGGGGGCTCAGGGATGAAGAGACTCGGGGGTCACTGGGGCACGTGGTGTGATGAGAGATGGATTCTCATTCCTACTTCGGGCACCTGGGACCCGGGCAGAGCATGCTGGCTTAGGGCAGAGCAGCGGGTGTGCTGGGGGCTCTCCCAGGGCAGGGGGAGCAGCCTTGAGTCCTTTCCCTGCTCCTCTGGGCCCCTGCACCTGGGCCCCTGGTGGAGAATCTGTGCTCAAGGTCAGGCACCCCCCAGAGCCCCTCACCCAGGGTTCCTGGCCCCGCGGCCCCACCACCAGTTGGCCTTCTGGCCTTAGGCAAGTGGCTTTCCCTCCCTGACTTCTCATCTCTGACAGTGATGAACCCTGTTTGCAGGGTGGCCCGGAGGGGTTCAGGGTGCGTTAGGGGTAGGGGGCCCCAATTGCCCGGGGTCCTGGCCCTCCCACTTTATAGATGAGGAATGAGGCTCAGCAAAGAGAAACAAGAGGGTGTGTGGGAGCACCCCCCACCTCTGTCCACTTAAGGCAGGCTGGGCTGGGGAGGGACGGGGTCAGATGGTCAGGACCCTGGCTCAGCCTCTCTCTGTCCCCACAGAGCTGCTGAAGCCACCTGAGGGCGGGGTCCTGCCCACAGCCCCCGAGGAGCTGCCTGAGGCAGTGAGACCCTCAGCTCCCCCCGCAGAGCTGCTGGAGGTGCAGACCTCAGAGTGTGTGGTGTGCCTGGAACGGGAGGTAAGTCTAGGGGTGATGGGCCCAACCTACGGGGCCACCATCCCCGCCCCCTACCCGCCTGCCCAGTACCTGCCGCCCTCTCAGGCATGGGTGATTCATTCTGCAGAGAGTTTAGAAATATATTGTGTTCATTAGAAATTTTCGAAAATACAGGAAATTAAAATGACCCATGATCCCAGGACCCAAAACATGAGCAACGCTGACAGCATTTGCTGGGCCTTTTTTTTTTTTTTTTTTTTACAGAAGAGTTTTTTAAATTCATGCAGGCTAATTTCCCAAGTCATTAAATATCAACAAAATTTTCTCTGGAGAGGTTTTTTTCAAAACTCTTAGTTTTAAAAACAAAATTAACAGCTGTTATAAAAAATTAACATAGTATATAAAATAAACCCCTGTTCCTCCACCACATGATCCTACTTAGAAAAGGCCACATGTTAACAGTTTGGTTACCCCGTGGTCTTTGCTGGCCCCGGGGAATGCCATGATATGGGGGTGGGGGAGGACTTGGTTATGAATTTAACCAAACCCCTCCTGCTCTGGGCCCCAGAAATGGCTTCCTGTCTCTCCTAAAAAGTGGAAATGCTGAGGCAAAGCATGGAAACGTCCACAGCTTGTGATCCATAATGTTGGGGTCATTTTGAGGCAAAGTGCATAAAAATCCCTAAATTGGGAGCAACCTGCATATCCTGTAACAGCAGGGCTGGTGAGACAGGCCTTGGACCACCCTCCCCCACAACCCCGAACAGCTGCTACAGAGGGCCGGGGCATGGAGCGTGTCCAGGGTGGACGGGGAATGGAGTCTGACGACTGTGTGGTCAAATCTTCAGGGGGAAGGACAAGGGGCCGGGGTACCAGCCGGGGTGGGGCCCTGACGTCCCCGCTCTCCCCCAACCCTCAGGCCCAGATGATCTTCCTCAACTGCGGCCACGTCTGCTGCTGCCAGCCGTGCTCCCAGCCCCTGCGCACCTGCCCACTGTGCCGCCAGGACATCACCCAGCGCCTCCGCATCTATCACAGCAGCTGAGCACCGGCCTCTGCCGCCCTCGGGCCCAGGGCTCTGCTCCCTCCTGTTCCCCACTGGCTGGTCCGGCCCCACGCCACACTGTGCCCCCGTCCTGGGCCAGGCTGAGACAGGCGCTTTCCTGCCCAAGTACTGAGCGGTTTAAATCCTGTAGAGGGGGTGGGGGGACCCCTCGCGGCAGGACCACAGGGTCTGGGGTGGGAGCAGCGGCAGCCACACCTCCGTCTGAGCCAGCACCGAGGGTTCCAGCTGCCTGCGGTGGTCACAGCCCCTCCTGGAGCCTCGGTGTCTTCCTCAGGGGAACCCGGGCAGTGCCATCCCACTCAGCAGGGGTGGTGGGAGCCCTGGCCCAGGGCAGGGGCGGCCACTGCGGCCTGTCCCGGGATCGACTGGCCAGAAGGTGTTCAGTGCAGGCCTGGTGCCCCAAGCAATGTCAGCCCCTCCTGGCCTCCCTCCCTGCTGCCCCCTCCCCCGCCGAGCTCTGGGCCCCTCTGCTCCGCAGACCTGCACCTCCTTTCCCCATGCAGCTCAGGAGCAGACCCTGAGCTTCAAAGACCTGAAGCAGGAACATCAATAAACCCATCTCCAGCCTGCTCCTCCTGAGTCGTCACTGGGCCCTTGTGGAGCCTGAGGAGGGGGGAAGTGGCGGTGAGGTGTGTGAAGTTACCCACACCTCCCTTTTGCAGGTGGAGAGACCGGGCTCAGGAGACAGGCTCAGAAAGTCCTCGGAGCAGATGGGGCCGTGTGGGCCACCTTGTGTGCTGTGTAACCATTATCCCAGACCAGGGGGCCTGGGGCCCTGCAACTGGGACAGAAGCATCTTGACTCCAAACCCGTGCATTTGTGCAGGTCGCTCACTGCACAAGTCCAGAGGGAGCCGTGTTCCTCGTGCTTGCGGCAGAGCCGAACTTGGTCGTGCGTTTTGGGGCAGATCGTTCTGAGCCAAGGGCAGCTTTCTCTCTGGGCTAGAGGCAGGCCTGCTGGGGCGCCTGGGCTCTGCCTCCAGGTAACTCGGACCCTGGCCAGCCTTCCAGGCCCTACGTCCCCACTTGTTCAGTGAGGGACAGCAGGGGGCCCTGACCCAGGCCGGCGGCCACCAGGGGGCACTGCGGGCTCATCCTGGGCCCCATGTGAAAGCCGGTGGGACGCAGGGCCAGGCCCTCTCCCTCCCTGCCTCACTGAGCCGGTCAGTCCTGTGGCTGAAACAGGTGACAGCACCTTGTGGACCGAGTCCTGCTTTCCAGGTTCCCCCCACACACACCCCGTCCTGAGCTCCGCTCAGCTAAGAGGGGAGATGGCGGCCTGAGATGGGCAGGGCCATGTTGTGGAGCAGGGCATTTGGCGGGTCTCCTTGAACCCTCACGAGGCCCCCTTTTATAGGTGAGCAGTCTGAGGCTGGATTTGGTGACTTGCCAAAGTCAACAGCAAAAAACCCTGCTGAGCCTCGGTTTTCTCATCTCCACCCTTGTTGACGGAACTTCGGCCACTGGCCACTGTCCCCCCCCAAGGTGCCCACCCAGCAGGGGCAGCCTGTCCCCACCAGCTGGCGGCGGGGAGGTGTCCCCATGACCCAGAACCTCCGACCAGACTCCCCGCCCCTCCTGGCCTGTTTACACACTGGTGTGATGATGGTGCCCGTCCCCCGGAGGTTAGCTCGTCCTGCAGGTAACGCGCACAGCCCACATAAGTACTCAGGGGCGCTCGCCTTGTGAGCAGGAGCCTTAAGCACTGGCATCACTGGATCCAGCATGAGCCCACCCACCATGGCCACAAAGCAGCTGCCCTCCCCATTGCCCGAAGCTGCCAGAGGCCCACCCTGCACAGACCCCCAGCAGAGGAAGCTGTCTGAGCTGCCATCAGGCTAGTCACCTACCTGCTGTGCCCCTCCTCACTGAGCCTCAGTTTTCTCCTCTGGAAAATGGGTTCATAGGAGAACTCTGGTCACGTGTACCTGTAAGCAATGAGCCCCGAAAGTCAAGGCGCACAGGCCCGTCTCCAGCCCAGGTCTCCCACCCAGCCAGCATCACACATGGGCCACTGGCTTTAAATAAAGCACTTTATTGATTAGTAGAAGCTTAAACAGTTTGCATAATATTTTCAATACAATATCTGGGAAGGATGATTGGAAAGTCCCAAGAGAAGGCACCAGAGGAGAGCGTCTTCAGACGGAATGTATTGGTGGAAGAGGTTAGTTTGGCGTTGAGAGTGGGGCTGGGGGGGACTCGAAGGGGGTCCCTGAGCACCAGCCAGTGCCGCACGCCCTGTGGGTCCCAGGCCCTGGCCCAGGAAGCACATCCAGGGGATGGGAGATGCAGGGCTGGGGGGGGGTGGCGGTGAGGACCCCGAAGGAGTAGATTTCTGCCCTGCCTGCCCTCCCTTCAAAGCAGCAGAAGAGAGGGCCTGGGAAAACCAGGTGGCCCCAGCCCCTGGGGATGACCTCAACTTAACGCTCACTCTCAGGAACAAGGAGCTGAAGACGGGGGAACAGCAGGGCCATATGAACAGCCCTGGAGTTGTCAGGGCGGGTGCGTTAGAGCCCCAACCTGCCCCAAATGTCCTGGTGTCCTGGGGCACCACGGCCCCTCCCACGGCCCCTCCCAAGCCCCGCCAGTTCCCTCGGGGGACAGCGTGTACCTTGGAAGCAGCCCACGGAGAAGACAGCGTCCACACCCGCCCAGCCCTGCCACTGAGCAGTGTCCCCACCCCCAGCCCAGCCGGACAGTGGAACTCCTAGAGACCAGACCCCAGCAAGTGGAGGTGAGCAGAGTCTCAGCTTCCAGCATCCCCCCCAAGTGCACCCCGCCCACCCTGCCAGCAGTAGCTCTGCAGAGGTCACCCCCTCCTTCCCTCAGACACGTCCTCGCCCCAGACCAGCACGTTCCAGGCCTTTCCTGTTCCCACCCCACCTCGAGAGGCAGCCCTCCCCCAGCAACCCCCCAGCACCCCCCAGCCTCAAGACCCCCTCCTTGCACGTCCCTTCACCTGGGGTGCGAGAGCCAGGCCTGAGTCCACTCCAAAACTGGCCTCAGGGGCCCAGAGACGGGCCTCGGCGCTCGGGCCTCCTGGTTCTAACAGGCCCCCTCGGTGACGGGAGAAGCCAGGCAGTGGATGCGGCTCTCGCCGCCCTCCTTCCGCGGATGGCAAGACCCACCAGGGGAACAGGCCACAGAGAGAGGCAGGCACGCAGGCAGGCAGGCAGGGAGGGCGGACTCAGGGAGCCAGGGCCACCGAGTGCTCCCAGCCCCCATCCACTGTGCCTGGTCCCTCTCCCACCAGGAGCAGGAAAGCCACGATCATCCCACAGAAGAGAAAACAGAGCAACCAAGTGTGACCAAACCCATAAAGTGACTCAAGTGGGCCCATCCCCGTCCAGCCCCCCTGGTGCCACACCAGCCCTGGCCCCGCCCCGCCCCGCCCGGAAGGCACAGATCCTGTGCTCCCCACCCAGAGCTGAGCCAGGGCCCTGGAGGGAGTGGCCCATGTGCTGTGTCCAACAGAGGCTCCGGGGGCGACCGGCCTAGAACTCGGTCTGCACCCCTGCACTGTCCTCGGTGGTGGTGTGGATGGGGGGGCGGCTGCCCGGGCTGGACACCTGCTCGCCGGTCTCCTGGTCGCTGGGCTTGGGAGGCTCAAGGCCCACGAGCTTTTCGGACGGGAGCTGCCGAAGGGGTGAGGCAGGCGGCGAAGTGGCCTCGGGGGCCAGCCCGGGCTGGGGGCTCTCCTGCACGGGGGCCCCGTTGAGCAGGGGGCCAGCCAGCGGGGGGCTCTCGGCCCGCAGATCCCTGGTCAGCAGGCCGCGGAGCTCGGTGACGCTGTCCGGGGACGAGGGTGATGGCGGCTCAGGGGCAGCCTCGAAGGGCAGCCCCACGTCCTCATCCTGGACCACGGACACCACCTGCTTGGCACGCCGGCGCTTTTCCGAGAGGGGGGCTGCTTCCTGGACGCCGGGGTCCCCGCCGCCGGCGCCGCTGTCCCCATACTCCTCGCCCCAGTCGATGGGCGCGCCCTCAGCCAGCAGGTGCAGGTTGGGGTCGCTGTTGTGCATGACCACGCTGTCCCGGTACAGGTTGTGTTTCCTCTGCACGGCGGCCTCCTTCACGGCTGCGGGACAGAAGGGGGTGACGGGACATTGAGCGGGGGGCTGACGGCCACCAGCACACCCCGCGCCATGTGACCACGTCACGATCCCTTGGCCTGAGTGGGCACTGCGACCGGACCAGGCTTCTCCGAGGCCTCAGTGTGGGAAGCAGGGGGTGGGACCCTAACCCCCATCACTCCCCTGACACTTCCTAAAGTGCCAAGGACCCTCAACGTAACTAAGGCATGGGGACGGACGCTGCCCCTGGCCCATACCACGAACAGTGGGCCCACCGCAGCCCACGGCCTAAGTCTCCCCCTTGTAGCTTAGCTGACCCCACCAGGAAGCCTCTGGGCGCCCACCTCCGCCACCCTCCAGCAGTGCGAGTCCTAACAGGGACCACACGGCAGGGCAGCCCCACCCGGCTCTGCAGCCGCCCGCCCCAGGGGCCGGCGGCACTGACCCTGGAGGATGTCCTTCATGACCGTCTGCAGCACCACCTCCTCATACGTGTTCTCCACCAGGATGAACCTGGCAAAGTCCTCGAAGATCAGCTCCTGGAACCGGGACAGCTCCTGCCGGCCGGGGCGGGCGTGGGGCAGAGAAAGGGCAGTCAGGGCTGCGGGTCAGGCTCTGGGCGGGGGCGGGCGGCGGGCGGGTGTGGGGGGCTGCTCACCGACTTGCAGGTGGGCGCCAGCTTCCTGAGCAGGAACGGGATGGTGATCTGCAGCAGCGCCTCCCGGAAGAAGCGCTTCCGCACGGTGCTGCTGTCGTAGTCGTATTTCTGCCGGGAAAGAGGGGCCGGGGCGCGGGGAGCTCCGGGTCAGGGGGCTCCATCAGCAACCCGTCTCACCCAGGCCCCCGTCTCCCTTGCGGGGTAGAGGGACAGGGCCTGGCCGGGCAGCTCACCTTCAGCACCCGCTCCAGGATGCGCTGGATGGACTTGCACAGCTCCTCCTTGGTGGGCCCCTTCCCCAGCTCCTGGTGCAGGAGGGTCTCGAAGGTGTACACGGCATTGTCCATTTGCTGGAGGCGGAGAGTGCCACAGGGCATGTGAAGGGGTGCCCCCCGGGAGGAGGGGTGCCCCCCGGGAGGAGGGGTGCCCAGGCACTCAGACACCCCTTCACTAGCTCACTCCTATGCCGAACGTCTAGGCGCTGGCTCACCAGCACCAGCCCTCCTTGCCCCAGGGGAACAGAGGGTCTGGGCCCTGTGGGAAGGAGTTTAGGGAATTGGGAGGGCTTCCTGGAGGAAGGGGTCTCTGAGACCCAAGAGGTGAGTCTGACTTAGCCAGGTAGACAGAGGGACAGGCATCCAAACAGATCCGAGAGCATGGCCAAGAGATCGGAGCAGGAGAGAACATGCAGGATTTCGGGGAGAGCCAGGGTGCTGGCAAGCCCTGTGCCCACCTCACGCATGTGGATCTGGGCTCGCTGCTTGAACACAGACATGCTGGACACATCAAAACGCTGCTGCAGCCCGTCGAGCCGCAGCGGCTCCATCTTCTCGTAGCAGCTGTGCATCTTGAGGGGGTGGTACGCCAGCTGGGACAGCTTCTCCATGTACTGCAGGGAGGCACGGACACATGACGGACCTGAGCTGGGGCCGCCGGAGGGGCCGGGCAGCCCCCGCAGCCCCTGGGCCCTCTGAGTACAGGCCCCGCGGCTGGCACTGGCACCAGGGAAGGCCATCCCGGGGTGGTGATCACCAGGGAAAGCGCTGGAGGACCTGGGACAGGAAAGACGAGGATCTGCAGGCAGGAGAGGGGTATGGCAGCACAGCGTGTGGAGACAGGCCGGCCTGAGTGCTGGGCAGCCCTGGGCAAATCGCTCACCATCTCTGAGCCTTGGTTTCCTCAGCCTCCAAATCTGGAGATGGGTTTTCGTGATCCCCAGGGTCCTCTATGGTTCTCAAAGTCTATGATTATTATTGTCAGTGGAACGCCTCAGTTTGGGGTGGAGAAGAGGCTAAGATCACAGGGCCAATTCTATCTCCCAGACCTGATAACTATGTGGGGCTCCAGGCAGTTGACTACCCCAACACGGGGTCTGTGGAAGGCCGTTCAACCCGAGAACCAGCTAACTCAGAAGTGAGAGGGGCCGGCTCCATCTGTGAGGGGCACAAAAATGGCATCTGTGGACATGCCCGGCTCCACGCCTCCTGCAGATCCTCTGTTCACAGGTTATGCCCAGGAGGGAAAGGGCCTGCCCTCATCACAGTGAGGGCCTGATGGGGGCCAGACCAGACCCAAAACCAAACCCAGGGCCCATCTCACCTCACCCAGCTTGTCGATGCCACCCTCGTTGATGACGTTCAGGTTCATGTCGGTGACTTCCTTGAAGAAGACATCCCGCACTTCTGTGAAGCCCTGGCTGGTGGGAACCATGAGGGCCTCCAGGATGGACGGGATGTAGGGCTGGACGTGGTTCCGGACACAAACCTCCGCCTTGGGGAGGATGGAGGCTGCGCCGAGGGAGCCGGTTAGCGGACGGCACCCCCAGGAGCAACCCCCACCGTCCCAGGTCCCTAGGCTAGAGGCAGGCGTCTATGTCACTCTTTAGAGAAGACCACTGGTGACAACATGAGCAAAGGGAAGGGTTCTTGAGAAATGGTTAACAGTGGAGCACAGATAACAAGGCATCCTCAGGTGGTCGGATCCTCAAATTCCTGAAACTATGATGTCCAGAGGCAAAGAAAACGGCCATGTAAAGGTCTCAAGGTCAGCAGTTTCTCCATTTAGATGGAGGAAGAGAAAACTCACCTTTGGGGGCCGGAGCGGGATCTTGCTCCTTTGTTTTTTAAAAAAAATGAAAAACGCTCCAGTGGATTCAAGGAGTCTCTGGGTTGTGCAAACCCTGAGCCCAAATTCTGCTCTTGCTCAGCCTAAACTGTGGACAGGGACAATCTCCAAGAGGTCCCACCAAGGCATTTTCACCCAAGGGTGCTCTGACGTCCCTCCTCCTCCCTTGTCCGGCTAATGCTGTTTGTTCCACACAATAAATGTCAACTCAGTGTCCTCGCCAGCTCACGCCGAGTACAACTGGTACAGAGTAACCCTCAGGGAACTGATGACCGCCACAACCATGGCCAGGGGGTGTGTGGTGGGCGCTGCAGTGAGCAAAAGGATCCCACCAGGCTCAGGACAGAAAGGAGGACCAGCTGACCCAGGAAAGGACAGGCAGGCTCAACGTGGGCCACCCGAAGTCCAGGTGATGTTGCTAAAATGGCCCGTGATAAATCTGATTGCCCAAAGATGAACAGAAGGCCGGAACCTCCTAACATCACTTAGGTCACCAAGATCTGGGTCTACAGAGACAAAAGCCACCTGGGACTTCCCCAGTGATCCAGTGGCTAAGGCTTCCTGCAGTGGAAGCGCATGTTCGATCCCTGATCAGGGGATGAAGATCCCACTGGCTGTACCATGAGGCCAAAGGAAAGAAATAACAGCCATCAAATGACTCAGAGGGGTTGGAAGAACAAGGGCTCAGATTTAATTCTGGCTTTTAAAAAATAATCAGTGAATCGAGTCACCGCTGTGACATGTACATGGATCCCTGAAAGAGGCAGGAGGGAGGCCTGACCCCCGAGGGTGGGTGGTCCCAGCCCGCCCGCCCCGTGATGACAACCAGAGCAGGTGGCCCGCCTACCTCGGATCTTGCTGGCCAGGTGCTCCTTGGAGGTGATGATCTGGTCCATGTCGGTGCGGATGACCGCCTCCATGGCCGGCCGGGCCAGCTGCAGCTTGGACAGCACGGCCTCAAAGCGTGCCTTGGCCTGTTCGTACACCATGCGGTACACAGCATCTGAGATCTGTGGGCAGGGCGTCGGCGTCAGCGTCCGGCTGGGGGTGCCGGGCAGCCGTGGGCCCCCCACCCCCACTCCTGAGCCCAGACCACCCACCTGGATCCACTGCCGCTGTCGCTCCTGCGGTTTCCCCTTCAGCCGGGGGACCAGCTCTGCCTTCAGCTCAGGGCCCAGCTCCTCCATCACCAGGTTACTCAAGATCTAGGACCGGGAGGCAGGGGCAGGGTTCGGAGCATGCCCAGCCCCTCTCCATGTTCCGGCAAACCCGGCCACTCAAGCCCCCCTCAAAGCTGCCCTTTGCTCCACGTCCCCACTGCCCTGTCTCCCAAGCATCCTTCCCAGAGGCCCTGGATGGTCTGCTTGGCTGTCCTGCAGGATCCAGCAGGGGCCCCAGCTCAGGACCTCTGCACGTGCAGCCTCCCCATCTAGAATACTCCCCCAGCCCCGCTTGCCGGCACATGGAAGTCGAATGTGTTTCTCCTGCTAGACAGAGAGCTCCCTAGGGGCCAGGACTGTGCCCCTCTTATTCTCAGTCGCACCCAGCCCCTAGTCCAGGGTCGGTGCTTGGATAACAAACTGAACAAAAATAACCACCTGTGTGGCCCACCTCAGCCTCCACCCGTCCAAACCTAAGCTGGTCATCTGGGTCCAAACCTGCAGCCAGTGCCCCGGGGCCCGCCGGCGTGCTCAGTCCACCCTCTGGGCCCCGGGTGGACTTCTGCAGCCTCCCCGGCCTCACCTGAACCTCGTTCCCACACAGCATCTCCCAGGTGCCGTACAGCTCCTTGGACTGGCGGTACATGCGGATGGCGTCCGTGAATGCAGGGCCCTCCACCTTAGAGTCTTCGGGAATCCCTGCCCGGGGAGAGGGACGGAAGGAGGAGGTTGGCAGGACAGCCCCCACCCCGGGCCCCCACTGCTCTTGCAGTAACAGCGACAGGAGAGGTTGCAGTTACAGTTAACAGCGGTGACAATCCACCAGCAGCAGCAAGACAACCCTCCTTCGTACCCTCCTCATCTCCTTAAACCCTCCCCCCAGCGCAACACGTGGCAATGTCGTTGCTTCTGCTTTCACAGATGAAGAAACAGGTTCCAAGGTCAGGCCACTGCCAAGGGGCCAAGGCCAGTGAGTGGCAGAGCCAGGACCACTGGGGGAGCCCACCCTCCCCCCACCAGGAGAGGCCTCGAAACACAGCAGAGGGGGTACCAGAGGCGCCCAGAGACCCTTCCTCCATCAGGGGCCTGCACACTCCCCATAGAGGGCCAGGTGGTAAATGCGTGCAGCTTTGCAGGCTGGTGACCTCCGTCCCAGCCATTCCACCCGCTGCTGTAGCAGGAAAGTTAGCGCAGACAGGGTGTGAACAAACGGGCCAATAAAACTGGATTTACTCAGGCGATGGGCCCAATTTGGCTCCCTGGCTGTCATTTGCCAAGCCTTGCGGAAGATCATCAAACCCTAAAGGGCCTCAGTGTTCCCTTCTGAACAGTGGGAACTATGACCAGCCTGACCCTAACCCTAACCCTAATTTTTAGGCGTCCGTGAACGCAGGGCTCTCCACCTTGGAGTCTTCGGGAATCCCTGCCCAGGGAGAGGGACGGAAGGAGGAGGTTGACAGGATGGCCATGGAGGGGCTGCAGGGACCACAGTGTGGACTGGGAAGGCCAGGGCCCAGCTGCAGGCCTGGTGGGCACTCCCCGCATCAGGAACTGCAGCCCCGACTGGCTCCTGGGGCCCTGGGTCTGCTGTGCCCACCACTGTGCACCCGGGAGGCTGGGAACACCATTCCGCTGCTTTTGTTAGAGGAGGTGGCGGCAGGGGCCCAGAGGAGTTTGCCCACCTCCCCCGGGCTGACCAGGGGGTTGCTGAACAAGACGTAGACCTCCATCTGGGTGCTGGGGAGGCAGGCTGCAGGAAGTTGCAACATCCGACTTTGGGAAGACGTGGTTAAACACCTCAGAGCCTGGCAGGAGGCAGCCCCCTGCCTGGCCTTGTGCCTCTGACCGCTGTGTCCCTAGAGCCAAACAGCAGCCGAGGCCTCTAAAATCCCAGCTCCCACTGTGATGACTATGGAATGAGTCACCCCCACAGAGAAAAAGCCCCTCTCTGGCGTGGAGAGGGCCTCTCCTCCTACCATCCGGGTGACCCAGGAATCACTGCCGTCAGGGCTGGAGGGGGGCTCAGCAGTGGACAAACTGGCCTGGAACCCAGCCTGGCAGTGGCAGCTCCCAGGACTGGGATGGGGCTGTGAGCATTTCAGAACCTGCATCCAGGAGGGAGCGACGGGGGCAGAGCAGGAGGGTCCCACAGAGCCCTGGGGTGGGTGCTGCCCAGCTGGGCTGGGGGAGGAGGCAGGCTTAATTAAGGAGGGAGACACTGTCTCCCTGAGACCGGGTTTTGCCTAGAAAATTTGGCTGTGTGTTATACACGCAGCCTCTCTCATGCACGGGCATTTGCATTCTGCAGACAGCAAGCTGGGCGTGCTGGGCAGGGGCCGCTTTCCAGGTGGCAGGACGGGTTGGGCAGCAGCAAGGAGGCAGCTGACATCCCAGGCTCTGGCCGGTCAGACATGCAGCCTCAGACCCTCAGGACATCCCTACTCTGCACGCCGAGGGGCTGAGTCAAAAGTGAGGGTGGCCCCTCCTGAGCCCTCCCCCCAAGCCTGGCTGTTGGGGACTGACTCGTGTCCCGACAAAGTGCCGCGCTGAAGTCCTGACCCCCAGCTGCTCGGAAAGGGGCCATGTCTGGATGCAGAAACTTAGATGCGTGCGTGTGCATGCTCAGTCACTTCAGTCGTGTCCAACTCTGCGTGATCCCCTGGTCTATAAACCCACCAGGCTCCTCTGCCCATGGGCTTCTCCAAGCAAGAATACTGGAGTGGGTTGCCATTTCCTCCTCCAGGGGACCTTCCCGACCCAGGGATTGAACCTGCGTCTCTTGCATCTCCTGCATTGGCAGGAGGGTTCTTTACCACTAGCGCCCCCTGAGAAGCCCAGGACTTAGGTAATTAAGTTAAAAGGAGAGGATTAGGCCAGGCCCTGGTCCGATATGACTGGTGTCCTTATAAGAAGAAATCTAGAGAAAGAAACAGGGCACACACAGAGCAGGGACTATGCCTTGACCCCAGGGAGACGCTGGCTGCTTCCTAGTCAAGGAGACTCAGAAGAAAACACCCTGCTGACACCTGGATGTGGGGCTTCCAGCGTCCAGAACTGCGCAAAAGCTGACTTCTGCTGTTGAAGCCACCCAGGCTGTTACGGCAGCCCCCGTAGGCTGAGGCCGAGACCCCACACGCATTCCCGCACTCAGCTAGCTGTCAGAGGGGCCGGTGGCTCTCAAGGCCCGGGGAAGCAAAGTCACACAGTCACTAGAGGGTGGCCGCCCCAGGCTGGAACCCGGGCCCAGTGGCTCCAGCGAGACCTGGAGGCTTCCCGCCCGCCCGTGGGGTCCTTGGGGTCAGGCCGAGAAAGGAAGCGGCACTCCTCAGTCCCGCAGAGGAGGGGGGGACGGCAGGCAGACAGGAAGAGGCCTTGACCTCGGCACCCCCGGCCCACCCTGAAGCCCAGCTCAGCGCCCCTGCTGCCCCCAGCTGCTCCAGGAATGCAGGATGTGAGGGGGACCCTGGACAAGCTGGCGTCCACCCAGCTTGGCCTCCTCCAGCCCTCCCCACCAACTTCCTGGCAGCCCCCGGAATGAGCAATTCCAGGCCCCACAAATTCCAGACCCAGCCTCCGAGGAAGCTGAGAACTTTCCCACAGTTCTGGGGCGGGTGGGGGGTGGGGGAGGCTCCTCTGAAACCGCCCCATCAGCTCCTGACACCGAGTTGCAGGACGCCCCTGCTCGCCACCCAGCCCCAGCAGCTCTCCCCCGGCCTCCCCGCCTGCCCACAGACCCGCTCAGCCTCCCAGCGGAGCACTCGCTATGTGCCAGGCACAGGGCCAAGAGCTCTACCCAGGACCCGCCCATTGATTCCTCCCCATAATCTAGCAATCTAGTTGATCACAACCACCATTGTGCACGTGGGGAAATGAATGGCAGCCCTTCTTCCCACTGGTCAGTCCCCACCCAGCTTGGCCTGGGGTCACCTGGCCAGGTCTGCCATTTGCCTTGGAAACCTGGAGACGGAGGGGCCCGGGCCAGGAATGAAGGGGAGGACGGGAGGAGAAAAGGTACCCTGGGCCAGGCAGTCAGGGCCCAGATCACTCTGCCCAGTCCTAGCCCCTCAGCCCCCAGGGACCTGGAAACAGGAGGCCCTTTGTGGGCGGCAGGGCTTGGCCTGACCGAAGACCTGGTTCCTGCTGCCCAGCAGATTCCAGCCAGGGCAGAGGTGGCCCTGGAGAGTGGAGAGGACAGAGGACAGGTGAGGTGAGCCAAGTCACCGCACTGCCCGCCTCTAGGCATGGGTGCCCATGGTCTGGCCTCCAAGTGGAGCTGTGCCCGAGGTGCGCCGGCAGCCAGGGAGGGTGGAACAGGGATGGGGCGGGGTGAGGAGGGGGACAGCGGCCCGGTCACCAGGAGGGAAGTTCAGGGTCTGGGACAGGGTTGTTCCTCCCTCAGGGGCAGAAAGCCCCTTGTCCCCCACACCCTCCCACCAAGAGACAATCAAGCCTTTCTGATCAAACTCCTCTGAGCCTCACAAGGCCCTCCAGACCTGACCCCAGTGCCCCGCCAGTCCCATTTCCGGGCACCCCCTCCCAAGTTCAGGGCCTCATGCGTCTTCCTCTGAAGTGCCCCCACGCCAGGCCTCCCCTCATGCTCGCTGTGACCTCTGTCTGGAACACGCCTCCCTCTGTTCTAGAATTATGCATCCTTCAGGTCTCAGCTGAACCACTGCCTCCTCAAGGATGCCGCCTTCGTCAGCCCCTCCTCCCATACAAGCTCAGCAACCCCCCCAGTATATACACACCCTCCAAGCTCCCTGGGTGGCTCCCACCCAGCACCTAGCACAGTCCTGACTCATCACCCCCTGGGGTCCTCATCTGTTTAACATCTGTCCCCCCTACCCCTAGGCTGCCGGCAGTGAGTGCGGAGGGACCAGGTCTTGCTTCCCGGTTGCACTCTCAGCACCCAGCCCTGGGTCTGGCTCAGAGAAACACTGAAAGGTTTGTTGAATGAGTAAGTGAGGCAGAGAGACCTTGTAACTTTATAGACAAGAACGAGGCCCTGAGTGGGGAAGGGAAGTTCCTACACTACCAGGCAGGTCAGTGATAAGAAAGAAATGACACCATAAAAAAATCTTTACCAAGAACTGTGAATCTTCCTAAACCCTCTCAGAAACAGGAGAAAATATTATCCCCATTTTACAGAGGCTCCAAGAAGCAAGTTGGTCTCCTAAGATCATGTTGCTGGAAAGTGGCAGAATCAGGGTTTTTATTCTGTGATTCAGGAGCTCAACAACCGCATCCCTCGGAAACAATTTCCTATATTTTTTTCTCAGTGTCACAGAACAGTCTTCATCAAGGGAGAGGGTTAAGGGCAGCATGACAATGGTTTCCAAAAACCAGAAGGAAAAGTGGTGGTTGGTGGTTCAGTCACTAAGTTACGTCTGACTTTTTCTTAACTCTATAGACTCTCGCCCTTCAGGCTCCTCTGTCCATGGAATTTTCCAGGCAAGAATACTGGAGTGGGTTGTCATTTCCTTCTCCAGGGGATCTTCCCCACCCAGGGATTGAACCTGGGTCTCCTGCATTGCAGGCAGATTCCTTACCAACTGAGCCACCAGGGAAGGTCAACTGAGCCACCAGGGACGTTAAAGGCAAAAGGTCCATCTAGTCAAGGCTATGGTTTTTCCAGTGGTCATGTATGGATGTGAGAGTTGGACTATAAAGAAAGCTGAGCACTGAAGAATCGATGCTTTTGAACTGTGGTGTTGGAGAAGACTCTGGAGAGTTCCTTGGACTGCAAGGAGATCCAACCAGTCCATCCTAAAGGAGATCAGTCCTGAGTGTTCACTGGAAGGACTGATGCTGAAGCTGAAACTCCAATACTTTGGCCACCTGATGCGAAGAGCTGACTCACTGGAAAAGACCCTGATGCTGGGAAAGACTGAAGGCGGGAGGAGAGGGGGATGACAGGATGAGATGGTTGGATGGCATCACTGACTAAGTGGACATAAGTTTGAGTAAACTCCGGGAGTTGGTGATGGACAGGAGGCCTGGCGTGCTGCAGTCCATGGGGTTGCAAAGAGTCGGACACGACTGAGAGACTGAACTGAACTGAACTGAACTGACCGTGGTTTCTAAAACCCCGGAAGGAAAAGGAAAACGGCTCATAAAGCAGGGGTGCCACACCACAGTCGGCCACTAGGTGTCACCACTCAGCAACGCACCCGGTAACCCCTCCCAGCTCCCGGGGCCTCAAGGGGCGGCTCACCATTGTTGCAGTGTCGGACACAGTCCTGCAGGACGGCCTGCCACTTGTCCTGCTCGGCTTCCGTCATCATGCAGAAGTAGTAGTGACGTGCCGAAGGATGCCAGAGGATGAGCGGGAACTGCGTGGGGCACTTGAGGATGGGGGCAGAGCCCGATTTCGGTGTGGTCCCTGTGGAGACAGCACCCACTAAGCGGCTGCCCTCTGTGGCTTCCCTCGGCCAGAGGACGGCCAGCAGCTGACCCCTCACCCTGCCCCTCCGGGTCCAGAGAGGGCTGGCCTGTCCCGGAATGACCAGAGTCCGTGGGGAGGCCGCTTCTCTCAGGCTCCACAGCTTGGCTAAGAGAAGGCCTGCCCCCTGCCCCACTGGCAGAAATTCTTAGCATTGGTAATGCGTCCACCTCCATGGGGTCAGGTTCTAAACTCTATGCAGGAGGCACAAATAACACAGGGTTGGAGCCCTCAGGGTCAAGGGCCAAGCATTACTGTCTTGGGTTTCCCTTCAAATTTCAGCTGCAGAAGCCAAAGGGTGGCTTAAATGTCCAAAGTAGGAGGGAGGCGTAGGGGCAGGGGATACAGAATAAATAAAAGGGGGTTTTTCTCTCTCTGTTTTGTCCGCATGGATATTCGAGATCCACAGAGATAAGTAGTCCTGGGCTGTGACCTGGTCACTCCTGTGAATAACAGGACAATGGAAGTTCTTTGGGTTCTGGCTCTGGGTCCCTGTGCTGGGCTCACCACACACACAGCACCTCGTGGGGTCTCCACAACACCCCAAGGTCAGCCCTCCCAGTGCAGGGGCTGGAATCCAGGAAAACCAGACTCCAGCTGACTCTTCAATCATCAAGTCTCACACAGGGGCATCTCACTACCCCTTGGGATCAGCTAAGAGGTGGACGTGATCCCACAAAGCTTCTGGGTATCTCTGATGGGGTGGGGTCACCTAGGATGGCTCCCCACAAATGCAGCGTTGACTTGGCAGCTTACAAAGTGGGGCACCTGGATCATCTTCTCCGGGAACCTCTCAGGGACCCAGGGAAGGGGCAGGGTAAGCCCCCTGCACAGCTGTGATCACCAGGCTCAGGAAGTGGGGGCTGGGTGGGACTCACACTGGTGTGGCCCCAATTCCCTGGGTGACTTCAGGCAAATCCCTCTCAGGCCCCCCCTTGGAGGTTCAGGTTGTGCTGGGCACTTGCCACAGCTCTCGCCCAGCTGCTCTTCCTGCAAACATGGAGTTCCAGAACCAGGGATGCCCCCCACACTCTACGGCCAAATCCCTGGGCACTTGGCCTGGGATGGGTGGTCCCTTTACCTGGTAAAGAGTTGCCAACGAGTTCCAGGTACTGGTCCAAGGAGGTGAGGATTTTGTAGCCCGCACTGTTGATGACAGCTCGGGGTGGGATCTGCCGCTCATAAGCCTGAGGAGGGGGCAAGAGAGATGGTGGAGGCAGCTACAGGTATGGCCAAGCCCAAACCCCATGTCTCTACCTGGCCCCAGGGCCCCACTCAGTGTTCCCTGCCCAAGACAGGGAGGAGGAGGAGGAAGACAGGAAGAGAAGAGAGAGAAAGGAGTTTGATCATTATTGTCACTAGAGGCAACATGGTGTCCTGAGCAGGACCCAGGCTCGGGGCTCAAATCCTAGCTTCACTAAGTACTACGTGTGTGATGTCAAGGATAACACCTCCTGTGCTTTAGTTTGAGCATCCCTGGTGGCTCAGCGGTAAAGAATCCACCTGCCAATGCAGGAGACACCGGTTCAATCCCTGGGTCAGGAAGATTCCCCTGGAGAAGGAAATGACAACCCACTCCAGTATTCTTGCCTGGAGAATCCCATGGACAGAGGAGCCTGGCAGGCTATGCACCACTTAGCGACTAAGTAACAGCAACATGCTTTAGTTTCCTCATCTATAAAACCGGGGTGATAATAGTTCCTACCTCACAGGGCTCCCTAAGCACCCAGGGAGATAACTGGGTAATGTTTAGCACAGTGCCAGCCACGGCAAGGCTCAGTAAGCAACCTGATGTGATTATGGCTGGGTTCGCCAAAAAATTCGTTTGGGGTTTTCCGTAACATCTTACAGGAAAAAAACCTGGAAAAAACGTTTTGGCCAACCTAATGTTATCACCACTGCTACTGCCGCCTCTACAAGGAGCAGCTAACGCAGCCTAGTGCTCATTACCTACCAGGTACCCTGAATGCTTTATTTCACAGAATTCTCACAATCCAGAGGTGAGCACCATTACAAGCCCCAACATCACGTAACTGGTAAGGTAGCCAACCTAAGACGTGGACCTGGCCTGTCAGCCTCTAGAGCCCAGGGTTTTTGATTACCCTGAACTGCCCACTAACTTTCTAGGTCCTGAGCACCACACAAGGCCCCTTGGGAGGAGAATATATTCATTGGAAGGACCGATGCTGAAGCTCCAATGCTTTGGCCAGCTGATGCAAAGGGCCAACTCACTGGAAAAGACCCTGATGCTGGCAAAGATTGAAGGCAGGAGAAGGGGGTGACAGAGGATGAGACGGTTGGATGGCACCATTGATTCAATGGACACGAACTTGGGCAAACTCCAGGAGATAGTAGAGGACAGGGAGGCCTGGCACGCTGCAGTCCATGGGGTCACAAAGAATTGGACACGACTGAGCGACTGAACAACTCCTCTCTTACACCAGTGGGAAGAAAAAATAGTTCTGATGTAGGTGCTCATACAGCAGGGCTACCATGCTGCACCCTGCCACTAGGGGTCACCACTCAACATATTTCCTGAGAGCGGCTGAAACCTCCCAGGCAATGATTTTCAAAGCGGTCCCTGATGAGCAGCATCAAAGTCACATGAGAACTCATCAGAAATGCGTATTCTTGGCCCCACTGCAGATGTGAATCAAATTGAGGGTAGGCCCAGCAACATGGTGTGTGTTGTTGTTGTTTTTTGGAATTTATTTTTTTTTTAATATAATTTATTTATTTAATTGGAGGTTTATTTTTTAATTGAATTTATTTTTTAATTGAAGGATAATTGCTTTACAGAATTTTGTTGTTTTCTGTCAAACATCAACATGAATCAGTCACAGGCAGCAACCTGTTTTTACATCAGCCTTCCAGGTGATTCTGTGCACTGAGAACTGCTGCCCTAAGGCATCGGTTGCTCCTGACTCTGCTTATGTTCAGTTCAGTTCAGTTCAGTCGCAGTCATGTCCGACTCTTTGCGACCCCGTGAAGTCCATCACCAACTCCCGGAGTTCACTCAGACTCACGTCCATCGAGTCGGTGATGCCATCCAGCCATCTCATCCTCTGTCGTCCCCTTCTCCTCCTGCCCCCAATCCCTCCCAGCATCAGAGTCTTTTCCAATGAGTCAACTCTTCACATGAGGTGGCCAAAATATTATTCTACTGCAGAGATCAAACCAGTCAACCCAAAAGGGAATCAACCCTGAATATTCACTGGAAGGACTGATGCCGAAACGGAAGCTCCAATACTTTGGCCACCTGATGCGAAAAGCCAACTCAATGGAAAAACCTCGATGTTAGGAAAGACTGAAGGCAAGAGCAGAATGGGGTGGCAGATGACGAGATGGTTAGATAGCATCACTGACTCAGTGGACATGAATTGGAGCAAACTCCAGGAGATAGTGGAGGACAGAGGAGCCTGGTGGCTGCAGTCCCATGAGGTCACAAAGAGTCGGACACAACTGAACGACCGAACAACACTGATTTGCCTCAAAACAGAGTGCTCAAGCCTGTCCTTTGACTGTTCTAGAGGAATGTGTGGCAGAAGAAGTTGGGTCTGTGGTTCAACCAGGTGGGTCTTCCCCGAGGGCCCAAGGCAAAGGACACTCATCCCCAGACCAGAGGTCCAGTGGTTAAGAATCCGCCTGCCAATGCAGGGGACACGGGTTCGATTCCTGGTCCAGGAAGATTCCACCTGCTGCTGGGCTACTAAGCCCGAGCACCCTAGAGCCTGTGTTCTGCAACAAGAGAAGCCACTGTAAGAAGAAGCCCATGGACCACAACTAGAGAGCAGGCCCCATTCGCCACGACTAGAAAAAGCCCACGCACAGCAACAAAGACCTAATGCAACCAAAATAAATAAATTTTAAAAAAAAGGACAGTCATCCCCCAGCTTCCCTGCTTCAGGCAGGGAGCTACGAGCAGAGGCATCAGGAAGGAAAAAAGACAGGACCAGCACCCAGGAGTGCTCTGAGGCAGGGGAATGGCCAGTTTGCTGTGGCTGTGGAAGCCCAAGGCAGGAAGGGGGCTGATGGGGGAGGAGGGCCCTGGAGGTGGAGTGATTGGGAGGGCCATGGGGATGAGCCGGTGCCAGTGATGGGCTGCTTCTGGGGGGAGAGGCAGAGTGAAAGGGGACCCCCAGCGAGCTGGGTGCCTGGATGGGTGAAATGCCACTCAGAGAGGGGGTGCCCAGCTTCAGGCAGGCAGGAAAGGGTGAAGGGAAAGATGCTGAGGTTCGGCTTTGCATCTGGTGACAGCGAGACACGTGCGGTGGCTGGCTGAGGGTGGACGTATGGGGTCTCGTGTTCAGGAGTCGGGGGGCGTGCAGCATTAACGCAGAGTAGGGGGCTGCGGGGATGTGGAAGAAGCGCTGGGCCAGGCCCGGGAGGCCTGGGGGGCACCTCACCACTTTGTTCTCGTAGAGCACCAGCCCGTAGTTGTGCGGCACGAGACTGAAGCGGTTCCTCCACTTCTTGTTGTCCTCCTGGTACTGGAAGAGGTTCCCCGAGAAGATGATGCGCTCCTCCAGGGGCACCTGTGGGCGGCGAGGGGCGGGGAGTGAGGCCGTCCGCCCTGACCTCACTCCTCACCGAGGCCTCCGAGGCAGCGCAGCATCGCACCCATTTGGCAGATGGGGAAAATGGGGCTGGGGAGCTGCGAAGGCCCCCTCCCCACTCCAGGTCCAGCCAGAGGCACTGTGATGCCGGGACTAGAGCGCAGGCCAGGCATTGTGATGGGAGAGCCAGGCAGGACCCCGCCCCGTCCTGGCCCCAGCAGACACGGCGGCTCCTCGGGAAGGTCTCCAGAGCCCGAGGCAGGCTGCTTCCCCATCCACTCCCCTGCAGTGTGACTGTGCCACGGTCACTCCGGCAGGAGGGGACAGGCCCGCCGGCACCTGAGCACATCTCTCTTCCTGCTCTGGGCCTGTTTCCCCTCAGGGCAACACAAACTTGACGGAGGTGGTGCCATAGAGCCTCCCCGGCTCTGACAGGTGACAAGATGGTCTCCACGAACCCGGATGGGAGAGGAGGGGACTTCAGCCCAGAGGGGTCCCGTCTGACCAACACCCTGGCAGACTCGTGCCCAGCGTGGGCAGCAGAAACACTGAGACCTCCCTGCAAAGCCCTAGCTTCGACTCTACCACAGGCTCGGAGTGACTTCAGGCCTGCCCCATCACCTCTTTGAGCCTCAGTTTCCTCATCTGTAAAATGGGACAGTGACAGCCACGCCGACACGTGTAGGGATCACGCAGGCAGTTGGCACCGGGCAGGCAGTACAATACACAGGAGCTGCCGTGACCACTACTGGGGTTCTGTCTGCGTCAGTCTCCCGGCTCCTCAGATTGACATTTGGGGATGGGGAAGGGAGAATAAACAGCCTGAGCACCGGGGAAGCTTCCGGAAAGGAGATAACAGGAGGCCAAGAGGGAACAGCCCTGCTCCTGGGTGGGAGGAGCACGGGAGTCAAGGGTTCCTGTCTCTCAGAAGCCTCCGTCTGCTCTACAACAAATATGGGGCCTTCTGCAAAAAGCAACATGTGTCCTGTGTAATAAAGGGTGAAGGTATAATTTGACTGGGGCCTAACCTCTCCTAGCTTCGGAGCTCTGCAGCTGCAGTCAGAGGTGAGCAGCCCCTCCCAAGGCATCCCCCACCCCCAGGCCTGTCTCCTCACCGGGCCTCTTCTCCCCAGCAACCTCCCTGCCACTCTTGAGGGGAAATGCCAAAACATTCCTGGAAAATGAGGGCCCATTGTACTCAAACAATAGGACCCCGAAGACTGCTTCCTACCCGGAGACAAAAATATTTACAGGAAAAGAAAATGGTTCCCCCCTCTCCACCAGGCACCCCCTCCCCACCACACCACCCACAGTGGGCTTTCCCCCGGGCTGCATGGTCTATATTTAGACTGGGGCCTACTCTCACTCCAGCTCCTGAGCTCCCGTCTCTGCGAGAAAGAAGGAGCACAAAGAGCTGTCCAGACACCAGGGCAGACCCTTGTTCCCCCGGGTCTGCAGCCTCCACTCTGGCTTAGAGCCGGAACTCACTCAGGCCTCCCCGGGTGAGTGGGGCTCGGCACCCTGCCCCTAAAGTTCACCCTCAGATCCTGGACAGCCCGTAATGGCTGGTTGGTTGGTTTACAGATGTGGGTTTGGGTTTTATTTTTAAGACTTTCAAATGGCAGAGTCGTGTTTCCACTGGAAGGTCTGCAGGAAGTGGAACCCAGGAAATAGCCCAGGCCAAATATTTTGCACTCTGCAAAGCTCTCTGATGCCGCTGACGGGCATCTTAGGGGAACGGCGAGAGCACAGGCCCCCAGGCTCCAGCTGCCTACGCCCTGGGAGCCTGGACAAGCAATTCTACCTCCCTGAGCCCCGGTGTCCACCTCTGGGAGGGGCGCCAGGTCATAATCACACTCCTGCTGAGCCATGTCATGCCAGCTGAGGAGCAGCGCCCACACAAAAGAACTGTTGTTTTTACCCCTACTATTACTATATTAATTGTAGTATTATTTCTAACAATTTATGTGATGATGATAATGATTTCTATTGTTTCCATGACTTAGCCTCATGATGGTCAGTTTTGTGAGTGGCAAATGGGACCCAAAATCCCTCCTCTTCTGAAACTGTGGATGATTTCATATTAGTCTTCCTGCTGACACGTTGCGTCTGTTTTCTGACCATGAACACTCAACCTGATGAGTGTGAAAGGCGTTTCCCATGCAGGGTAAATGCTGAGCGCATCAGGCGGCCCCGCTCCTGTCTTGGGTTATTAGAATTCAGGCTGCCTGTGACATTTCCTTCCAAATAGGGGAGCAAGCAGCCCACAGGAAGCAGCTCCCTGAGGTGGGCCCAAAGCCCTCTCTGCTGTCACATAGGTGCGCCCCTGCCAGACACCCAGGCCACAGCTGCCCTCTGCTGTCACAGGTCGGCAGGTTGCCATGGCATCAGGAGACCAGACAGACTTCCCTGGGCCCCAAATCAAAGTGACAGGTGATGCTCTGACACAGAGCCCCGACATTCCCTCCACCCAGGCAGGCTAGGGGTCAAGGCAGAAAGAGGAATCAAGTCAGGAATCTGGAACCTGGCTTGAGTCCTGCCCTCCACCATCCCAAGCAAGCCATGGGCTCACCTCTGGGCTTCTGCACATGCCACCACCTGGGTCTGATATTCCTTCGCCCATCAGGTCTTTAGCTGAGATGGCCCTTCTTCCAGGAAGCCCTCCCAGACCACCCAGACAAGGGCCCACTGCAGCACCCCCAGAAACAGCAAGGCCTGGCTTCTCACCCCAAGTGCTCAGCCCCATCGGTGCCGCCTGTCCCCCACTTCCTCAGTGCCATTCCCACCCCGATGCCAGGGGTGACCACAGGATCCCCACCCTGGGAGGCTCTACTAGCCTCCTCTGGCCCATTCTGACCCCTCACTGGGGAGCAGGCAGCTTCCTGGACAAATCTTTACTGTGCAAACATAACCCTACCACTGATAAGAGGCTAATGACAAGGCCAGCAATGATGACACGTCAGCCAAGCATCTGTCCAGCCCCAGGCACCCGGCCCACAGATCTTTAATCCTCATGGCCACCTGGCACGGGAGGTGTGCCAATCCCCATTTACAGGTGAGTAAACTGAGGCCCCACGAGGTGAGCTCATTAGCTCGAGGGCACGTAGACTCTAAGAGGAGGAGCTGGGCGTGGACCAGGCCTGTCAAGATGACTCAGAGCCCCAGCCCGGCAGGAGGAGGGTCTGGCCCTGGGAGGAGGCACCCACGGGGGCATCGATGCCACAACCAGGTCACCTCCCTATTCAGAAGCCGGGGTGGGGCACTCAGAGACCATCCAGCAACCATGGGAAACCGAGGCCCAGAGAGGGAAGGATCCTTGCCCAGGCCCTCGGAGGCCGCCCCACCTCTGCCCAGCGCCTCTCACCTTGCGCCAGAGCAGCTGGGCCTGCGGCAACCCAGTGCCCTCAATCTCATGTCGCATGCTGTTGAAGAGGGCCACGCCATACTGGTCTTCATAGAATCGGAGGAACTCCGTCAGGATCTTCCCGGTCTTCTCTGAAAGGGAAGGACAAACGGGCTATGAGGTTGGCATGACTGCTTCCGAGCAGTGACCAGGAAGGGGCATCCGCCTTGCCCCAAATCCCAGCTCATAAAACCATCCACACGGGCTCCGCACTCACATCTGCGTTGCATTTCTGGCCGGGGTGGGGCCTTTCCCACACACGGCTGGGTGAGCCTCTGGGCGGGAAAAGGGGCGATGACCGTGACGGTCAAACCAACAGAGACACAAGAAACCAACAGACAAGTGAAAAGATGCTCAGCCTCACCAGCCAGCAAATGAATGCAAACGGGAAGATTTCCTTTTCCCCATCAGACCAGCTGGAATGCAGAGAATAGGCACTTTAACCGGAGCTGGGGGAGTGGCAAGATAGGACTGCGTGTTTGGAGGAGGAGGGTGGTCATGTGCACAGTTCTAAGTGTGCATGGGGGCCCTTGCTCCTGTAGGAATCCAGCCTACAGAATGCACCAGAAATTGCCAGAAACAAGCCAATTGTGCATGAGGGGGTGGGAATGATTCAATACCCAACAGTTCACTCAGGTCGGACAGAAGATGAAGGGGACCTGGGTACATGTAACAAAAGGAAGGTGTCCGCACTCTGCCACGTCAGGACCTCTGCAGACTCCCATGTTGAACAGCATCGCATTTAAGATTATTCCTGTAGGTGCATGTGAGTTATTTACCCTTGGGGACCTCAAAGAAGAGGTCCAGGAGGCAGCACTCCAGGCTGCTAAGGGCGGCACATCTGAGTGTGGGAATGAGAAGCAGAGGGAGAGTTTCAGGTTCTGCTTTATTCATTTGTTTAGCATTTGAATTATTTTATGAGCATGACTCTTTTTGCAATTAAAAAAAAGATCAACATTCTAAAATGAACTCATCCACCAGATTAACTACCACTTTGCAGTCACTGGCTGTTGGCCTCTCTCTTCTGCTAAACCTGCTAAAGCAGGTTTTAAACAAAGAAGGGGATGTCCCAGGGTGCAAGAGCAGGCCCAGCACTAGCTGCCCAGGCCTCCCTATTGACAGATGAAGAAACTGAGGTCCACAGAGGGTCATGACCCACACCAAGGGGCCTCCTCCTTGGGCAAGCCTTCCCTGCCCTAAGTAGCTGGACTTGGGGTCTGTGCTGGCCCACTCTGCAGCTCCCCTCACTGGGCCTCAGTTTCCCCGTGTACACTGGGAGGATCAACTCAATCATGGACAGGCCCTACCACCTCTAACAGTCTTGGACTCAAGGTTCCAAAGACCTGGTCCTTTCTCAAATGAAAAGGGGCTGACATGACGCCATCCCTCCCACCGCTGGTCCCTAGATAGCAAGAGTACCCAGCAAGGACAGTGCTTCATTTAATCCTCTCAATAGCTCCCTGGGGCTTCCCTGGTGGCTCAGCAGTAAAGACTCTACCTGCAATGCAGGAGTCACAGGAGACACAGGTTCAATCCCTGGGTCAGGAAGATCCCCTGGAGGAGGGCATGGCAATCCACTCCAGTATTCTTACCTGGAGAATCCCAGGGACAGAGGAGCCTGGCAGGCCATGGTCCAAAGGGGTTGCAAAGAGTCAGACATAACTGAAGTGACTTAGCATGCGTACAATAGCTCTGCGGGGTATGGTTGGTGTCATCCGCGTTTACAGAGGAGAACACTGAGACTCAAAGAGGTTAAGTCACTCACACAAGGTCACCCAGCTAGTGAGTGAGACTGCTGGAATGCAGTCCTGGGGCCCAGGCTGAGAGGAGGTGCCACTCCCCATACCAAGGGTCTGTGGCAGACCCACTCCCTCCACCCCTTCCAGAGGCAGCTCAGCCCATGGGCCCCTCTTCACAGGCCTGTGCTTTCCTTCCTGGAACAAGCTCATGTCTGTTCAGATTCTGTTTTCAGGGGAGGAAGGGGAGAACAAATGAGGAATTTGCTTTGAATGCCTATTTTTTAAAGACCATAAACAACCAGAACTCTCTCAAAGGCCATGAGAATTGTTCTGAAAAACGATGAGGTGGGAGGGGGTGGTGGGGGAAGAGATGGGGCAATGAACTGGGGCCAAATAGAGAAAAGAGGATTGCAGACAAAGGTCCATGAAGTCAGAGCTACGGTTTTTCCAGTAGTTGTGTACAGATGTGAGAGTTGGACCATAAAGAAGGCTGAGCACTGAAAAATTGATGCTTTTGAAGTGTGGTGCTGGAGAAGACTCTTGAGAGTCCCTTGGACTGAAAGAAGATCAAACCAGTCAATCCTAAAGGAAATCAGTCCTGAATATTTATTGGAAGGACTGATGCTGAAGCTGAAACTCCAATAATTTGGCCACCTGATGCAAAGAGCTGACTCATTAGAAAAGACCCTGATGCTGGGAAAGATTGAGGGCAGGAGGAGAAGGGGACGACAGAGGATGAGATGGTTGGAAGGCATCATTGACTCAATGGACATGAGTTTGAGCAAACTCCGGGAGATGGTGAAGGACAGGGAAGCCTGGCGTGCTGCAGTCCAGGGCTCACAAAGAGTTGGACATGACTGAGCGACTGAACAACAAAGGAGAGCAGACAATAATAATATTGATAAACATGTAGTCATCATCATAGTCGCTCCCTTTTATTAAGTGTTAACCCCGGTCGATGGGGTAGGAAGGTTTACATGCATGACCCCAAAGAATCTTCACGAAAACCCTAGGCAGTTGGTGCTATGGTTTGTCCATTTTAGGGATCAGGAGGGTGGCAGACCCAGGACAGGAGAACCAGGTTCTCAGCCTCCAGCCCAGGCTTTGGTCCCAACCCTGCCTCAGCAGACACCCAGTGCACACTCTCCCAACAGGCAAGATGGGTAGGTTTGGCCCTTGGATCTCAAGGGTCCTCTAGCCACAGCTCCAGGATGCCTGCCTCGGCCCTGGTGCACCCAGCCTGATACAGCATCGTATCCAGAAGGGCCAGGAACTGCCCTGACCCTTGGGGAGACACCCCCAGGAGGAAACTCCCATCCTGTGCCAGGAACTCAAACCCAGGTCTGCCTGACTCATAGCATGCTCCTAGCTGCCAGGTCAGCAAAGCCCAGACATCACATCCAGGCAGGGAGTGTCTGGGTGCATAAGGCCCCAGGCTGGACTGGGGAGGACAGGAAAGGGAGGGCCCAGCCAGGAGAAAGCCCAGGAATCACCCTTTCAAGGGGCATCGAGGCCCATGTTGGGTGGGACTGTGGGTTGGAGAGGACGCCAAGAAGTAAAAAACAGAACGAGGTGACCTAGATGGGGCCAGAAGGCAAAGGTGAGGCCTGAAGCAGTGGAGCTGAGAGGGGCAGAGTAGGGGGAAGAAGGAAATTCATCTCTCGTGCTGGGATGCAGATGAGTTATCCAAGTGAGGCTGTGGGACCAGAGTCCAGGAGGGGAGGGCACGAGCAGCAGGGGGAGAAGTCACCTGGCAGAGGATGGAGAGGGGAGAGGAGGAAATGTGGGGTGCCTCACTCAGAGGGAAGGAGAAGACGACCCCATGGGCCCTGGGCCCATCTCACCCAGCTGCAATGACAGATGTGTCTTGCCACTGAACTCAAGGACCGTACATACCTGGACCTGTTTTCAAATAAATTCTTTGCCACTTGAGATTCCAGAAGCAAACAGACCGGAGAAAACGGGATCTCTCAGTGATTCAAATCTGCTGCCCAACTTGGGAGCCTAATGGATGGGGAGATGGAGGGGGGCTGGTCTCTAAGGACTGAGTACGAACCCCAGGAGGGGGGCGCTGGGCACAGGCAGGGGCTGAGCCAAGCAGTTACTGAGTGCCCACTTCTGGGCCACACCCCGGAGGGCTGTGGACCAGGCTGGGCGAGAGGTCAGGGACTAGAAGGAGGGTCCCGACACAGCGCCAGGGAACTGGGGAGCTCAGCTGAGGTCTGGCAGCAGAGGAGGCTCTGGAAAAGGAAGATCGAGGGGGAAGAGGGCCGCGGGATGGCTTCTTGGCAGCCCCTAAGCCCATTCCTGAGAGATGTCCTAAGACAACTTGGAGGAACCGCCACGTGCTGGTGCAGAGGATGAGGAGTTGAGGGTGAGATGTCTGGGCTGGAAAGACCTCCAGGAGGAAGGTGAGGTAGGGGGGTCCAGTCCCCTCCAGGGACAAACAGCTCGCAGGGAGGAGTCCTGAAAAGTGTCCCTAGCGGCCCCTCCGGCCAGATGCTGCTGAAAGAGGATGTAGGTGGGCATCCCGGCCTGGAGAAGGCTCTTCCGGCCTGCTAAGCTCCAGTAGGGGTAGGAGGGTCACAGCCTGGGCAGCCCTCTCCCTGTAAGACCCACTCAGCACTCCACTCTCTCTCCCTCCTTGCCCCCCTGCAGCGGTGAGCTCCCTGGAGTCACCAGAGGGGTTTTATGACTCAGTGTCCCTTCCTGGTGTCTGTGAGTGGTCCCTGAGACCTGAGGTGTCCCTCTCTCCTTCACGCCTGCCTGTACGAGTTCTTCCTGCTCTCCCCCCACGGCTTCTGGAGACACCACAGGCCAGGGATTCGGGGCCTCATCACCCCAAAGGGCTTCCCCAATTACTCAGTGATAAAGAATCTACCTGCCATGCAGAGACCCGGCTTTGATCCCTGGGTTGGGAAGATCCTCCTGGAGAAGGGAATGGCAACCCACTCCAGTATTCTTGCCAGAGGAGCCTGGCGGGCTACAGTCCATGGGGTCGCAAAGAGTCAGACACGACTAAGCGCCTGAGCACCAACACCCCGAAGGGGACTGTGAGCCAGAGAGGGTGAGGGGCTCACCTGAGGTCACACACCCAGACCAAAGCAGTTAGGGTTCTAGCCCACACCCCGCTGACCCCCTCCTGATGCCAGGCTCTGACCACTGCCCACAGGGCATCCCTCCCCTGAGAGGGCGGGGCGGGAGGGGTTGCCCAGCAACCAGGTTGCTTCTGGGAGAGGCTGGAGAGGACAGCATGCCGGCCTCACCCACCTTCGACACTTTCCCACACATCTCCTCCTTCCTTTCCTGCACTGACTCAGGCCTAGGTGCTGTCAGATAGAGAAATACGAGGGTAATGACAGAGCCCGCCTGCCCACCTCAGGCCCCATGAGGCGGCCAGAATCCCAGTCCTGAAGACCCCGGTCCCGTGAGCTACCCAGCTCTCTCAGAGCCTCAAGTTGCCCATGTGTAAAATGAGCACACCCAGAATCCAATTCCAGACCTCCACAGATGTGACTGCTATAATCGTAATCAACCTTGAATATTCATTGGAAGGACTGATGCTAAAGCTTCAATACTTTGGCCACCTGATTCAAAGAGCCAACTCATGGAAAAGACCCTGATGCTGGGGAAGATTGAGGGCAGGAGAAGGGGGTGACAGAGGATGAGATGGTTGGATGGCATCACCGACTCAATGGATGTGAGTTTGAGCAAGCTCCAGGAGATGGTGAAGGACAGGAGAGCCTGGCATGCTGTAGTCCATGGGGTCACAAAGAGCCAGACATGACTAAGCGACCAAACAACCACAATCATGGTGCTCAGAGACTGCTTGGAAGTTTGTTTTTTTTTTTTAATGATTTATTTTAATTGGAGGCTAATTACTTTACAATATTATAGTGGTTTTTGCCATACATTGACATGAATCAGCCATGGGTGTACATGTGTTCCCCATCCTGAAGCCCCCTCGCACCTCCCTCCCCACCCCATCCCTCGGGGTCATCCCAGTGCACCAGCCCTGAGCACCCTGTCTCATGCATCGAACCTGGACTGGTGACTGTTTCAAATATGATAATATACATGTTTCAATGTTATTCTCTCAAATCATCCCACCCTCACCTCTGCTTGGAAGTTTTATTAGCAGGTATAGCTTTCATAGTTTGAAAAAATCCAATAACGACATTAAAAAAAAAAAAAAAAAGGACCAGGAAGAGAATCACAAAATAAGGATCAGTAGCTCTTCAATAAACAAAAACCTGACAAAGGGAGGGCTCCCGAGGAAGAAGGAGCTGCACAGAGGTTAAGAGGTGAGGACACTGGCCTTGTGCAAGGCACACGTGGGAACCCGGGCTCCCACCTGACCCTGGGGGGACTCCTGGGGCACCGGGGCCAATCGCTGGGCCCTCCTGGGGCCCCTCCCAGCACCTCCTGCCGAATAAGGAGGCAAGCTCTCCCCACTCAGACACAGGGCCCCATGCACACCCCCAAAGTCTTCAAATGGCCTGGAGGTGAATATTGGTAAATAAACCCTCCATTTACAAGGGAATAAACTAAGGCCCAGAAAGGTTAATGGTTCACGAAAGGTCATGCCACTCTTCAGTTCACAAAAGCTCCTGAGCACCTTCCTGGGGTTGTCATGGACCACCTGTGGGGGTCGTGATTTCTTTACGAGCCCAGGAGGACAGCCCCTGAAGTCTGGGGCTCTGTGCCCAGCCACCACTGTGTTCTGCGACCCCAGGGAGCCACTGCCCACCCACGGCCTCTACCTCCAGGCAACATCCACAGAATGAAGGCAGTGGGCTCCGCTGGGATCTGAAGAGGCCACTGCCCAGGACATGGGGGCCAGGGTGAAATACACACAACTCTCTCCCCCGACCTGGAGGCTGTTTTGGAGTCAAGCCTTGAAGCAAGTTGGTTGCATCCTTATCTCTGATTCTTAGCAGGACTGGAACCGTGGATTAATGGCTCTCAAAAGGCCATCTCACTCACAGTCAACAAAAGCTCCTTGAGCACCTCTGGAACCATTGAGGGTGACCTGGGGGACCCTCCTTACCATCTAGTCTTCCTGACTCGGACCCTCAGCACTAACTCCCAGAGGGGACCAGGGTGCCTCGCCATGCAGGACTTCGGCATGTTCAACAGCTCAGGTAATGCTGAGAGATCCTGTCACCTCCTCTTTATAGACAAGATAACTGAGGTACAGGGAGACTTGGAGACCTTCTGAAAGACACTCAGCTTAGAAGGTGAAAGAGGTGGATTCTAAACCTAGTCTCACACCAAAGCCTGCACAAACCCCCACCTCGTAAAGCCTCTTCATTCCCAACACAATTTCCAAAGCCCTGTCTTACACTTTCCTGCTGGGTCTCCACCTGCTCCCAGAGGTGGGCAAGGCAGGTTTTATAGTCCCATTCTACAGATAAGGAAACCAAGGTTCAGAAAGGCAAGGTGACTTTTCCAAGGTCACGCAGCTGGCGACAATCAGAGCCAAGAGTGGTCTGGGGGTCTCCAGCCCCTGTCTGGTAGAGCCAGCAGGGAACCTTCACACCTACTGGGAACTCGCTTGTCCATCTTCTCCGGACCTCAACCTTCCTACTGGTAAAATGGGTGCGTGGGTTCCTATCAGCTCAGCTGATCTAAAATCTCAACGACAATCTAATCAGTGCTGTGCTGGCACCAGAAGCTGACTGGGGTGCTGGTCTCAGCACCGTATCTGAGCTGCTGGTGAGTCAGCTCGGAGTGGGAGTTGACCACAGTCCCCTCAGGCTGGACAGAACTGGGGTGAGGGGAGCAAGACTCAGCATCACCCCTCACTTGCCAACTCAGCACCATCTCCACTGGGCATGCAGCTCTGGGCTTAAAGTCTGCTCCCAATATGCTGTGTGGCTTGGTCAAGGCACTTCCCTTCTCTGAGCCTTTGTTTCTCCCTCTGCAAACAGCACACCAGTATCTGCCTAGTCAGTGTATAAGATCATTGGGTTAAAGAGTGCTTCCCAGGTGGCTCAGCGGTAAAGAATCCGCCTGCCAATGCAAGAGATGCAGATTCAATCCATGGGTTGGGGAGATTCCCCTGGAAGAGGAAATGGCAACCCACTCCAGTATTCTTGTCTGGAGAATTCCATGGAGAGAGGAGCCTAGCCGGCTACAGTCCATGGGGTTACAAAAAGTCGGACACGACTCAACACACACTCACGGGCTAACGAGCAGAATACACTTCATCTTGGCGAGGGGGAGGCGTGTCGCTAACGGGGCGCCTTTTAAGCACCTCCTGTCCAAGCTTCCTCTAAGCCAGGGAGAGGCCCTTGAAACAGGGGCTGGGCAACCCTGGCCTGGCCCAACCTCAGGGCCAGAACCACCAGCAGGCAAGGCAGCGGAAGCATGTTAATCTCTGATTTTCCAAACTGACAACATTAAGGATCACGCTACTTCCTGCACTCAGATAGCGGGGGCTGGGCAAGAAGTCGGGGAGGCCCTGAGGTGGCCTGAAATCCCCTGGAATCTCTGGGGGCCATTGTGCTCAGAGAAAGGGCTTGCTGAGCTGACGATGGGAGGAAAGGCTACAGGGGTCCGCAGAGAACGGGCCCAGAAAGGTGCACCCTGAGAGCCTCCATGCCAAGCTCAGGAGATGCTTTGCCTTCTCGTGGACCTCCCAAGCCCAGCACACGCCACATCTGTGTCATGTGGACCATCCCACAGACCTTCAGCTCAGCCCTGGAGAGGTGGTGTCTGAACTGGAGGAATGTTTCCGATGAGGAGGCCCAGCCCCAGAGAACTGAGCCCTGCCCAGTCCCTCAACTGGGGAGCAGCAGCAGCCGGATCTGGCCCAGGTCTGGGACCCGCCTCCACGCTGACAAGGTGCCGGGAGGAAGGGGACGATCACAAGCCAAGATCGCATCAGCCCTGGCCCAACCCTGGGGACCTCGCACTGGTCCCAGCCCTGGACTGTCCCGAGCTGAGGGCACTGTGCCAGACCTGACCCTGGCTCATCCGGTCCCTCCAGTGGGTTCGGGGGCCACACCTCACCCATGAGGCCGGCCGGGTTTCAGGGCTGAGAGATTTGCGGACTGAAACCAGCACCCTGCAGGGCGGGGCAGGCCCACAACCTGCCTGCCTGGTTCCTAGAGCACTGGGGGGGCTGGAGGGGGTGGGGAGAGCAGACCCAGGGTGGGGAGGTGGGCAGGCAGCCAGGGATACCAACCCCACCCACCCCAGAGCCAAAGGAACAGGAGAGGCGGAGTGGGGGCAGGGACCGAGCTTGCCTGCGTCAGAGTGCTCCAGAGTGCCTCCATCTCCATCACCTAGGAGAGCAGGACAAGCTAGAGGGCCAGAGCACTGGGGACACTCTCCAAAGGCCACACAGCAGGTCCCGGCAGAGCTGGGTCGGCATGGCAGCCCCCATGCTGGCCCAGGGCTTCTCTGCTCCATCACCCCATTATCATTATTAACACATAACCGCAGCGGCCACGTGCTCGCAGCCCCGCTGCACCCAGGTTCGCACGAGTCATTTGATGTGTTGTCCTCACTCTATATAGGAGAAAACTGAAACTCAGAGAGGTGAAGTGACTCCTCTGGGGACACACAGCTGGTCAGTTATATGGACCCAGAACAGTCTGAGTGTCAACAGGGAACCAAAGTTTGGGTGAATGCATCTCACCTCCACCTTGCAGACTGCCAGCCACTGGGGCTTCTCACCACACTGGCCGGGTGGGTGGCCACGGTCAGAAAGGCTGACAAGGCTCCCACTCAGGACCTGTAATCAGGGGCAAAGCCAGGAAGAGGGGGGTAATGACAGGCTCCATCAGCCAGCAGGGGAGGGGGTCTGGCAGCCTGCCCGTGAGAAGAGCCCAAAACAGTAGCTAGAATCCTGCAGAGCCGAAGGCAAGAAGAGAGCAGGACAACTGGGCGCCCCCAAGGGGGACAGCCGAACCCCCTGAAGGGGACAGTGCCCAGAGAGGGCGAGGGGCCGATCCAGGGTCACCCCACTCCTGGGTGCTTGTGCCCCCCAGCACACGGCCATCAGGGTGGTGGGCTTCCTAACTGACTCGGGGCTGGTCAAGAGGCCAGAACAGCTCGACCCAGGCTACACCACTAGTCACTGCCTACCCTCGCCCCAGCCCAGGCCCCTCCCAGCTTATTCCTGCCACAGCCTCCAAATTTCCCCCACCTCCACTCCTGGCTCGCTCCCTGTCCTTCCCACACACAGGAGCCACAGGGATCTTTTTGTTAGAACTCTCACCCTGAACCTCCCCTGCTCAAACGCGTCCATGGCTCCCACTGCCTTGAAGACAAAGATCCAGCTCCTCAGAGTACCCGCAGACCCTGCACACCCTTCCTCACCGTGGGGTTCCCCCAGGTCAGGGACACCCCCCCTCCTCACTCTCCAATGCCCCTTCCCCCCGGGAGGTCCCCAGGCTGGATGGGACCTCCACCCACTCCCGTAGCCTCCCCCATCCCCAGTGATCTCAAGGTGGGTAAGGCCTGTTCCCTCTCTGATGCCCCCGGACAGCACCCACCACATCTAGAACTGACCTGGCACAAAGGAGGAACCAACAAGGAGGAAACCCAGAGGGAGAGGCCAGGTGGGGAGCCGCCACCCCATTGAGCAATACAGTTCCCCACACACGCCCCAGAGATTTCTCACCACAGAAAGGAATGCCCAATGCCCAACCCGGGAGCTGCAGCAGGGGTCCCAGGACTACGAGAAAGTGCCCAGTACCCCCCTTCTCCCCAGGGAAGGGGGCTGCCACCCTCGAAGCTTCCTCCCGACTGGCCTCAGGCGCCCCAAAAGGACCCTCTGCTGGGTACCCCTTCCCTGGAGCCAGTTATGAACAAGGAAAGGTATCTTCCCATAATCTGGCAGCCCATGGCCCACCACGGCCTGGGAATGACTGACCCCTGACCATGCACTGGCCCCATGCCTCACGTGGAGATGAAAACGGCCCTGGGAGGGAGGGTCCTCACCACCCCACTCCCACCCACCATGTTCAGTGGGGGAAATGGAAGCATGGGGCAGTTAGGGAGCCCACCTGGCATCACACGCCTGGTGAGGCATGATGCCGACTGGAGATGCCCAGCCCTGCAGGGGGACTTGTCACAGAGCCCTGGCCAAGCCCCGGGAGGTGGGGACATCTGCCACCCTCCCCCACAGAGGAAACAGAGGCTGTGAGACCTGCTGGTTTGACCCAGGTCAGCCAGCTGTCAAGCGCTGGAGCCCAGCTCCAAGCTAGGACCTGAACCCAGGCTCTCGGGCTGTGGCAACACATGGGAGACAGTCACACCAAGCCCTTCTTAAAGGATCTCACTGGACCCCGGAGACCAAAGTTCATCCATTGCTGAACTCTCAGCACCTGCCACAGGGCCTGGAAAACTGCCCCCAGCGTACACACCATGCCAGACTGGACCCAGCTCTCAGTCCTGCCTCCCTCCCCGGTGCCTTGTGCTGCACCCTCTGCCTGAAGCTCCCTTGCCCCTCGTTAATACAGTTCAAACTCTTAACCAGACATCATTTCCTCCATCACAGTGCTCTTCAGTTTCACATTTGCATGTAATTATAATAATAAGTGGGGCATGAGCTAATGCATGCAACACTTAGCCCAGTGCCAGGCACAGAGGCAGCTGCCATATGTGTTAACAATTATCATCTACGTTATTTCCTTTAACCCTCACCTGGAGCTTCCCTGGTAGCTCAGACAGTAAAGATTCTGCCAGCCATGCAGGAGACTTGGGTTCCATCCCTGGCTCAGGAAGACCTCCTGGAGAAGGAAATGGCAACCCACTCCAGTATTCTTGCCTGGAGAATCCCATGGACAGAGGAGCCTGGCGGGCTACAGTACATGCGGTCTCAAAGAGTTGGACACGACTGAGCGACTAACACTTTTACTTTCAGAGTTAACTGTTAAACCCATTTATAGAGGAGGAACGGGAGGCTCAGAGAGATGAAGTGATTTCCCCAGCATCACAGAGGTACGAGCAAAACCAGGACACAAAGCCAAGCCAGGCTCTGCTTACCGCTCTACCCCAGCATCGAGAACTGTGCAGGCCATGGAGAAGGTGCTCAGGAGTCCTCAGTGACTCTCTCTGGCACATTCCCCACTCGCGCAGCAGCCCCCCAGGTCAGGCTGGCACCTTGGTCACGTCTGTAAGCCAGGTGCCCAGTACAGCACCATTGTTAGGAGAGGAGAGCGGGTTTCTCACAGAGGCAGGTGTGTTCCGGGGCCGAGCTCGAAGCAAGAAGCAAATCTGAGCTGCCAGTGGCCTCTCTGGGCCTTAGTTTCCTCATCTATAAACCCCGTGGATGGAGGAGCCTGGTGGGCTACAGTCCGTAGCATCGCAAAGAGTCAGACACGATTTAACGACTAAACGACAAAACAACAAAACGGGCATAAGATGAGAGTCTTGCCCTCAGCTCACCTGGTGACCTGGGGTCCTCAGGAGACGACAGTTTCTGTTAACAGTCAAAGCGCAAGGCTCATGGCTATGATCATAACCTTCAACACCTACAAAAGTCCTGCAGGAGATATTGGGTTTTGCTGCTTACAAAGGGCCACATGAGCCTTATGAAGGTTCGTGGCTGTTATCATAACCTTCAGCACCTGTGAAAGCCCTGCCCTGGCGTGTTCCCTCGCTAACGGGCCAGGCACATACGCTGATCAGGCCACTGGACTTGGGAAGGGCTCTGTGAAATCCAAGGGCAAGCTCTCCACTGGGCAGACGGGGAAACTGAGGCTGCAGGAGCAGGGAAGAGGCAGCCAAGGCCCAGCTCCCTGTGAGGGCAGTGAGGGAGTCAAATCCAGGGGCTTCAGTGCCCAGCGAGGGAACCTGCCTCTGGTCTTGGGGGTCTCTGGCCTGGAACGCTCTCCCAGAGCCCACCCTCTCCGCCTGGCCCTCAGGACCACCCCCCAGACAAGTCCAGTCCCCTGGAGACTCCACCACCGCAGCCCCTGCTTCTCCTGGGGGCTTTTTGCAAGTGTCATGACTGTATCACCACCCGACGCAGACAGAGACCCAGCACCAGGCTTATATCTGGGCCAGGTGGGTGCTCGACAAACACGTGCCAAAGGAACAGCCCCTGGTGGGAGGTCACCCGGTTTCAGATGCCAAAACGGTGGCCCCGGAGGCCTGGGGAGGAGGCTAGCTGGGTCTCCCATTACGAAGGCAGCTTTGGGGCAAGGCAGCGGCGGGGGGCGGGCCAGAAGGAGCCGGCCAGGAGCGCTTACAAAGCTGCCTTTACAGCTCTTCTCACTTAGCAAATATTTAACCACGGCTCAGCGACGCAGGTCTTCTGGTGGGAGAGTGTGTGTGCTGGGAGACCAGAGCTGGGAGCGGGGGAGGGGGCTGAAGTGAAGGCCCAGAGAAGTGTCTCCCACCCCAGAAAGGCAGAGCGCAGACCCGCCCACCAGGGACTGCCCTGCCACCTCGAGGAGGAGGAGGCCACCTCAGTGGGAGGCAGTCGATTCCCATCTTGACACAGAGGGAAACAAAAGCTCTCTCATCCCCTCCGGCCCCTCCCTCGCCGCCTGGCAGAGCCCCGAGTCGGCTGCGGGCACCACCCGACAGTTGGTGGCTTGTTCTGGGAGCCCAGACCCAGGAGTCCCTGCTCTCCGGGAACACAGACCCAAGCCGGGCGGGTGAAGAAGGGGCGCCCAGGGCCCCCGCAGCACCCTCCACCCAGGGCAGGACAGGGAGGGGGGCCCCCTTCCACTCCGGGGAGCACGTCTGGGATTGGGCTCCCCAGTCTGGTGTCCTGCACCAGACCTGCCACGGCCAAGGCCACATCCCGGGCCAACAGAGCCACGGAGGGAGGAAAGGAAGGTCAAAGGCCACCTGGAGGACCAACCTCCCACCCTGCCCACCCGGCTCCACGTCCCCCATCCTCCTGCCCCAGAGAGAGCCCTGGCTTGGGAGCCAGACAGACATGGGACAAGTCCTAACCCAGTGGTCCGGGGACTCGCCTGAGCCTCAGTATTCTCCTCTGTGGACTGGGGATAATTAGCTGTGGCCATCAGGCCGGGCACAGAGGCAGCTCATCTATGACGGTGATTTTGTAAACACTAACCTCCACCCGCCCAGTCTCTGTTCCTACTGGCTTCTCAGCAGCATCCCTCGCCTCCATGCTCTTCTTTTCTTCCTCGCCATGCCCCCTGGAGCCTGAACCCTTATAACCTGGGGCCTGCCCATTGGTCACGACTGCCCTGAGGCCACGGTGCCCCACGACACATGCCTGCTCTCAGCCCAAAGTTCAGAGTGCTGAGGCTGGACCAGGCACCCAGGGCCCTCTGCCACAGCACCCTCGCACTGGCAGCTGCCCGCCACAGGTCCACTGTCCCTTAGCGCCCAGACTGGAGTTAAGACCCTGAGGTGCCCAGGCAAAGCTCACTGCCTGAGCCCTTCCTCCACGACCAGCCTGGCATCTAGCATCGCCACCCAGCCCCTCCCTGCAGCCACCAAGCAGCAGTCCACATCCTCTGTCGACCAGCTCAGGGTCAACCTAAAGGGTGGCGGGGGGCAGAGCCAAGGACAGGTGAGGGTCTCGGGGTTCCATCGTGCTGGCTGAGAAAGGTTTCATGTCCTCATTCATTCATTCATTCAGCAACCACAGGGCACTGAGCATTCAGGAGTGACTCAGACACACCCAGTCCCCGTTGTCCAAAGAAGACAGACTGTCAACAAAACCTACAATGGGACACGGTAAGTCCCCGGCTGGGGGTAACAGAAGAACCCAGAGGAGGGATGGCTAACCCAGCCTGCAGAATCAGGGAAGACTTCCAGGAGGAGGTGGCCCCCGAGACATGAAGGGGTGCTGGTGAGGCAAAGGAGGACGGCTGGGCAGGGAGAGCATGCCAAGCAGAAGACACAGGGAAAGCACAGATTCAGACACACATTCAGCGAAACATTCATCTTTTCCACACACATCTGTGAGTACCCTCCTAGGTCAAGAAGGGCACTTTCACAGAAGAGTGTAGTGTCAAGGTTCTGGAATTCAATCTTGGTTCCAATACTAACCTCACTGGCTCACTAGCTGTAGGACTTTGGACATGGGGCTTAATTCTCTCTGAATTGCAGTTTTCTGGGCTGTAAAGTGGGAGGAAGAATAGTACCCACCTGGTCGGGTTTTCATAAGGATCAGGGAAATGAGGGAAGCCCCAGAGCCTCAGCATACGGGGGCCGGTGCAGTCAATGATGACGCCTGAACGACCCACAGGAGGACTTGCACCCGCCGGAGCGCGGGTGGCCAGCAGGGGGGTGGTCAGGCGCGCAGTGGGGTCTTTCACAAGCTCAGGGGTCCCACAGTGTGTCCACCTGTGCTACCAGCCGTTTTCTGCGATCTGTTTCACGCCATGAAATGGGGACCAGAAAAACAGAACCAAAATAGCAGCTACCTGGTCCCTCAGCAGGCCGCTCAGAGGATGGGAAGGTGACACACTTGGGGTCCGCTCGTTCTGGGCCCTGGGCCTTCAGAGGTTAACCACTCAGAAAGGGAAATTCCATCTATCTTCTTATCCATCACTCTATCCCTCCCGCCTCCCTCTCTCTCCCTCTCTCTCTCTCTCTCTCTCTCTCTCTCTCTCTCACACACACACACACACACACACACGTGCCTGCAGGGCTGGATCCCTGGGTCCAGGGGGGAGGGGGTGGGGGCAGGAGGGAAATCAAAGGCAAGGAGAAAGGGGAAGTGCACAGAGAAACATCAATGAAGATTCAGAAACCAAACACCGACAAACCGCAAGCCACCAGACCGTGGGGGACCACAGTGCGTCTGCTCCTCACCACGCGGTTTCTTGAGCTCCCTGTATCTCTGAGCCTCTGCTTCCCGCAGGTGGACTCACAGGTGGACAAGGCTACGGGCGAGGCTAGCTGGGAAAGTGCTTTGAATGAATACGTCTCGTGTTCATACCGCTCTCTCTGTTTTTCCTTTTGTGTCTTACTGAACTGACTAAGGCGTCCAGCTCAATGCTAATGAAAATACCTCTGTGGCGTCAGCATCAAATTTGCTCAGGCTTGTTCGGTGTGTGACGAATGACACTGTCAAGGCCTGAGTACCAGGTAAGGGCTGCTACAGGCAAGGAGGGGGAACTCAGCTCATCTCCCACAACAAAAGGGTTGGAAAATTCCCAGGGAAAAGCGATGCTATGGGAAGTCAGGCACAGCCATGCCCATGGAGCCTGTTCTGAGTGACCCACCATGGCAGACAGGATCCACAAGGGCCTTTCTATCTCAGGTGCCCAGGGGTGGGACAGGTGACCCTATTAGAGTAGGGAGCTCCCTGTCCCTGGAGGCATACAAGCAGGAGTCCGATGGCCAGTTGGCAAGGAGGTTGCGGAGAAGATCCTGTCCCAGGAGACAGGTTAGCAGTAAAAACAGACCTAGCTCTGCAACTGCCGGTGAACTTCCCAAACCTGTTTCTTTATCCATAAAATGGGGGTAAGAATAGCATGCACCTCACAGAGCTCTTGTGAGGACTACCTCAGAATGTGTTTCTAGCACTCTGCCTGACCGTTGGAAGAGCCCAATGAATGCCAGCTACCATTCTAATAACAAGCAATCACTAGTAAGTGCCAGTTACTGTGGCCAAAGCCTAACGGAAAAAGGGCTAAACACAGACACACATCCCACACATTTCATCAGCTGATGCCCTCTGACACCACCCTTTTCTCTAAGTCCAAGCCAAGCTGCTTCCCTAGCTGCCTCGGGACCCAGACCTCTCCCCTGCTCCACCTATCTACCATCCATCCATCCATCCTCCTATCCATCACTCTATCCCTCGCTTACACACACACACACACACACACATACACACACACAGAGCTGCCTGCTGTGCTGTCTCCCTGGGTCCAGTGGGAAGTGGGGTGGGGGCCCGCAAAGGGAGACAAGCCCAGGGAAAGAGAGAGGAGGGAGAAGGAAGATGATCAACTCTGAAAATTCACTCATGAGTTTTGCTGCTGAGCCAGAAGGAAACCCAATCCTGGGCTGGAATGCCAGCAACCCTCAGCATGGAGAGGTTTCATGCAGATGGAAAATGGAAAGTTTATTCAAATAACAAGACTCCCATAGCCAGCAGAGGACACGGGTCCTGCCCCACCCTGGGGTCAGCAGCTGCAGGTCTCCTCAGGCACCAGAGGACCCCACCTCATATGCCTCATTCCAGGTGCCAACGTGCCCCCCGCCTGTGGAAACTCTGCTCTCGGCCAACAGGCCCATGTTCTGTGTCTGCTTGTCCAGGGGTCCCTTGAAGATGAGTGGGGAAGGGGTGCCCATCTCTCCCTGGGCAGTAATGATAGATTCTAAGCATGAGTTCCAGGTAGGGATGCAGGCTTTAGATCGCTGGGGTCTGAGTCTGGGCACCTGACTGCCGCCGGGTGACCCTGGCTCTCCAGCTCCTCATCCGTCCAGTGAAGGAGCTGGATTCCATCTCCCTGGACCCTCAAAGCATTCCTCCAACTGTGACTGTCCCTGACAGCCACAACCCTCATTCAGGGCAGAACCCCTTGAGTCAACAGCACAACTCAGTCTTGACAATTAACTGGTGTCTGTTACTCCCATGAGGACAGGGACCCTGTCTGTCTCATTCATGACTGATCCCCAGCACCAAGCAGGGCAACTGTGCACAGAGAAATCTTGTCCCTGACTGTGAGATGACACCAGAGCACTCGACTCGGTCTCCCGGGCATCTTCAGGCACAGGGAGAGGTTGGGGTTTTCCAGAAAAGTCAGCTCAGGCCTGGGGACAGACCCTTCCCAGCCCCGGGAGGAGTGTTTGCCAGCGGCTCTCCCATCCCAGTGGGATGCTTCCTACAAAGGTGAGGCTGCATCTGGAGCCAGCCGGGCCGGTCCAAGGTCACACATCAGCAGAGACCAGGTCACCACCCCGGCACGCAAACCGAGCTGTCACCTAAGCTCGGATCCTCAGTTTCCTCTTCTGGCAGATTCTGTCAAATGATACAGCACCTGCACAGGGCCTGGGAAACTGGAGCTGAGCAGGATCCGCCCTTGAGCCTGGGCGGTGAGGGGGCTGGGGAGGGGGTAAGGGGGGTGTCTGCAGGACTGTCGCCTGGGGCAGGCACATCACCCTGCTCCTGTGTCCTTCATGAGAACACCCCAGCCCTACAGAGGGACAGATGCCCCAGCACTTTGAAAAATGACCACCAAAATGCAGTGCCCGTGGAGGTGCTGCTGCCATGGCCAGCAGGAACCATGGCAATAATCACCAGTTTCTGGGAAATTCCGGTTCCCTCAAATGCTTGCACTCTTTCAGTTCTGGGTCTCTGAAGAGATGACCCTCTGCCTATGACTCTTCTGCCTTCATCCCCTGGGTCTCACCTAGACATCCCCTCTCCTAACAAGCCTTCCCTGATCCTCCAAGTCTGGGTCACTTCTCCCTGGGGTCCCAGAGAGGCCTTTACCCCACCCCTAATCTTGGCTAGGGTTCCATACTGAGTCCTTCCTCCCAGAAAAGGGTCTCCGTGAGGATGAGAAGCTGCCTCCCCAGCTCGAGCACCCCAAGACCCGCACACGACCTGGCACTGAGAACAATGGTGGGATCGATGGATTAATCCCATGGAAATGATTAAGGCTGTCCAACAGAGCACTGTTTACAACAGTGGAAAACAGAAACAACCCGTGTTCAGCAATAGGGGTTTGGCTGAGCAAGTTAAAAGGCAGGCTATTGGGTCCATAATGGAATGTTCTGGAGCCTTTCTACATGCTGCAGGCGGATAGCCTGGTGCAGAAAGACTCTGCTGGGGAATTAATCCACCACCACTAGCTTGAACCCCTCCCCCACCCCAACTCATCCATCCCCGGCCACAGGTATCTCCAGGGTAGACAGAGAGTTAACACTTGCTACTGAAATGCAACCAACTCCAGTACTCTTGCCTGGAAAATTCCATGGACGGAGGAGCCTGGTAGGCTACAGTCCATGGAGTCGCAAAGAGTCGGACACGACTGAGCAACTTCACTTTAACATTCTTTCACTGTTCTTCCCCAGAGTAGCAGAAATAAAACCCTCTTGTTAAAGTCCAGCTAAGAAGTGTTGATGAGAAAGGGCTCCTTTCCCCCGATTCCCCTGCCAGGCTCTCAAGGATGCACCAGGAGGGCTCCTGCCCCCTCTCTCTAGCTACAGTCCACCTGTTCCCCTCCACAGATGGGCACCTGTCTGTACCCCAACTCTGGTGGCCAAAGTCCAGCCTGACCTTCGAGACCCAGCTTAACAACTCCCCACCCCTAGCACTTCCAGAATCTTCTCTGCCCCCCACCCCCAGAACTTCCAGAACCTTCTCTACCCTCTCCCTTTCTCCAGGCCCACCTTGTGCTTTGCAACCACCCCATGGAGGCTCTCATTAGGCCAAGATGGCTCTGATTCTGGAGTTAAAAGACTAAAATTTTCCCCCAAAAGACAGCCAAATTTTCCCCCAAAATACAGGCTATTCTTTTTTATTTGGTATATTAACCATGCAAAAGACAACAAGAGAGAAGGAAGAAAAAAATTAAATAATCCATTATCCTACCACCACCACCACCCCCAAACCTCTATTAACACACTGATGAATTTCCTTTCGTTTTTTTTTCCTACACCTGCACAGACCTAGTATGCACTTGCAGACACCCGGCTCATCTTTACTTTCAATGGCCACATGTTACACCATTGAACATTACCTACTGATAGACATTGTTTTGAGCTTCCTTGGTGGCTCAGACAGTAAAGAATCCGCCTGCAATGCAGAAGACCTGGTTTGATCCCTATGTTGGGAAAATCCCCTGCAGAAGGGAATGGCAACCCACTCCAATATTCTTGCCTGGAGACTCCCAACGGACAGAGGAGCCCGGTGGGCTCTACAGTCCATGGGGTTGCAAAGAGTAGGACATGACGGAGTGATGAACACTTTCACTTTCTTTCAGAGATTGTTTCCCTCCTTTTTTTTTTTTTTTTTTTTTTTTTTCTGTTGTAACCCAGCTGTAATGTAACCATCTGGTTGCATTCAGGTAAATTCGGGGTGTGGACTGGCCAGGCGGATTCACCAGGGGCTTCTGCCACCTTTCTGCCATCACTCCCACTGGTGGTGGGGGATGGTGAGGACCACCCGCCCTGGGCAGCCCCTCCCCACCCAGCCTACAGAAGCACCCAATGCCGATGGTCATTGTTCTAAAACCCAGATGACCACCCAAGCCCTGGGTGGGGTCAGTGGCAGGACCCCAGCCTGCCACAGTACCCGTCCTGGAAGGGTCCATTTTTCTGACCAGGAACTGAGACACCAAAAGGGGAAGGGACTTGAGTCGCTTGAGGGACCCTGGGTGAGTCCCTGGGCCTCTGCCCCTCTGCCCACAGGGCAGGCTCCCAGAAGCAGTTCCTCCCAAATTCTGCCACCATCTCAACAGGAAAACAGGAAAGCTGAGCTGGGCAGCCAGCGACAGTTATTGCCAAGAGAGCCCTCAGACAAGCACCTCCAGGGCCCACGCAGGCGAGTTCTCTAAGAGCGCGGTCATCTCATCACGATGCACCCTCTGATAATTATTTAATTAATGACTGGCTGGTAAGCACTTATATGCTGCATCTCTCCAGCGGAGCCTTGAGCTCTAGGTGGGCAGGGCCCAGACATGCTTGGTTTGGGTACCAAGCATACAGTGGATCCTCAAGGGGTAAAGCTGTGCTCCAGTGTCGGCCACACAGTGAGTCAGGGGCACCAGGACCCAGGGGTTGCGTCCCCCACCTGTCACACCAGGGCTCAGTCCTGGAGGCCCAGAGCACAGAGCGGTCAGGAGCTGGGGGAGGGTCAGCCCATCCTAGAGTGAGTGCCTGGGCCCTGCCTCTCCAGGCCTCACCCCTGGGGCTCATGGACAAGAACAAAAGACTCAAAGCCAGTGAGTCAGATGGAGAGGAATACACAACGGGAGGAAGGAAGCTGTGTGTACGGCTGCACGCGCTCCAGGCCTGCGGTCTCAGACACGAGGTAGAAGGCAAACCCTCCTTCCAGACAGGCCAAGGGGAAGTCAGAACCAGCCAGGGCCCTGACCCTGCCCACATCTGCCCCACCCTCTTACCCCACTCTTGGCACCCACCAGATCCTCCTTCCAAATAACTTCAGGTCCAAATAACATCTCGTGCTTTGAGATGGAGACCTTGCAGGACATTTCCTCATTCACTCACTGCTAAGCAATTAATTTAAACTAACAAATGTCAATAATAGCTATTGATTATTGAGCATTCACTATGCCCAGCACTGTGTTAAATATGCATAAACATAACTGATCAATGCACATAATGCAAATTATCCTTTATATTATTAAATCATAGCTAATGAGTGAAGTGGTATTATCATTCCCATTTTACAGCTGGGGAAACCAAGGCATCAAGAGCTACAGTAACTGTTCTAGCAGCTGGTAGAGCCAGCTCTGTCCTGTGAGGCCACACTGTCCACCTCGTGGTGCTCATGTCACCGGCAAGAACCCTGGGGACGCGCCCAGAGGAGGCCCCAATGCAGCCATTGAGAGTAGCCCCAGGGAACAGTGCTCCTGGCTGTGCGCTTAGTCTGTGGGTCCTCCAGGGCCTCTCCAGGTCTAGAACTTGGCCCAGTGGGCCCTCCAGAGACTCTTATCCATCTCCTTCACTGAACCACGGGGTAAGCTGAGGCCCAAGGCCGAGGCCACGCCCGCCAAACTCCCGCCCACAGCGCTGGACTCTCAGAAGCCACAGTGGGGGTACTCAGGAAGAGGGGAGGGGAGCGGAGGGGCTCTGCCCCCTCCCCATATAGGAAGTCTCCTGGGCCCCCACTCGGGGAGGCAGGGTGTCCAGGCCCGACCGTAGCCCAGCCCCTCTGCCTGCGGGGGGAGGCCCCCAGAAGCAGTTCCTCCCAAATTCTGCCACCATCTCAACAGGAAAACAGGAAAGCTGAGCTGGGCAGCCAGCGACAGCCTGACCCAGAGTGGAGGTTTGTCTCCCAGGAGGAGCAGGCCAGCCTGAGAAAGTCACCCTGCCGCCCCAAGAGGGGCCTCGCCTCCGGCCACAAAGACTCAGGCCAGGGAGAGAGAAAGGGCTCACTGTGTTCAGTCACTCGGCACAAATCACCCTGCGGCCCTCCCTCTCCTTGAGAGAGGGGTCACCCCCATTTTAGAGAGGGGGTAACTGAGGCCCAGAGAGGGAGAGTGTCCTGCTGAAAGCCGCACAGAGAGCCAACACTGCAGAGCGTGCCCTCGGCTGGAGCAGTGGTTGTCCCAGGGGGTCCGGCCTCTCCCCCTTCCTCTTCCTGGCAGCTTAAAATATGGCAGCGGGGGTGGAGGGGAAGGGAGCTTGGCTTTTTTTAATCCTCCACAACACCTCGCTGTCTGCGTGTGGACAGGCCTATCTGGGAGGCCAGCACAGGGCCGCTTCTCTCACGGAGGGCTTGTTTGTTTACTCTGTGTTCAAAATTATAACCTTCGCGGCCCCACCCAGGCCCATAGCTCCTTCCTGACTCGTCTTTGCTGTCTGGGGCGTACAGGAATGGAATGGGCTGCGGGTTCCTGTCCTCTGAGACCCTGGGAATGTCTCTCTCCTCCTTCCGAGCCTCAGTTTACTCAGTTACGAAAACGGAGGAGGGAACTGGTCGGATGACCGCAAAGGAGCCTTCCTGGTTCGAGGGAGGAGGGACTGGGCCAGAGAAAGGAGAGCGGCGCCCGTCGGCAAGCTCCAAACACGGGCAAGTGGGGCGCTGTGGCCCAGCAGCCCAGACCACAAGCAAACCGCAAGCACCTCTTCCACGCTAACCTCGGCTCTGCAGCCCAGCAGAGCCCGGACTCCCCAAAGCTTCAGTCCAGTTTCTCTTTTCTCCCCTTTCCACCCGCACCTCCAGGGAACACTTCCAAAAACACAAACAAAAAAGCAAAAGCTAAAATGGAAACAGAAGTGCGGCTGTCAGTGCACTCCCCTCTAGAGGTCCCATCACTCCTGAATTCCCAGGCAGGCTAAGGACACCACTCCTCCCCCAGGACTCAGCCAAAAGGGGGCTGCCATGTACCCAGCGGGTTCCACATGCCAGGAACAACTGCCTTCCAGAATCGTCGCAGGGATCACCTTCCCATTTTATGATGGGAAACCTGCCCAAGGCCACGGGGCTTTCTGGGGCAGAAGCCAGTTGCCTCCTTGTCAAGGCCGGACACGTTGCCTCTTGAGTTGGGCTGACCAAAGTTTAAAACCAACATGCACTTTGGAAACATAAAGACCCAGTGTCTTTGTAACACAAACCACACTGCCTTCAGCTTGATGGAAGCTTCTTGGATGGCATGAGGCCCATGAGATCAGGGCTCGTGTCCCTGCTTCATCCCTTCTACTGGCACAGGACAGTTCTCAAAGGCGGCACGTCGCTCCACAGCAAGATGGCATTATGCACTAAATAATTGCTAGGCACCTGCCTTCAACACAGCCCAAGGCCCACAGGCTCCCACGAGGTCAGAGCCAGGAAGCCACTAGAGACTGTGCTCGTGCCCGGCTGCACAGATTGGCAAAGGGGGGCCAGACAGGACTTGCCAAAGGTCACCTGGCACCAGCCCTCAGGCTCTCGCCTCCCAGCCTGCACCTGTAAATGGCTCCTGGCACGTGGGAAGGATTAGAGGCGGGTTAAGCACAAGAGGGTGAGTAGCTTCTGGCCCAAGGGACTCCTGTTCTAGAAGATTCTGGCTTAACAAATTTGGCTGGACACAAAACAGCTCCATTCGGCGTGGGGCATGGGAAGGAGGGACAGCAGCTGTGGCCGGCGTGGCCACAGATGTGTGGGTGTGGAAGTGGGGTTCACACTTTCTGAACCACAATTCATTCTTTTTTTTTTAATCTTTAAAAAAAATATATATTTATGTATATCCATGCACCGGGTCTTAGTTACAGGACATGGGAGCGTCAATCCTCATTGCAGAGGCATGTGGCCTCTTTAGCTGTGGCACGTGGGGTCTAGTTCCCTGACCTGGGATCGAATCTGGACCCCCCTGTATTGCTAGTACGGAGTCTTAGTCACTGGAACTCCAAGGAAGTCCCCAAACCACAATTCACTCTTCCTCTGCTCCTCCTGCGTGCCCAGTTACCCACTGGAGTTCCTGGCCCTGCATGTGGACCCTGGCCCCAGCACCCTGGCCCACGCCCTGCACTTTTGATTCCTGAGAGGAGGGACTCCCTCAACCAACATCCTGTCACAGACGATACACAACAGGAAGGACTGGTGACAATGGGACATCATCCCATTGATGCCTCGCAACAATCTAGCACGTCTAGGCTACCGCAGACCCACTCGACAGATAAGGAACCTGAGGTCCGGAGAAGGGACACCATCTGCCAAATGACAGGGCCACTGAGACAAGATCTCAAAGTCAGGTCCTCAGAATCCAGGCCCAGACCTCTTCCCACTCTGCCCCTGGAAGAAAAGGTCTCATACACAGAGTTGCTGACAAAGGGAGTGAGTCTCCCATCATCAGGGGAATGATAAGCAGGGTTACAGGACCACTGATTACCTCAATAAAACCTATGTGCTAGTCGCTTCAGTCATGTCCGACTCTTTATGATGCTATGGACTAGAGCCCGCCAGGCTCCTCTGTCCATGGGATTCTCCAGGCAAGAATACTGGAGTGGGTTGCCATGCCCTCCTCCAGGGGATCTTTCCCACCAAGGGATCAAACCCATCTACTGCGTCTTCTGCACTGTAGACAGATTCTTTACTGCTGAGCCACTGGGGAAGCCCAAAACAAATTGATGGGGTCCATCAATCCCACAGGACCAAGAACTGGCACCAGGTCTTCCCAACTTCACACATCACCATCACCAAGGCTTGTTGCCCCATCACCCCACATACACATACACACAGAGTCAAATACACACACACACACACACACACACACACATATGTACCCTGACTCTACCCCATCCATACTGCTTTGGACCCCTCTCACCACTGGGCTCTCCTCCTCCTCTCACCCACCCTCCTAGGCCTCCCCAGGACACTCAGGACAGGGTGCCCTCTTCTTTAAGGCCAGCCCCTGTGGCTCCCTCCTCTTCACCCCATCCCTCCTCACCCCCTGGACCAGTCACCCCTCACACTTTCCCACTGAAGGTCTGCCCCCCTGAGGATACCCCTCACCCTGCAGAGGGGCGGGCAGCCAGCCAGGCAGTGCCACATGGGCAGGGGCCGTGGAAGAGCTTGGGACACAGTATGCCCCTGGTATCCAGCACAGTGCCTGGCACACAGTAGGAGATCAATAACTATCGAGTGAATGAATAAAAGAATGACCAAGAGTGTCTGGGGCCAGAGCCCACTGCAGAACCTGTGGGGTCTCACAGATACACAGATGGGGACCCTCCCCTTCAACTTCTAACATCCAAACCCACCCAGCCCTGCCTTTAGGAGGCATCTCACGACCACACGGAAAGGATTTTCAGAGGCAGAGAATGCCCATAAGTAGATCCTGGTCTTGGGGTCACAGATGGATAGAAAAGGCACAGAGCGAGGCAGAGCCATTGGTCAGAGTCGTACGAGCAATCAGTGAACAGAAACCCAGACCAAGCAAATAAATCTGGACACACGGCCAGGCAAGGGGGCATGTTCCCATCTGTCTTTTGCCTGTTTATTCTCTGGGCCCTGCCCAAGATCGGGCACAGCGCAGGCAACGCTGTTGACTGACTCTGCTGTGTCAGCAGACTCAGAGCCTGTCTCAGTCCTCCACCCCCAGGTGCCTACTGACCGCTGCAGCTGTCCAGGGCCAGAGTCTGGGGGCTCCTGAACCTGGGGCGTGCCAACTTCCTGAAGCATATGGCAGGGGCCTGGGGGCCGGAGGCTGCAGGACAGACCCGGCCCATGTCTGTCCGGGAAGTGTCAGTCATCAGAGCTACCACGTGCTGTGTTCTCATGGCTCACCAGCCCCGGGCTGCGCCGGGCAGGGGCTGTCACTCTTGATTCTACACCCTGAGAAACCCGCACCCTCAACGTTGCTCTTTTACAGAAGGGAGACAGGGAGGCTCAGAGAGGGTAGCCAACCTGCCATCGGGTGCCAAAGCTCAGGCTCGAACCCAAGCCGTCTGCCTGCGCAGCCTTGCCCAGGACTCCCTGCTTCTTTCTGTCTTACCATCCGCTGTGTCACCAGGTAGGTCCTTCCACCCAAGCACATCAACACTATACACTGAGATGGTTCCCAGGGTGGGGGTGGAACCAGGGGCCCTGGAGAGATGGGCACTTCCTGTTCTTCCAGTTTGAAAAATCGGTGTGATCAGAAAGATTGCAGGGTTTCCGTGACTCAGGCCCCAGGATCCGACCGGGAAGCGGGGGCATGGCTCTGCTCCACCCTCGAGGGTGTGAAACCTCCATCTTTGCTTCCAACGCTGCCAGGCACCGTCTTCAGAAAACCCTTCTTCCGCAGGCAGGGAAGTGGGTGGGGGCGGGGCAGGGGAAGGAAAAGCAGCTGAGGAATTTCTGCGACCGCAGAAGGATGCTGCGAGGAGGAGACCCGGGCTGGAGTGAGTCATGAGCTTGGTCTGCGGAGGAGGAGGGGGCGCCGGCTGGAGGGCAGGACTGGCCAAAGACAGACTTGAGTCGGGGCTGAGTAATGACCGGAGGGGGGCCTCTGACACATGCCGCTCTTCCCACTCAGCTCCTCCCTTTCCAGCCCCCTTCTCCCCAGCGCCTGCCTCTCTCTGGGCCCTTTTCCATGCTGTCTCGCTGGCCACTGACTTTCTCTGTCCCTGTGCTCCCAACCACGGCCAGTAAGATGCTGGGAAGGGAGGTGGAGGGTGTAGATTCAAAGAGACAAAGGAAGGCTTGGCACAGAATAAGTGCTCAGTTAAACAAGGACTAAGCGGACAGGTTAGGAGCGGCCCCTCCTTCCTCTATCTTCTCATCCTCTGGCAGGAGACAAATCAGTGGACTGCCCTCAAGAGAAGCAGCAGGACATATACGGCCAGTCACACCCAGATGCCATGGACATCAGTCCGTGTCCCCCCACCCCAGTTCACCGGCAGCCCCTTTGAGCCCACTCCCAAGAAAAGATGCTTAGAGGCATCAGGGGGGCTCCCAGGAATGGACCTCCCTTGAAATGCCCAGGCTGGTGGGAGCAGGCTGTGGACTGGGGGAGGGGAGGGCAAGTGGATGAGTCTCTCTTCAGCAGGGAAGCTGACTGGAGCAGGAAAGGAGACAAACAGTGACTCAGTTTGCCCCTGAAAACCACCTATTTGGTCACAGGGGAGCCTGGCGATGTCCTGCCTTAGGGGAAAAGGCTAAGAAAAACGTCTGCACAGATGGCCTTGGGCAGAACAAGATGGAGTTTTGGAGAATGCTTCCAGGGAGGTTCTGATGACTGGGGAGAGATGTTTATTATACATCGTTTAGCGCAAGGAGCAAGGCACGAATTGAGTCACGGTCTCGAGAGTGTGTAACAATAAGCACAGAAGGGAAATACCACTAAAGAATGAATTCTTGCAGGATGGTGGTGACTGATCCTTCTAGTTTTGTCTCTAAACCTCATTCCTCAGGTGGCGGGGAGGGAGGCCCACAGCCCAGTTTGGGTCCAGAAAGGCTCTTTGGCAGCATGTGTGGGAAGGATGGAGGGGTGAGGTGGGAGGCAGCTCTGAGCAGGCGAGGCGGGAGCTTGGGCCCCAGCGGTGGGAAAGGAACAGAGTGGAGGCTGGGGAGAGGGGGGAGGGCAGGGTCAACGCCAACAAAAGCACATTATGTAAGACGACACAAGAGCAGGGCAGAATCTCCCCAGACGCCTCACCTCCAGGGGCTGACCCAGACCTAAGCTAAGGGCAGCAGCTGAGGCAGAGGGAGGGGTTGGGGGGTGGGAGGTGGCACACTGCTTCCGGCCAGCCTGGTGGTCTCCCTGTAAAGCCGGGGCAGCATCAGGATGCCACACACCTGGACAGGCGCAGCCCCCACCACTAAACTCCTGGGAGGCACAACCACGGCCCAAGGAGGAAAGGCAGGCTTTTAAAATCAGTTCAGAAAACAAACAAACAAAAGATATTCATTACTTTGTTCAATAAATTAAAAAGATACCCCTTTTCTCATATCTGATGGTCCAAAAGGGTGATAATCCTTGGGACTGAAGTACCACGTGCTGTCAGGAGAGCGCCTTTTCAGAGGCTCTGCATTAATCCATCAAAACATGACCCAGGTGCTTTCGTTTTGAGACCGCTCTGATAGGGGAACCTGGCTCAGGATGCATGCAAGGCAGTTCGGGCAGCACCATGGTTACTAGCAAAACACTGGAAACAACCCCACATTGGTTGACAGGGGTCTGGGTAAGCAAACCGCGCCGTGCACAAAAGGAAACCCACCATCAGAAGGAGGAGGCAGGCTCGTGTTCTGACATGGAAAGATGCTCACAATATACTGAGGTGGGGAGAAAAGTCAAACCACAGAAATATACCCTGGGACCTCTTTTTGTAAACAGAGCTAAATGTGTATGTACATAACCATGGGCGTTTGGAGACCTGGACACACCAATCTGGAGGGGTTTCTTCTGGGGAGAGGGATTGAACGTGGAGCAGCTCTCATTTTTTTTCACTTCTCCACTCCCAAATTGTCTGTGTGTGCCTTACTTTTGCAATCACGCAACACGAACAGTGGTTGCCTAGAATTGGGAAGGATTGGAGGAGAAGCAAGGAGGGTGGGGTGGCGACTCACAGGTAGAAAGTTTCTTTCATGGGTGACCTAAGGTTCTGAATTGATCGTGGGGATGGTTGCTTGACTCTGAATATACAGAAAACCATTGATTGGTCCACTTTCAGTGGGCAAACTGGCTGGCAGGTGAATTGCGTTTCAATAAAGCTGCTATTTAATAAAAGAATTAGCAACGGGAAAGGTGAGGCCGGCAGAAGGGAAGCGGGCAGGCACTGGCAAACTTCGGCAGGAGCCCTCTCAGGTGATAAACCTCAGGGCACTGTGTGGATGTAGGCAGTGGCGGGGAGGTAGTTCCTTGACCACCACAATTTCATCCTGGTCAACAGAATTTCCAGAGCAACAGTCGAGTCCTTTAAGGCCATCCCTGAGGCAGAAGCCCCCCTCCCATCCCCCACTATTCCATGCCAGGCAGGGCCAGGTTTCCTGCCATGAATGCAGCACCTAACCCTCTACTTGTATACCTTGAGCAACAGTGAGCTCACTTCCTCACCTGTCCCATCTTGGTTTATGTGGCTCAGACCATATGCAAAGAACCCCTCTTACAGCGCTGACAGGAGCCACCAGCAAGCCCACACTTATCCTGGCCTCTGCACCAGGTAGAAGCTATGAGCTGGCCTAACCCCCCATCTCTTCACGTCCTAGTTCCTTCCTTGTCATATGGGTCCATCACTCACTGCCGTCCGGACCCCCTCCAGAGAACCCATGTCCATCTCACACATATGCCAATGCAGAAGGCAATCCAGGTTCCCAAAAGCCAGGTGGACTCTTACATCCAGGAAACCAGCATCAACCTTGACCCCGGACCCTGGACAAGCCCTTAACCACAGCTATAACTGCTCCCTTTAAACTCAAACACTGGACCCCTTTCAGAAACAGAGAATAAAGAACCATCTCAATAACAAAGGCAGATGTTTGCTAAGCACTTACTGTGTCCCAAGCACTGGGCTAAGTTTCAGACCTGCATGATGTCATTATTCCCATTTTACAGATAAGAAAATTGAGATTTAGGAGACCCTGAGCTGCCTCAAGTCTGAGGTGTGTGGGAAACATTGCAGGTGGTTCGGAGGAGAAGGGGGCAGCAGAGGATGAGATGGTTGGATGGCATCACCAACTCAATGGACATGGGTTTGAGCAAACTCCAGGAGACAGTGAAGGACAGGGAAGCCTGCAGTCCATGGGATAGCAAGAGTCAAACGCGACTTAGCAACTGAACAACAAGGCCCTCACACCCGGAAGCGACTTTGGCCCTCAGGGAGCACACTGGTTCGGTCACAGCAGGAAACTGAGACCCCGAGAGAGTAAGAGCAAGTGGCTGCCTGAGGTTACACAGGCCTCCTGGCTCCCTGGCCAGGGTTCTTCCTCCGTGCAAACTCCCCTACGAACGAAGGAGAAGCTCATCCTGCCACCAGCCACATGGGGCCGCCGGTGTGAGAACAAGCCCCTGCTTGCCAGGAGCTTTGAGATTCCAGGATGAAAGGTGCCATGACAGCAAAAAAAAAAAAAACCGGCACCATGGGCAGGAGCGCGCCTGACCCCTGCCAGGACTTGCAGGCTGGAACTCACCTGCTCGGGGTGCGCAAGGAGCCCCGGGAGCCACCAGCCAAGCCACAGAACCTGAACAGGAATGGAGCCTCGGAAATCAGAGCACAGCTGACTTCTTTACAGGGCAGCCCTGGGCCGGAGGGGGAGGGCTCTGGAATTTTAATTGTCCTGCAGGAAAATGCCCCGCTGCCCTGGCTGCTCCGTGGGAGGGGCAAGGAGGATGCGACAATCTCCCCAGAGATTTCCCAGGCAGCCCCCTCCCGTGGGAGGGGGGCTGGAGGCTTGCTGGCTGCCTCCCCTCCCACCTGGTACTGCAGGAGCCCCCTCAGGTGAGCCTGGACCAGGAATTTGAGGCATCTGAAGAGGGCTATTAACAGCACTGAAGTTTTGAGAAGAAAGAGGCCAGCAGGCTCTGAGTGGGCCCAGCCTTCTTCCACCCAGCCTGGTATCCACAAAGCAAACCCAAGCCTGCCCAGGAGAGGACACTTCACCTTTTGTGGCCTCCGTCTCCTCCCCTTCAAGGTGGCAGTTCTCAGCCCAGGAGGCAGGAAGGGGGTAGAGCCAGAGCTGGGTGTGGGGGGAGGGAGGGAAACGCCCCCCCAAAGAAGGCGCAGCACACCCCACCCAGGCGGGGGTGAGAGGGCCCCAAGAGGAGGTCGTGAATGGATGGACTGTTACAGAGCCCCAGGAGGCTGCCACCAACAGGGAGGGGACAGGAAGACTCCGCCCCAGCCTTCCTCCTCCCAGAGTCCAGGCCTGTCCTACAAACAAGTGTTCCAGGACTTAACCCCCTGCTGGTCTGATGCTAGAGAGGGTCTGACTCACTTCTACATCACCCTCACCGTTGGGCCAGCCCCAGGCCTGGCACAAAAGGGGATCTCCGGCCGTGGGCCCAGGACCCCAGTCACAGGACAAATCTTTGTGTCCAGCCAAGGGCGGGGACACAGCATTGGGAGACCCCTGGTTCCTGTTCTCCAGAGGTCTGAGTGGGCAGAACACAGCTGCTGAAACTCTACAGGGTGGCAGGACACATCATAAGTGTAGGCAGACACAGTGTGCTAGGTCTTCCGGACAGAGAAAGGCAAGTTCAGCCAAGAGCAACAGGCTCCCTTCTCATAGACTGCCCCCCACCATCGTACGTGGACCAGCATCCCACACACTGGGGTCTCCCCTATGCCAGAGCTGTGTTAAGTAAGCCATGTGAATTAGCTCACTTAAATCGATTAATAAGCAAGAAAGTATTCACCCCATTTCGAAGAGGGGGAAACTAAGGGCATTAAGAGACTTGTCCAAGAGATCCCAGATGGGAAACAGACGCTGGGATTCCCCCCTGGCAGCCTCCCCCAGAACTGAGTTTCCCAGGCAGCTTGAGGATCTTACCCTGTCTCTCCATTCCTGGGGTTTAGGGAAGGAGGAGCGCAGCACCCTACAGCACTCTCTGTGCTTTCCCAGGGAGGAAGAGGGCAGCTGCCCCTCAGAGAAGCGGCCACTGTGCAGGGCTGGGAGCAGACGCGGTTGAAGGAGGGGGCTGAGGAGACTGGGCTCTGGCCTTAACCAGCCCCCTAAACAAGCTGCCCGCGGAAGCACCCAGCTGTGCCGGAGGCCAGGGACAGGGGTATCTGACCCACCCCTCCTGTGCACCCCATCTCTCCTAGGCCCACTCCCCAGGCTCAGGCTCAGACCCTGATGGGCCAATCCCTTGGAAGCCTCGGCCACGTGTACTGGGTCTGGAGCCAGAGCAAGCCGGGGCCTGGGACAGTCAGGGAAGGTCAGGACAAGCTGGCCGAGTGGGCCCGGACCGCTTCCGGGCAGAGATACCCAAGGTGAAGCGGGGAGGCTGCAGCCCTCTTCCACAGCTCAGACTGCGGGACTGTGTCCGGGAATCCAGAGACCCGGCGGCTCCCAGGGGTGGGTGGAAGTTCGAGTCCCCTCGGGAGGGGGAAGGGCGAGCTCAGAAGGAGCCAGGAAGGGGCACCCAGACGTAGGAGAAACAAGCTTGGACAACAGGTCTTGGCCCTGGGCCACTCCCGCCCTGCCCGGGGCCTGACTCTCCGCAGACCCCAGCAGGCAGGCCGGGATGGGGGCGTGGCCGGGGCTCCCCGCCGGACCCCCGAAGCAAGCTGCGCGGCGCCGGACTCACCTGCGATGTGCTGACGCCGGGCGTCGTCCAGGTGCGTGGACAGCACGTCCCCCATGATGAGGAGGAGCCGCGCGGCCCAATCCGGCCGCCGCCTGCCGCTGCCTGCGCTGCTCAAACAGGCGCCGCTGGCGCCATGGAGCCGGCCCGCCCTGCTCCCGCCGCCCCTGGCTGCGGCCTCTACCCGGCTAGCGCTCCGGCTCCAGTAGCGTCGGTCCACTAGCTGGCCGCCTCCGCCTTGCGCCCCAGCCCGCGGCCCCGCCCAGCCCAGCCCCGCCCCGCCAGGCCACGCCCCCAGACTCGAGCCCCGCCCCCTCCTTGGTGGCTGGCGAGCGGGCGGGGCAGGGGCCCGGGGATGCAAGGACCGCCTGCAAGACAGAAACAAAGAGGAGGTCGGAGAAAGCGAGGCCGATGGGGGAGACGAGGAGCGGGGCGCACCGGACCGTGACCGAAACGAAGAAAGAGATGGCGCTGGTGGGGGGACGTCTGAAAGAACGGGGGTGCCTGCGGGGTTCCAGCCTGGGTGTCAACGCCCCCCACCTTCCCCGACCCCCTTGGGAAGAGAGCCACACCAGAAGGACGTGGGGGACCGGTAGGCGACGCCCAAGAGCACTCCTCCCGCCCCTGCTCCCCTGCCCCCAGCCCCGCCCGCGACTACCAGTTCTCAGGAAGTTCCTTGGCCTTGATCCGACCTGCCCCAGAAGGTGTACCCGCCCGTCTTGCACAACAGTGCAAGGAAAAGGGAGGTAGCGAGGAGAGCTCCGACTCAAAGGCCAGGCGCGCATTCCTCGGGCTCCGCATGTGGGTATTTCACTTTGGAGGTGGCTTGTGGGACAGGACAAGTCAGGAATAGAAAAAAAAAAAAGAACAGATTGTAAAAGATGCAGATTCAAAACCCATGGACCAGCATGGAGTTTGGGGGCTGGGCATAGTTGGGTCACAGGTACCAGGAGAATGTGTTTCAATTCTACCCCACTGTCCCCCAAGCTGGTAGGGGAGCCGGGTTAACCCCTGGGACCCCCCCAGATAATGGACTGGGGTAGCAAAAGCCATCCTTGGCTGCTGATGTTCAGACCTCCTGTACTGCATCCTAGGGGTCGTCCCGTTTTTGCTTGCTTTCCCCAATGACTGAGTACTTAGCCACTTCTCTGTGTGCCCCAGCCTGTAATTGGACAGCTCTGACTGCAACTGTGACATAGGCAGAAAGCGATGATAATCAAAGTGAACATTGCTGAGCACGGTGCTTCTGACCCGTCAACGCCAACATAGGTTTGAAGTTGACTAATGGGACACAGGGCACTCTTCACGCGGTAGGTGATAAACACCTGCTGGCTCGGCTCTCTACAAGATGCTGGGGATGAAAAGAGAGGATGCAAGCTGTCCTACCTGCTCTGGGCCCCAGGACATGTGGCAGTATTGAGAACCTCAGTTTCCTCATCCGTCCACTGAGAATAATGATGCTTTGTTGTGAGGATTAAATGAGATAACAGAGTGACTAGACAGCACCTGGCAAGGTTGGGTCATCTCAGTAAACAGAACCCACCATTCTATTATTCGTCACAGTCCCTGCCCTTGAGAGCATAGAGAAGCTTGAGGAAGGAACAGTGCATTCTGTCTTGAGGAAGATCGCAGAAGGAGTAATACCAGAACTACGAGCTGGAAGAATGAGAATTTTGACAGGAGATCCTAAGGAATAGCATTCCAGGGAGTGGGGATAGCATGGGCAGAAGCACAGTCTTTGAAGAGCAGGATGTATTCACGCAGCAGAGAACTATGAGGTGAAGCTGAAGTCAAGCTGGCAGAGATGATTAGTATCCTTCTACAGAGATGGAAACTGAGGCCCAGAGAGGGAAAGTGACTTGCCAAGGTCACACAGTAAGGCGGAGCCAGAACCCAGACAGAGGCCAAGTCTGCAGACACGCTGACTTCTCTTTGAGCCACCAGAAGCAAATGATACTACTAGGCTCATTTTCTTTTTCCCATGACCCAAACTGTAGACACTGGAAAGGCCTGCTCTAACCTGAGAGGTGGGTAGATCAAGGCATCTGACATCTGAACACCCAGGAGGCCTGGACCAGTTGGGGTAAAGGTGGGGCCACGAGCCAGCCTTTTGCCAGCCTCTGTGGTGCAAACAGGCCTGTGAGCCCCAAACACCCACAAACTTCCCAGGGTCAGGCCCCTAGCCCAGGAGCTCTCCCTCTTGGCTTTGGAGACCTTCTGTCGTGTGTCATCACCTAGACCTTCTGAGCACCCATGACCTCCCCTGTGAGACAAACGAGCTTGTGAAAGAGGAAAGACACTGTAAGCATGTGAATAACTCCCCTCGCAGCATAGGGCTGTCCCCTTGAATTAAAGATTCATTCGGTCCACACAAAATTGTAGCAGGGTGGAGGGGAATTGACTGCAAAAAAAATCAGGGAGGAGATTTGGGGGTGAATGGAAACAGTCTATGTCTTGGCAGTTACACAAGAGTACTTATTTGTCAAAACTCATCAGACTATATGACTTATAAGGGAGTGCATTTGATTGCATGTAAATTCTACTTCAATAAAGTTGATTTTAAAATGAAAAACAGGAAGTTCCCTGGTGGTCTAGTGGTTAGAATTCCAGGGTTTTCACTACTGTGGGATTCCGGGGTTCAATCCCTAATTGGGGAACTGAGATCCCACAAGCCACACAGCATGGTCAAAAATAAATGGGCTCCCCTTGTGGCTCAGCTGGTAAAGAATCCGCCGGCAATGTGGGAGACCTGGGGTCAATCCCTGGGTTGGAAAGATCCCCTGGAGAAGGGAAAGGCTACCTACTCCAGTATTCTGGCCTGGAGAATTCCATGGACTGTATAGTCCATGGGGTCGCAAAGAGTCGGACACAACTGAGCAACCTTCACTTTGCTGACACCACATCCAGGAATCACGCCAGACTTTCCCTGCCTTGTCTCACAGAGTCCTCACAATGACTTCGTTGGAAGAATCACCAATTACAAGGATTTTTTCCCCTCCTTATATGGCATGCAGGACCTTAGTTCCCCAACCAGGTATTGAACCGGTGCCCCCTATATTGGGAGTCTTAACCACTGGACCACCAAGGAAGTCCCATAAGGATTCTTTTTTTTGGTTGGGGGGCAGATCTTCATTGCTGCATCAACTTTTGTCTAGTTTCAGTACGCGGGGGCTACTCTTGTTGCAGGACATGAGCTTCTCATTGTTGTGGCTTCTCTTGTTGCAGAGCACAAGTTTTGGAGCATGGGCTTCAGTAGTTGTGGCACAAGGGGCTTAGTTTCTCTGCAGCATGTGGGATCTTCCCAGATCAGGGCTTGAACCCATGTCCCCTGCATTGGCAAGTGGATGCTTTACCAATGAGCCACGAGGGAGGCCCCATGTGGATTTTTAAAAGATGATATTCCATGGTGTGCACTTAGCAGTTTAAACACTGGATAGGTGGGCAAGGAGAGAGAGTGCCAGGTAAAGACGTCAGTGTGTGCAAAGGCGAGGAACATGAGTCCCTATGGGCCCCAGGGCCTGATGGCTATTCCCAGGCTCCTGCAGGGACGAGGAAAGAGGGGCCCTTCCCTGGCTGGGTGGGACCAGATGGGAGACTCCCCGAACATCCAGAACATGGAGTTTTTAGCCTTATTCTGGAAGATTGTAAAATTCTTTAAAAGTTCTCAACTCTCCACTACTTTAAGGTAATAAATCAGGCCAGTGATGATCTTTGGGTGGGGGAACAATGATTTATTTTTGACAGGAAAGACAAATGATTGTAGTCATCAGCCCCATAGGAGGAAGGGGAAGGGATCCCAGGAAGTTAGCCATCAGAATTTCTCAACTCTAAAGGTTGGGAACCCTCGCCCTCCTACTCGAGGCGGTTTTGGTGTTCAGTTTTTAGTTTGAAGTAAACTAAAGAATCTTTTCATACATCTTTTGGCTATCTGTGGGTGGTTATTCTTCTTATTCAGGTCCTCTGCTTTCTGTTGGAATGTCTATCTTTTTTCTTTTTTACTTTAAAGATCTTTTTCTACAGGAAGGATCTTTCAACTTGGCAAGGCAGAGGCAGGTACAGGAGTGTCTGCTCTTTCTCCAGAGCTCACGGGTGCCATCTCGATCCACCAGGCTCACCCACACCCTTTCTTTGGCCCTGGGCCCCAGAGCCTGGTGGAAGATAACAGGCATGTGGACAAAGGATAGGAATGGTCCAGACCTGGAGCCAAGAGGGGAGGTTCCTTCCTGCCCATCTGCTGGGCCTGCCTACCCCCAACCCCCTCCCTACACTGCTGCACCCCCCTACCCCCCAACCCTCCCCAGGATGCCACCTACAGCCCTTGATTCATCATTCCTTCAGGAAGTGGCTTCTGCCAAGCTGCCTCCCTCCGGGCTACCCCACCCCACCCCACCCTAAAGCACATTTAGAAACAAGAACCCAAAGGTGAAGAAGACTATTTTGAGAGGGAGGGCCCAGAAGGTCAGAGCCAGAGCTTGGACAAAGGCCTGAAGAAGGGAAGGGATTTGCCCCTGAACATACAGGCTCCTTCCTGGTCTTATAAGAAGGAGGAGGTCCCTTCCTTGCCCTGTTGGTCCCTCTCCCTCCCAGTTGGCTGAGAGCCCCAGCTCTGCCCTCCCCACAAACCTGTCAGACCTGAAATAGCCCAGGAGGAAAAAAAACAAACACCTCGGGTAAACAACAGGGAGTGTGAATGAATCAGGATCTTGTTTTTAAGGCATATCATGTGTCCACCACTGTTTCTCCAGTTGGCATGGCCCGTTGCTCGGAAGGGACCCTGGCACCCCGCCCAGGCCTCCCCTCTTTATTAACTATTGGGTGATGGAAGGAGATGCAGCTCAAAGTCCGTTCCATCTGTCACCTGGCCTACCGCAGCTAAAGTCCTTTCTTGCTCCTCCAGTAGCCAGCTCCCCGGCCACACTCAAGTCCAGGCCTCGTGACTACCAGCCTGGTAGAATGCCCAGCAGCCTCTTTGGCCTCCCTGCCTCCAGCTTCCCATTTGTTCCTCGCTGGGCAGCCAGCTGGATTCTAAAACACAAAGATGACCATGCCGTTCCCCTGCTTCAAACCTTTTGTGGCTGAGACTTGCCTGGCAGTCCGGTGGTTAAGACTTCATGCTTCTAATGCAGGGGGTAAGGGTTTGATCCCTGGTCAGGGAACTCAGAACCCACTCCTGCATTCTGCACAGCCAAAATCAATCAATAAATAACAATAACAACAACAAAAAATAACCTCTGTGGCTCCCACTGTCCTGGAGATAAAGTCAGATCCCAACCATGGCATTTAGGGTTCTTGCCAGCATCTCTTCGTCTTGCCCTTCACAGGTCACACTGACTTTTCACATCCTTGAACTAGCCGGGCTCTATCCTACGTCACGACTTCCACACACGCTGATTCCCTTTCCCTGTCTTGCCACATCCAGCACAGTTCATCCCCCAGACCTCAGCTAAAACGACCCTCCAGCTCCCCACCTCACCCACTGGCCTTTAACTCCTTCCTTCACAGTCAGTACATTCATAATTACTTTGTGTAAGATTACTTGTTTAAATAGACCTTCCTCTCCGAGGACAAGAATGTTCTCAATTCAAAATGACATCCCTAGTGCCAGACGTAATGGGAGCTTGGGTGAATCGTGGGCTCTGGAGGGGAATGTGACAGTGGACACCCAGCTGGTCCCCGGGACTCAGCAGGCTTGTTTACAGGCCTCCCTGTGCACGTGCCTGCCGTGGCCACTCCCACCTCACTCCCCATTTGATAGCATAGTTGGTTCTACAGAGTCTTTGCTTGCATACCTCCAAGAACCGAGTGCTCACCACTCCCACAGGTCATGACTCCCAGTTGGACCCAACAACCCCAAAGTCAGAAGAGGGGGTGTTGAAGTACCAGCAAATAGTGAGTGAGCGTGAGGGAGTGGGGAGTGAGAAATCATAACAACGAGATGATAAAGACCACAAAAGTTCCCATTCACTGCAGGCTTCTGCTGTACCCAGCTCTGGGCGTTACACCCTCCACCTCACTGAGTCATGGCTCCGCTCTGTGCAGGAGGCCCTTTGCAGGGACACTCATCTTCAAGGAGAGAGAATTCAGTGTCAGTGAGGCAAAGTGACCTAACCAAGGTCACACAACACGTAAGAGGTGAAGAAAAGCCCCACACACAGCTCGGCCAGCGTCAGAGCAATCATACACTGCTATACACCACCATCCTTCCAGACCTGATCCCTAGTTCTCAGACACAAAAGGGATCCTCTACTATGCCTACTATTTACTCACCCACTGGTTTATCACTTAACAATGTAGTATATAAAATAAGCATCTTCCTACGCTAATAAATGGTTAATTCTACAAGTTTTTATGGTTGTACAATCAGATGGTAAAGAATCTGCCTGCAATTATGGAGACCCAGGTTTGATCCCTGGGTTGGGAAGATTCCCTGGAAAAGGAAATGGCACCCCGCTCCAGTACTCTTGCCTGGAGAATTCCATGGACAGAGGAGCTTGGTGGGCTCTAGTCCATGGGGTCACAAATAGTAGGATGCAACTGAGTGACTGACACCTTCACTGCTTTCAGTATTGCATTGTATGGCCCATTAAACTATTTGCCTATGACTGGACACTTGTTTTCTGAATTATCTTCTGAGGCTATATTTCTAGAAGTGAGATGATTGGTATAAACCTCCTTTTGAGGATTTTGACACTTGGTGGCAAATGGCCCTGAAATAACTGTAGCAGCCAGCATCCCCTGACACTCGCTATGTGCCTGTCAAATGTCTCTTGTCAAGAACCCTCTGTTGTCATGGTGACTGGTGCACAAGTCTACACTCCCATCTCACCCCACCCTGCAGAGTGAGAGCCCCCGAGAGCAGGGACCCCGAGGCTAGCCCAGTTCCTGACTTCTGGCACGTCCCAGAGAGAGCTTGGCTGCTGAGCCAGCGTTGATAGCCACCCAGTTCCTCCAGGACCAGCCAGGGGGGGTTTTGGGTTCTGCCAACCTCCGCCCAACCCCTTCCATGTCAAGCTTGGTTTCCTGCTGGGCTGAGGCGGCCCCTCACCAGCTGGTGACTCAGAGCCTGGCCAGGATGGCAGCGTTGGCCGCGCCTCCCCAGTGCTCCTTGAGAGTAAGCTTGCGGTGAAGCTGGGTGGGGCTTCTTGGGTGGGGCCTTCCTCTATCCCTTCAGTCTTACTGATTTTTGTCCTCTGGGTCTTCCAGACAAGATGAGAATAATCCTGGCTTCTGTGTGCCTGAGTACATGAGGGGTGACTGAGATGTCCCCCTGAGGGCACCTCCTTGCACGGGGAGGAACAGAGAAGGCCCAAGAGGAAGGTGGGGGCAAGGGAGAGATTTAGTGAGGAGAGCATAGAGCCGGGTTTGGGGTGCGCCCCACTGCTGCGTGAGAAAGGGCTGGTCAGGGACCCAGGGGCAGGGGGCTTTCAGGACTGGGCCATCGGACCCCATTCAGCACTTCTGTGAGAATTAGGACAGTCCAGTGACAACAACAGACTGGGAGAGTCTCGTGCCATGGCTCTAGCTGGCTTGGCAAGGGCGGCATGGGCTGGATTCAGCCTCTGTTACTCTGTCCACCAGACACATTTATTTACTTATTTTTAAAAGTATTTGTTTATTTGGCTCCACTGGGTCTTAGTTGCAGCATGTGGGATCTAGTTCCCTGACCAGGGATCGAACCTGGGTCCCTTTCATTGGGAATGTGGAGTCTTAGCCATTGGTCCACCAGGGAAGTCCCAGACACCTTTAAAAAGGGTTTGACCCGCACACTCGTGCAGAGGTGAAGAGGCAGTGGCAGGGGTGGTATTCCTTCCAGGGGGTATTTGGAAATGTGTATGAGGGCATTTTTAATTACTGCTGCGTCTAGTGTCCATGGAGGTGCAGGAGGAGGTCTACTGACTTTTAGTGCCTGAAGTTCAGTGATGCCAAGCATTCTGGTGAGATGGCCAGTCCTGCAAAGGAACAACCCCGCCTGCCTCGCTCCCTCATCCAGAGCTGACCCCGCTGCTGCCCAGTCGCTTCTGGAGAGGACGGTGCTGACTGTAGAAGTGCCTCCCAGTGCTCCAGGTGGTTTTAAGATGCATTGTCTCACTAACTGGGCTTGAAGCTTCCCTGGCCAGGGAGTGAAGCTGATGTTGGCATCCTCACTAGTAGCAATCATGGTAAGGATGCGGGCATGACCCCGAGTGGCCCTTACATGCCGGGCATGGGGCAAGGACTTTGGATATTTTATCTTCGTGACAGTCCCACGACGGCTGCACTAATAGTATCCCCATTTCACAGGTGAGGAAACTCAGGCTAAAGCAGTCGCAAGGGTGGGTGTCCTTCATTTCAAAGCCCTACTCCCTGCCAGTAGGACAAACTGGGTCCATTTGACAGATGGGGAAACTGACCCACAGACTTTTTCATGGCTCCTCAACTAGCCACTGGCAAAGCCGGGCAGACTCGAGATGTCTGGGCTCTTTAATCAGGAGCCTGCCCACTCTACCCCTATGCCAATGGCCCATGTCTGTAAATGAGGGGCAGTTTAATAAGAATAAAAAGCTCCAAGGAAAGGCCTTCCTGTGCCTGCTCTCTACCCATACTGCCTACTTTTTCTAAGGATACCCTGCTCTGGAAAACTTGAAGGTAATTCCTTTTACCCAAAGTAATCTGCAGGGAAATTAATTCATTCATTAAAAATAAAGCCAAGCTAAAAAAAATTTTTTTCATATAAAGTAACGTGCAGAAAATGAGCCCAGTCTCTCTTTCCTACTGCGATAGTCATAACCTCTATTGCAATAGTCTCTTTTGTAAAGCCAGTTATTCTTTTATTTATTTAGTTAGTTAGCTGCACCAAGTCCTGGTTGCACCATGTGGGACCTAGTCCCTGGACCAGGGATTGAACCTGGGGCCCTGCGTTGGGAGCTCGGAGCCTTAGCCACTGGACCATCTGGGAAGTCTGTGCAATAATTTTAAACAAAGTCTTCTTTTTAAAAAGTAAATAAATAAAAATCAAGTACAGGGAGACTTTACCCCTTTAAGGTGTCTTCCTGTCACTTTGAAGAGTTTCGAAGATGTCCTACATATCCTGGGAAATGTTCTCTGCCCACTGGAAAAGCCCAGGCCCGCCCTCAAGGTGAGCAGCACTCTGCGTATCCTTCAACCTTCTGTGAGGACTGACTCACCATTCTGGGCCTCAGTTTTTGTAAGATGAAGCTAATAATCCCTATCATTGTAGGGACTGCTGTAAGGAGGCAATGGGATCAACCATGTACACACAGGCTTGGCCCAGAGTGGGGCACACCTATCAGATGCTGGCTGCTCTAGTGATGATCGTCAGCATCTAGAGTGGAAAACAGACAGTCTACACTGGATTCCAATTCTGATGATACGAGGTGGACAGTGGCATGATAAAGCTTAGAGCCAAGAGTGCTGGGAGGGTATGGCACAAGGCAGGAGAGCTTCCTGGTGGAGGAGGCACTGTCTGAGCTGGGCTGTGATGGATGGAACAGGATCTACTGTAAAGAAGTCGTGCATCCCAGGTGCACCAGCTGGGTTGCAGAGCACTGATCTGTAGAAATTCTCCAGGACGTCCTCCAGGTGAGAAAGAAGGATCCTGTGGAACCTGGGAGAGGTTGAAAGTGTTAATTTGGGTTTTGTTTAGTCACTCAGTCATGTCTGACTCTTTGCAACCCCACAGACTGTAGCCCACCAGGCTCCTCTGTCCATGGGATTTTCCGGGCAGGAATATTGGAGTGGGGTTGCCATTTCCTTCTCCAGCCAGTTTGGGTAACAGGGCCAGAAGTACAGCTTCTTTTTTTCCATTTTATTTCCTGATGCCTGATTTACATACATCAGCTGCAAAACTCTCATTGAATTTTTAAAACATATTTTTGCAGCTTTATTGAAGTATTGATAAAGCCTACCATTTGATAATCTTTGGTGTATGCACACAACCACAGAACCATCACCACAATAGAGAAAAGAAACATACCCATCCCCCTCCAAAGTTTCCTTCTGCACCTTTGTGATTCCCCGCTCCCTCCCCCACCTGCCACTGATCTGATTTCCATCACTGCAGGTTAGTTTGAATTTTCTAGAATTTTATAAAAATGGAACTATACAATATTACTCTTCTTTTGCCTGACTTTTAAACTCAGTACCATTGAGATTCATCCAGGGTGTTTGGTACGTTAATAGTTCAGTCTTTTTTATTGCTGGCTTGTATTACACTGTGTGTATGTACTATGGGTTTTTAATCAATTCACCTATTGATGGCCATTTGAGTCGTCTCCAGTTTTGAGCTATTACTCTGCTGTGAACATCTGTGCATAGCTCGATTAATTTTTATCCATGTAGATACTTGGGTATAGGGCTTCCCTGGTGGCTCAGTGGTAAAGAATCCACCTGCCAATGCAGAAGATGAGGGTTTGATCCCTGGGTCGGGAAGATTCCCTTGAGGAGGAAATGGCAACCCACCTGGGATAGTCCATGGAGAGAGGAGCCTGCCGGGCTACAGTCCGTGGGGTCGCAAAAGAGCAGAACACGACTCAGCACCTAGGCAACAGCAACAAATATGTGGGCTTAACCATCACCCAGATCAAGATATGAGATACTTCCAGCACCCCAGAATGGTCTCTTGTGCCAGCCCACATTCTTCCATAAATCAGCTTGTTTATCCTAGAACTTCACATCAGTGGAATTAAACAAGGCAACACGTGTTCTTTTGTGTGGTGGCTTCTTTTGCTCTACATTATGTTTCCAAGATTAATCCATGTTGTTACTTCTATCGGTAGTTCATTCTTTTTATGGTTTTTGGTATTCCACTGTATGGATACACCAGAAAGTCTTTACCCATCCTCCTGTTGACGGACATCTGGGTTGCTTCCAGGTTTCGGCTATTATAAATAAAAATGCTGTGAACACTTGTGTATAAGGCTTTTTGTAGATATGTTTTTCTCTTGCTGACTGGGTCACAGAGAGGAGTGGAATTTCTGGTTCATAGGTAAGAATGCCTCTTACTAGAAACTGTCAAACATTTTTTCAAGCTGGTGTTACCATTTACACCCTTACCAACAATGCATGAGAATCCCAGTTGCTCCAAATTCTTGCCAACATTTGGTATAGTGAAGGCTTTTAGTTTAGCCTTTCTGGTGGTGAGCAGGGTTATCTCATGGTGGTTTTGTTTTGCATCTCCTGTATGACTAATAAGTAATGATATTCTGTCATATGCTTGTAGGATTTCATTTTTCACTTAAATTTTGTGTTATTACAAGAGTAAAACATGCTTATGGTCAACAAAAGAGTCCGAAATGCAGTACTTGGATGCAGTCTCAAAAACGACAGAATGATCTCTGTTCGTTTCCAAGGCAAAGCATTCAATATCACAGTAATCCAAGTCTATGCCCCAACCAGTAACGCTGAAGAAGCTGAAGTTGAACGGTTCTATGAAGACCTACAAGACCTTTTAGAACTAACACCCAAAAAGGATGTCCTTTTCATTATAGGGGACTGGAATGCAAAAGTAGGAAGTCAAGAAACACCTGAAGTAACAGGCAAATTTGGCCTTGGAATGAAGCAGGGCAATGACTAATAGAGTTTTGCCAAGAAAATGCACTAGTCATAACAAACACCCTCTTCCAACAACACAAGAGAAGACTGTATACATGGACATCACCAGATGGTCAACACCGAAATCAGACTGATTATATTCTTTGCAGCCAAAGATGGAGAAGCTCTATACAGTCAGCAAAAACAAGACCAAGAGCTGACTGTGGCTCAGACCATGAACTCCTTATTGCCAAATTCAGACTGAAATTGAAGAAAGTATGGAAAACCACTAGACCATTCAAGTATGACCTAAATCAAATCCCTTATGATTATGCAGTGGAAGTGAGAAATAGATTTAAGGGCCTAGATCTGATAGACAGAGTGCCTGATGAGCTATGGAATGAGGTTCGTGACATTGTACAGGAGACAGGGATCAAGACCATCCCCATGGAAAAGAAATGCAAAAAAGCAAACTGGCTGTCTGGGGAGGCCTTACAAATAGCTGTGAAAAGAAGACAAGCGAAAAGCAAAGGAGAAAAGGAAAGATATAAACATCTGAATGCAGAGTTCCAAAGAATAGCAAGAAGAGATAAGAAAGCCTTCTTCAGCGATCAATGCAAAGAAATAGAGGAAAACAACAGAATGGGAAAGACTAGAGATCTCTTCAAGAAAATCAGAGATACCAAAGGAACATTTCATGCAAAGATGGGCTCGATAAAGGACAGAAATGGCATGGACCTAACAGAAGCAGAAGATATTAAGAAGAGATGGCAAGAATACACAGAAGAACTGTACAAAAAAGATCTTCACGACCCAGATAATCACGATGGTGTGATCACTGACCTAGAGCCAGACATCCTGGAATGTGAAGTCAAGTGGGCTTTAGAAAGCATCACTACGAACAAAGCTAGTGGAGGTGATAGAATTCCAGTGGAGCTATTCCAAATCCTGAAAGATGAGACTGTGAAAGTGCTGCACTCAATATGCCAGCAAATTTGGAAAACTCAGCAGTGGCTACAGGACTGGAAAAGTCAGTTTTCATTCCAATCCCAAAGAAAGGCAATGCCAAAGAATGCTCAAACTACCGCACAATTGTACTCATTTCACACGCTATAAAGTAATGTTCAAAATTCTCCAAGCCAGGCTTCAGCAATATGTGAACCATGAACTTCCAGATGTTCCAGCTGGTTTTAGAAAAGGCAGAGCAACCAGAGATCAAATTGCCAACATCCGCTGAATCATGGAAAAAGCAAGAGAGTTCCAGAAAAACATCTATTTCTGCTTTATTGACTATGCCAAAGCCTTTGACTGTGTGGATCACAATAAACTGTGGAAAATTCTGAAAAAGATGGGAATACCAGACCACCTGATCTGCCTCTTGAGAAATTTGTATGCAGGTCAGGAAGCAACAGTTAGAACTGGACATGGAACAACAGACTGGTTCCACATAGGAAAAGGAGTACGTCAAGGCTGTATATTGTCACCCTGTTTATTTAACTTATATGCAGAGTACATCATGAGAAACGCTGGGCTGGAGGAAGCACAAGCTGGAATCAAGATTGCCAGGAGAAATCTCAATAACCTCAGATATGCAGATGACACCACCCTTATGGCAGAAAGTGAAGAGGAACTAAAAAGCCTCTTGATGAAGGTGAAAGTGGAGAGTGAAAAAGTTGGCTTAAAGCTCAACATTCAGAAAACAAAGATCATGGCATCTGGTCCCATCACTTCATGGGAAATAGTTGGGGAAACAGTGGAAACAGTGTCAGACTTTATTTTTCTGGGCTCCAAAATCACTGCAGATGGTGACTGCAGCCATGGAATTAAAAGACGCTTACTCCTTGGAAGGAAAGTTATGACCAACCTAGATAGCATATTGAAAAGCAGAGACATTACTTTGCCAACAAAGGTTTGTCTAGTCAAGGCTATGGTTTTTCCTGTGATCATGTATGGATGTGAGAGTTGGACTGTGAAGAAGGCTGAGCACCGAAGAATTGATGCTTTTGAACTGTGGTGTTGGAGAAGACTCTTGAGAGTCCCTTGGACTGCAAGGAGATCCAACCAGTCCATTCTGAAGGAGATCAGCCCTGGGATTTCTTTGGAAGGAATGATGCTAAAGCTGAAACTCCAGTACTTTGGCCACCTCATGTGAAGAGTTGACTCATTGGAAAAGACTCTGATGCTGGGAGGGATTGGGGGCAAGAGGATAAGGGGACGACAGAGGATGAGATGGCTGGATGGCATCACTGACTCGATGGACGTGAGTCTGGGTGAACTCCAGGAGCTGGTGATGGACAGGGCGGCCTGGCGTGTTGCGATTCATGGGGTCGCAAAGAGTCGGACACAACTGAGCGACTGATCTGATCTGATCTGAATGTAAGACATTCAACTACAGAAGTATCTATAAAGTACAAAACGAAAAAAAAATTAACTTGCTCTCCCATTTTCCCCTCTGGCATTCAGTTCAGTTCAGTTGCTCAGTCGTGTCTGATTCTTTGCAGCCTCATGGACTGCAGCACACCAGGCTCCCCGTCCATCACCAACTCCCAGAGCTTGCTCAAACTCATGCCCATCGATTTTGTGATGCCATCCAACCATCTCATCCTCTGTTGTCCCCTTCTCCTCCTGCCAGCATCAGGGTCTTTTCCAAGAAGTCAATTCTTCATCTCAGGTGGCCAAAGGATTGGCGTTTCAGCTTCAGCATCAGTCCTTCCAATGAACATTGCTAATGCCCCTGGCAATAGCTAACAATTTATTGTGTAGCCTACATAAAGAGATATAATTGCGTACACACGTGCACATCTACTTACATTTTTTTTCTAACCACACATATAAAACAAAATTTTTTTTGAGTGTATACTATGTACCAACTTGAAGCGAAGGGACTGACATACGTCCTATCATCAAGTCTTTACAGTAACTGTGATATCTGGGTAAAGAGACTAGGACCCAGAGAGGTTAAGATGGTTGCTAAGGTCACACAGCTTTTAAGTGTCAGTGCCCATACTTGAACCAACATTCAAAACACCAGATGGATGAACTGAGATGCTCTCCTCTTACCTATTGCTTACTTACTCAGATTCATCTGTCCTTTCATTTACTCAGCAAAGAATCTTGAAGCCCATTCCAGGTCCTGCTCTGCCTTTCAGAGCCACAGATAAGCTGAGGGATCAGACAGGTAGATTGACTAATTTAACTTAGAGAGAAAGGGGTGGTACAATGGGAGAATTAGATGGGGCAACTCAGATCCAGATTTTGGGTCAGAAAAGGGTCCTTCACAGGAGGACTGAGGCTCTGACTCAGGCCAGTGGATGCCGACTCACCCCGTCCTTCCTGAATTGAGCTCAGATTTTGAAGGCTTCTGGAGGAATTGAAGGGTATCCCAGCGGGTGCTAGTGTAAAGAACCCACTTGCCACTGCAGGAAAAGAGACATGAGTTCGATTCCTGGGTCAGGAAGATCCCCTGGAGGAGGGCATGGCAACCCACTCCAGTATTCTTGCCTGGAGAATCCCATGGACAGAGGAGCCTTGAAGGCTGCAGTCCATGGGGTCGCACAGAATCTGATACAACTGAAGTGACTGAGCATATACCAACATACAGGGGAAGTGAGGTAGCCCCAGAAGGAGGGGCAAGGAAGGGAGGTCTCTGAGGTTCTGGTGGTGGTTTGACTAGACCCTGAGTTCCACCAGCCCCAACTAGTATTTGCATGTGGTTGTACTTTAACCATAAAACCCATTCTAGCACTGTAGAGTCCACATCTCTGTCTGTGCTGGTCTTACTGACTTATGATCACAAGGAAATATTTTCATGGTAAAAAAAGAAAAGGGTCATGGAGGAAGTGACCCCTGAGGGATGTGTAGGATACCCAGAGAAGAGAGGACATAGAAACAGTACTTGTAGGAGAGGAAGGCAGGAAGCCTCTGTCTTCCCCGAGGTTGAGACTGGGATTGAGTGGAGGCAGACAAGGTGGAGGGGCAGGGTCAGCAGCAAGAGCTTGTGACCATCTTACAGAGCCTGGCCCCCTTGGGAGCAAACATGGGGGCTGCAGAAGAACTAGAGTCACAACGTTCAGATTCCAGGGTTTTAGGACTTAATTTCCTTCCCTCCCCATCCTGCAAGATTCTTTTGCAAGGAGCACACAGAGTCCTGGCCCCAGGGGGTTTGGCAGCCACCCAGACGCTGCGCTCCACAGCTGCTCCCAGGGCAGACGATGCGGAGGCAGGGTTCAGGCTGCCTTGGGGTTCACGAAGGAACCCATTGCCCCCTGGTGGTGACCTGGATGCAGCCATGAAGGGAAATCTGACTTCTGCAGCACCCCAGGAAATGCGGACTGGGCAGGTGTCCAGAGGTCCCACTCCTCTCTCAGACCTCCCATCTCAGTCACCAGGGCCACCGACCAGCTGTTCCACTGGGGCTCACCCTGAAGACCCCTCTTTCTCTCAGTTCAACCCACTGTGGTTCCACCAGGCTGGTCCTCCTTCTCCCTCACCTCCATTTTGCCGTAGCTCCCCAGATGGTGTCTCTGTTGTCTGGACCACCGGCAGTCTCTACACAGAAGCTGTGCCTGTGTGCTCAGTCACTAAGTCACGTCTGACCCTTTGCCACCCCATGGAACCCATCTCTCCCACATTGGCAGGTGGGTTCTTTTACCACTGAGCCAGTTGCTACCAAGGTGTCTGCTAATGTGGGAGACGCAGGAGATGCCGGTTTCATCCCTGGGTGGGGAAGATCCACTGGAGGATGAAAGGGCAACCCACTCCAGTATTCTTGCCTGGGAAATCCCATGGACAGAGGAGCCTGGAGAGCTATAGTCCATGGGGTTGCAAAGAGTCCCACGCCATCGAACAAGCACAAAGGAAGCCACACAGAAACTAGGGTGATCTTTTTTTCTTATTATACAGTAAATTGCACAATCTGAAATGTACAGCCTGATACCTTTTTATATATGTAATCACCCGTGTAACACCCACCCAGATCAATATATTGAAAATGTCCAGCCCTGGAAACCCATCTAGCTCCCTCTCCCCACAAAGGTGAGCAGTATTCTAATCTCTATCTCCAAAGATCCTTGTGGTCTGTTGCTAAATCGTAAGGAAATGGAAACAATGAGAGACTTTATTTTGGGGGGCTCCAAAATCACTGCAGATGGTAACTGCAGCCATGAAGTTAAAAGACACTTGCTTCTTGGAAGAAAAGCTATGACCAACCTAGACAGCATATTAAAAGCAGAGACATTACTTTGCCAACAAAGGTCCATCTAGTCAGAGCTATGGTTTTTCCAGTGGTCATGTATGGATGTGAGAGTTTGACTGTAAAGAAAACTGAGCACCAAAGAATTGATGCTTTTGAACTGTAGTGTTGGAGAAGACTCTTGAGAGTCCCTTGGACTGCAAGAAGATCCAACCAGTCCATCCTAAAGGAAATCAGTCCTGAATATTCATTGGAAGGACTGATGTTGAAGCTGAAACTCCAATCCTTTGGCCACCTGATGAGAAGAACGGACTCTTTGGAAAAGACCCTGATGCTGGGAAAGATTGAAGGCAGGAGAATAAGGGGACGACAGAGGACGAGATGGTCAGATGGCATCACCAACTTCGATAGACATGAGTTTGACCAGGCTCTGGGAGTTGGTGATGGACAGGGAAGCCTGGCATGCTTCAGTCCATGGGGTCGCAAAGAGTCAGACACGACTGGGCGACTGAACTGAACTGGACTGGAAGAAGTGGAGTCATTACATAATGTACATTCTTGCCTTTCATCCGTCACAGTCAGCCCACACTCTGAGGTGTGCTGTATATTTACACGTTTCCTTTCTATGGACAATATTCAACCATGTTGATGAACAATTTTTAAAACTTTTTACTTGGAAATAATTTTAAATTTACAGAAAGTTTGCAAGAATTAAAATAGTTCTTATTTTTAAAAAGAGCACAAAGAGCACACTCATACATCCTTTACTTGGATTAAACAGTATTTTATATCATAGGAATCAATCTATATGCAGACGTACATACATAATAAGAACACAAAGATATATATACAAATAGTGAGCTTCCCCGATGGCTCCAATAGTAAAGAATCTGCCTGTGATGCAAGAGACCTGGGTTTGGTCCATGGGTCTGGAAGATCCCCTGGAGAAGGGAATGGCTACCCACTCCAGCATTCTTGCCTGGAGAATCCCATGGACAGAGGAGCCTGGTGGGATACGGTCCATGAGGTCGCAGAGAGTCAGATATGACTGATCGACTAATACTTTCACCTCAAACACACAGAATGGGATTTTATACACATGCATACATGCATATACACATGTATGTGTATATATGTAAAACAGTCATATATGTATATGTATTTATGTGTGTATATAATTTCTTCTGAATCATTTGTGTGGATTTTAAAAAAAATATTTACTTATGTATTTATCTGGCTACACCGAGTCTTAGCTGTGGCATGTAAACTCTTAGCTGCAGCATGTGGGATCTAGCTCCCTGATCAGGGATCGAACCCCTGACCACCCGCACTGGGAGCTCGGAGTCTTAGCCACTGAACCACCAGGGAAGTCCCGTGAGTATAGATTTGATACATTACGGGTCTTTAACCCTAAACACTTTAATGTGTATTTCCTAAGCAGAGGGATAGTCCCTTACATAACTACAGTGACCAAATCTCTTATTCCCGGGGGTGAGGGGGTGTCCCAAAAGTGAAAATTGTCTATAGTTTTCCTTTTTTTTAAAAAAAAAAACAACAACACTTCTATTTTGGTACTAAAGACATGTCAGTAAAATGGCTTGGAAATTTTCTGTATTTTCCTATGGTCTAGAATAGTTTGTGTGATATAAGAACAGTCTGATCTCTAAAGGCTAGATAAAACTCAGCTATGAAACCATCAGGGCCTGGAGCCTTTTTCCACCTCCAGTTTTTAAATTAAAATTTCAAATCTACAAAATCTTGAGCCCTCTTCACTTTAGATTCACCAGTTGTTAGTATTTTACCATATCTGTACTCTCCGCAACCCCCACACATGTGCACACACATGCACACACGCACACACACACGCACACATGTGCACACACGTGCACATACATGCATGCACACACACACACATTCATGCTCTACTTGGTAGTGTGTCAACTTAGCTGGAACTAAGTTTCCTAGAATTCTCTCCCATGTGTGATTCCAAATTGAGTTGGCAATAAAATTAATGTACTCAAGATTTGGAAGGAGCAGGTTTTTTTTTTTAATGTTTTGCACTTTGATGAAAGGCCTCAGGCTCTGTTATAGCTGGCATGTGATCGTCACTGAGCTGCTAACTTGCCTTGCTGGTTTTGGGGCAGCACCTGGACCTAAAGTCGCCGTGGTTCCAGCTAGGTCACTTCCTTTTGCTTCTCTGAGTCCTGGGCCAGGTATGTGTACAGCTCTGAGGTAAGGACACAAGTTCTCCTCCAGGTCACCTGCATCCCTGAGGTTGGAGACAGTGGAAGACAGATGTGAGCTTCAGTTTGTTCTTATTCTCTCCCGATTCATGTCCTATTCTCCTTTCCAACTTCTGCCAGGTATAGAGGCCTTGCACAGTCTGTGCTACCAGCATCTGCAACTGCATAAGATCTAGTCCCTGTTACCAATCCCTTATTCTATGTCATTCACAGTGGCCCTAATTCTCTGGATCAAACACACACACACACACTTAAAAACTTTTTGCTCAGCTACTTGAAAGGTGAAATACAAACATCAAACACTTCATTTCTAGCTATATATTTTTTAAACATGCTTTTTTGAAAAAGCTGTTTATTTATGGCCACGCTGCATATTAAAAAGCAGAGACGTTACTTTGCCAACAAAGGTCCGTCTAGTCAAAGCTACGGTTTTTCCAGTAGTATGGATGTGAGAGTTGGACTATAAAGAAAGCTGAGTGCCCAAGAATTGATGCTTTTGAAGTGTGGTGTTGGAGAAGACTCTTGAGAGTCTCTTGGACAACAAGGAGATCCAACCTGTCCATCCTAAAGGAAATCAGTCCTGAATATTCATTGGAAGGACTGATGCCAAAGCTGAAACTCCAATCGTTTGGCCACCTGATGCAAAGAACTGACTCATTGGACAAGACCCTGACGCTGGGAAAGACTTGAGGCCGGGAGAAGGGGACAACAGAGGGTGAGATGGTTGGATGGCATCACACGACAATGGACGTGAGCTTGAGTGAACTCCGGGAGTTGGTGATGGACAGGGAGGCCTGGTGTGCTACAGTCCATGGGGTTGTAAAGAGTCGGACACGATTGAGCTGAACTGAACTGAACTGGTCTTCTTTGCTGTGTGGGCTTTCTCTGGTTGTGGAGAGTGGGAGCTACTCTTCACTGCAGTGCTCAGGCTTCTCATTGTGGTGACTTCTCCGGCTGTGGAGGTTTCTCTTATTATGGAGCATGGGCTCCAGAGCACAGGTTTCAGTAGGTACAACACACGGGCTTAGTTGCTCCACACCACATGGGATCTTCCCAGACCAGGGATCAAACTGGTGTCCCCTGCATTGCAAGGCAGACTCTTAACCACTGAACCATCAGGTAAGCCCCTAACTACATTTTTAATTCACTTTTTTATCTTCTAGTTTTATTGAGATATAACTGATATACGAAGATCATAGCATCTGGTCCCATCACTGCATGGGAAATAGATGGGGAAACAGTGGAAACAGTGTCAGACTTTATTTTTGGGGGCTCCAAAATCACTGCAGATGGTGACTGCAGCCATGAAATTAAAAGACGCTTACTCCTTGGAAGGAAAATTATGACCAACCTAGATAGCACATTGAAAAGCAGAGACATTACTTTGCCAACAAAGGTTCGTCTAGTCAAGGCTATGGTTTTTCCTGTGGTCATGTATGGATGTGAGAGTTGGACTGTGAAGAAGGCTGAGCACCGAAGAATTGATGCTTTTGAACTGTGGTGTTGGAGAAGACTCTTGAGAGTCCCTTAGACTGCAAGGAGATCCAACCAGTCCATTGTGAAGGAGATCAGCCCTGGGATTTCTTTGGAAGGAATGATGCTAAAGCTGAAACTCCAGTACTTTAGCCACCTCATACAAAGAGTTGACTCACTGGAAAAGACTCTGATGCTGGGAGGGATTAGGGGCAGGAGGAGAAGGGGACGACAGAGGATGAGATGGCTGAATGGCGTCACTGACTCGATGGACGTGAGTCTGGGTGAACTCCGGGAGTTGGTGATGGACAGGGAGGCCTGGCATGATGCAATTCATGGGGTCGCAAAGAGTCGGACACGACAGAGCAACTGAACTGAACTGAACTGATATACAGCACCGTATGTTTAATGTGTACATTGTAATGATTTGACTTACATACATCATTAAATGACCTAACCACATTTTAAAAAAAAAAAGTTATCTCTTAAGGTTTAGGACATTCCCCTACACAAACAAAATTCCATTATCTCAACAGGAAAATTCCATTGTCTTACCCAGCAGGAACTAGATATAACAATATTATCTAGTACACTGTCTATATCCAGATGTCTAGAACTGTCCCCAAAATGACCTTTTATGGACATTTTAAAAAGCCAGGTACAGCTTTTTAACTCTAGGATCAAAGACTCTCCAGTGCCTTTGGTTGTCACATCTCTTTAATCGTCAACCTAGAACAGTTTTGCCTTTTATTTTTCCCTTTTATAACTTTGATTTTTTTTTAAGAGTCCAGGTCAGTTGTCTTGCACAGTGTCCCACCATCTTGATTTGTCTGTTTGTTTAACATGATTGGATTTAGGTTGAATACTTTGGGCTATAATACTACATAGCTGATGTTGTATATTTACTATTGCATCATCTTAGAAGGCACTTTTGTTAGTCTGTCCTCTACTGACTCAGAGTTTTTTGGAATTGTCAATGGAAATAAACAATAATTGATCTATAATGAAGAATAGGAAAGAGTCTGAGTACAACCAGTTTGAGGACAAATAACCCAGGAGGAGCCTCTCAGCAGCTCTGAGGGTTGCTCCATTGAAGCATGGTTTTCAGCACAGTCTCCTACCTTACCAGAAGATAGAACATACACCAAATTGACAGGACTACATTCCTTCGAGATTTCAAAAAAGACAGATGTAATACATGAACAGGCAGGAGGGCCCTGGAGTCTGGGAAGGGACCCTTTTCTTTGACGGAATGTTAACATGGACGCCATAGGAAGGGTGTTATTTATCCTTATCTTCAAAAGGGACATTCTTCGCCTTAATTGTTGAAGTAGACGTGCTGTTTGCTTTTGAAAGGCCTTGGGTCAAGCTGTTTTACTTCACACAAAGTTCAGAGTGAGCCACGTATAAGCCAAAATAACTTCCCTATACATTAGTATGTGAAAAGTTTTATTTTTTTATGAGTCACAGTAAAGATAGGTGTAGTGGTGAAACTGGTGATGACCACAGCTAGGGAGTCAGTATTTTTCACAAAGAATCCAGTAAGGGAAGAGCGACACATCCGGCACTTGGGAAATTTTCCAGAGGCGGCAAGAGGCTGCAACACTTATGCAATAACTGCCTTTCTGAGGATAAGAGTGAGCTGAACAGACGCAAAGCAACAAAGAGATTAGGAGAAGCTGTAAGATTAAAGACAACATGGGGAAAGGGCTTGCTGACTGTTATTATAAAGGGGTCAAGAGTATAGGTACTGTACATACAGATTTTTTTTAAAACAGTTCCAAAGTACGGAGAAGATTGAGGGTTACAGGCCAAGTCTGGACTTTTGGGTTAGCTGTCTACTGCTGCTATTGTCTTCTCATCTTTGTTTGGTGGTGCTTGCCTTAATCGATTGAAACTGGGTGTCCGAAATAAGGGTCAAAGTCCAGTCAGGGGGGCAGGGCTTTTTCAATGTGAAATGTGAATCCACATGTCTACGTTTTTCATTTGGCAGTGCACAGATTAGCTAATGATACCAGGTAAGGTCCTTTCCAACATGGCTGCAAAGAGTCTTATCTGATGTCTTTTTAAAATATATATATTTATGTATGTATTTGGCTGTACTGGGTCCTACTTGCAACACACAGGATCTTTAGTTGTGACATGTGGGTCTAGTTCCCTGACCAGGGATTGAACCCAGGCCCCTTCCATTAGCAGCACACAGGGTTGGCCACTAGACCACCAGGGAAGTCCCTATCTGATGTCTTTCCCAATACACAAAATCTCCAGGTTATAATCCATGATCTTTAAGATCTTTGTCTCCAGAAAACTCACTGTGAAAGAAGTTACCTGTCAACTTTTCATTTAAGTGCCTTAATAAGACTTTGACAGTAATCAGATCAGATCAGATCAGTCGCTCAGTCGTGTCCGACTCTTTGCGACCCCATGAACCGCATCACGCCAGGCCTCCCTGTCCATCACCAACTCCCGGAGTTCACCCAGACTCACGTCCATTGAGTCAGTGATGCCATCCAGCCATCTCATCCCCTGTCGTCCCCTTCTCCTCCTGCCCCCAATCCCTCCCAGCATCAGAGTCTTTTCCAGTGAGTCAACTCTTCGCATGAGGTGCCCAAAGTACTGGAGTTTCAGCTTTAGCATCATTCCTTCCAAAGAAATCCCAAGGCTGATCTCCTTCAGAATGGACTGGTTGGATCTCCTTGCAGTCCAAGGGACTCTCAAGAGTCTTCTCCAACACCACAGTTCAAAAGCATCAATTCTTCGGTGCTCAGCCTTCTTCACAGTCCAACTCTCACATCCATACATGACCACAGGAAAAACCATAGCCTTGACTAGACAAACCTTTGTTGGCAAAGTAATGTCTCTGCTTTTCAATATGCTATCTAGGTTGGTCATAACTTTCCTTCCAAGGAGTAAGCGTCTTTTAATTCCATGGCTGCAGTCATCATCTGCAGTGATTTTGGAGCCCCCAAAAATAAAGTCTGACACTGTTTCCACTGTTTCCCCATCTATTTCCCATGAAGTGGTGGGACCAGATGCCATGATCTTTGTTTTCTGAATGTTGAGCTTTAAGCCAACTTTTTCACTTTCCACTTTCACTTTCATCAAGAGGCTTTTTAGTTCCTCTTCACTTTCTGCCATAAAGGTGGCGTCATCTGCATATCTGAGGTTATTGAGATTTCTCCTGGCAATCTTGATTCCAGCTTGTGCTTCCTCCAGCCCAGCGTTTCTCATGATGTAAGCTGCATATAAGTTAAATAAACAGGGTGACAATATACAGCCTTGACGTACTCCTTTTCCTATGTGGAACCAGTCTGTTGTTCCATGTCCAGTTCTAACTGTTGCTTCCTGACCTGCATACAAATTTCTCAAGAGGCAGATCAGGTGGTCTGGTATTCCCATCTCTTTCAGTAATACAGTAATACATCTCCCTTGAGTAAGATTGGTCATGTGTGTGTATGTGTTTGTCACTTGGTCGTGTCCAACTCTTTGTGACCCCATACAGCCTGCCAGGCTCCTTTGTCCATGGAATTCTCCAGGCAAGAATACTGGGGTGGGTAGCCATTCCCTTCTCCAGGGGATCTTCCTAATCCAGGGATTGAACCTACATCTCCTGCATTGCAGCCAGATTCTTTACCATCTGAGTCACCAGGGAAGCCTGAGCTTGGTTCGTATATCCCTTCATCCAGTCACATAAGCCATTGTGCTGTCATTTCAGAAGGAGACAGCTGATGTTTACCAAAAGATGAAGATCTAAGGTTGAGAAGCACTAACAGAAGAGGTTTTGGCCATGGGAGATTAAAAGCTCCTGAAAGTTTTGCCAATTGAGTTTTTTTTTTTTTAAGATACTTTAAATTGATTTATTTATTCATTTTTGGCATGCTGGGTCTTCATTGCTGTGCAAGGGCTTTCCCTAGTTGCGGTGAGCAGGGGCTACTCTCTGGCTGTGGTGCTTGGGCTTCTCACTACAGTGGCTTCTCTTACTGGTGAGCACAGGCTCTAGAGTGGGCTTCAGTGGTTGCAGCACACACGCTTAGCGGGAATCAAACCCATGTCCCCCGCATTGGCAGGCAGATTCTTAACCATGAGCCCACCAGGGAAGTCTGCCAATTGAGTTTTGATAGTGCTGCTAGTTCCTTTTACCCAGTCCTGAAGATTGCGGGGGATGCGTGCAGTGAAAATGCTGCATTAATGGCCAAATGTTACAAATCGACTTAATTACGTGTGTGGCAGTGTGAGTTTCCCTAGTCACTATCTACTTGGAAGGAATTCCCCAGATAGGAATTATCCTTTCCAGTAACAATTTACCTATTGTTAAAGCTGGTGCTGTCTTGCATGGAAAAGCTTCAACCTCGTGTAATAACATACAGATCACTACTAAGACATATCTATATCTTTGAGATGGTGACATTTATATGTCAAAGGGTCCCTTAGGAAGGGGCAAGTGGCCTTGTGACCCATAAAGTGGCTTTTCAAGATGGTATTTAGGGCACATAGTACAATGAGCATATACTTAATCAGCCTCCATGGGAGAAAGTTTCCAAAAATACTGTTTTCTCCATAAGACAATTTTCTCAGGTGTCCTATGAGTTAAATAATGTATATGCTGGGGACTTCCCTGCTGGTCCAGTAATTAATACTCCATGCTCCCAATGCAGGGGGCCCGGGTTCAATCCCTGGCCAGGGAACTAGATCCCGCATGCTACAACTAAGACCCAGAGCAAGCAAATAAATATATATACATTTTTAAAGTACGTACTGGAGTAATGAAAACTGTGCTCCAACAGACACTATAATGGAGAAGAAAATGGCAACCCACTCCAGTGTTCTTGCCTGGGAAACCCCATGAACAGAGTGGCCTAGCAGGTTATATAGTCCACGGGGTTGAAAGAGCTGGACACGACTTAGCAACTAAACCACCACCGCCAGGCACCATAAGGTTTGTTGTTGCTGTTTCAATGTCCTTTGATTTTTAAAATTTATTTATTTATTTTGGCTGTTCTGCTCTGGGTCTTCGTTGCTGTGTGCGGGCTTTCTCTAGTTGAAGCTCACGGGCTCTAGAGCAAGGCCTCAATTGTTGTGGCTCGTGGACTTAATTGCTCAGTGGCATGTGGGATCTTCCCAGACCAGATGGAACCTGTGTCCCTTGCATTGGCAGGTGGATTCTTTTCTGCTGTGCCACTAGGGAAAAAAAAATTTTTTTAATAAATCAAGTCCAAACCATATTTGTGTGACAAGGTCAAAAAATCCCCTCTTTTGTTGCTGTATCTGTTTCTCTTCTTTAGGGACAATTTCTTGAGCCTGTAGAAGGAAGTCTTTTACTGGATTAGCAGGATTAACAGAGAGCAGTAGACATTCTCAAGGATGAACAAGATGAGTTTTTAAGGCTGTTTGGCTGCAGCACCAACAAGCTGATTCCCTTTAGCTGCCACAGTGTCAGATTTTGAATGCCCTGGTGTCTTAATAATTGCCAACTGTGTTGGTGGGGCTTCCCTGATGGACACAAGAACCCGGCGGCTATAGTCCATGGGGTTGCAAAAGAGTCAAACATACTTAGTGACTAAACAACCAGGGCAACAAAGTAGGACTTTCAGCATAGCCTTGTGGCATAACTGTCCAGGTATACCAAAGACCTTCCCAGGTGAAGGCAAAAAGGTCTTAGCTATCTTTTCCCACGGGATACTAAAGAAGGTGCTGCATAAATCAATAACTAAAAAATAGCTATCAGTTGGAGTGGCTGAGAGCCGTGTGTATGAGTTTGGGACCACAGGATGTCAGGGAATCACACTATTTTCTTTTTTCAATCATATGGCTTTAAAAATATCTATTTTTGGCTGTGCTTGGTCTTTGTTGCTGCTCGAGGGCTTTCTCTAGTTACGGTGAGTGGGGGTACTCTGTTGCCGTGTGCTGGCTTCTCATTGCGGTGGCTTCTCGTTTTGTTCGGAACACAGGCTCCAGAGCATGGGCTTAGTAGCTGTGACATACGGGCTTAGTTGCTCCGCAGCATGTGGGATCTTCCCGGACTGGGGATCAAATCCATGTCTTCTGAATTGGCAGGTGGATTCTTAACCACTGGGCCACTAGGGAAGTCCCATAAATATTGTTTATAGCTCTCAGATCTTGAAAATAAATCTCCAGCCTTTCCCATTTGGGTCTCTCACTGGGAAGATGGGGCTTCCCCAATGATTCAGTGGTAAAGAATCTGCCCATAATGCAGCAGACACAGGATATGCAGATTTGATCCCAAGGTCAGAAAGATCCTCTGGAAGAGAAAATGGAAACCTACTCCAGTATTCTTGCCTGGAAAATTCCATGGGCAGAGGAGCCTGGTGGGCTACAGTCCAAAGGGTTGCAAAGAGTCAGACATGACAGAACACACACACACAGACTACTAAGATAAGTGCATTATAAGGGCTGGTACAAGGAATTACAAGTCCCCTCTTAAGAAGTTCGTAAATAATAGGTCTTAACCACTGCGATAGAGATGGAGTAAAGGGACAAAATAGGTGATTAAATAGTTAATCCCACTAGGGGATTGTAAGTAGAAAACTATGAGAGACCCCTGTACGTTAAGGATTACTCAAGAAAGCAGGTTTGTTTAACCACAAAACCAAGCAGGCTTGCTTAGCAACAAAAGCATGCCACAGAAGCACACGATATGCCCCCAGACAATAAAACAATGGTGGTGTGAGCCCTCCTTCCTGCCCAGTGAGCTCAGTGAAGTTAATGATCCCTCAGACATGCTCTCCGCACACGTAAAAAACAATGACCTGCAGACCTAGCTTGACCATGTAGGGACAAGAAAACGCCCTTGCTCAACTTGGAGGTGGAACTGATGATAGAAGCATGACGTCTACTCAAGAAAGACACAGACGTTCTTCTCCCCCTCCCCACTTTTCCTTTGATTACAAAACTGTAGCCCAGTAAGTTCTCAGGGTGCAGCACCCCCTCGCCCACCCACTCGGAAGCCTTCACAAGCATCCTATTCTAATGACTCACTTCTTATCTATCATTTTGCCTCTCGCTGAATTCTTTTCTGCACCGAGTCATAAAGGACTATGGTACCAGAGCTCTTCAGAGCCTCCCGAAATGACACCTAACCGTTTCAGCTCGCCTGCCAGGGAAGTCCCTAAAAAGATTAAATTCAGAACTGGATCATTTTGATGATTTTTAAAATAATTTTTAAAATTTACTTATTTTTGGCTGCTCTGGGTCTTCACTGCTGTGAGGACTTTTCTCTAGTTGCAGAGAGTAGGGCTACTCTCTAGTTGCCGTGGTGTGGTGGCTTCTCATTGCGGTGGCTTCTCTTGTTGAGGAGCACTGGCTCTCGGGCACGCAGGCTTCAGTAGACATGGCATGTGGGCTCAGTAGTTTGGGTTCCCAGGCTCTAGACCACAGCCTCAATAGCTGTGGCTCGCCAGCTTAGTTGCTCCTCAGCATATGAGATCTTCCCAGGCCAGGGATCGAATCTGTGCCTCCTGCATTGGCAAGTGATTCTTTACCGCTGAGCCACCAGGGAATCATCATTCTGATGGTTTTGAAAACTCTTCGGGGCCATTCTGGAGTCCTCATTGCAAGTTTTCTCAAACCACTCCAAAGAAAGTAGCTTCTCCAGGCTTTTGTTTACATTGGTGGATCTTTGCCCAATCTGTTCTCCTAGGAAAAATTTTGGGGCTGTCTTGGCACAAGATATGAGTAAGTTCTCTACATCTGTGAAACTCTGCAGGCTCACGCTTGTGAAAATCTTCCATAGGCAGCTTCCATTCTGCCTCTTGTGGCCATTCTTCAGCTTCATTCTCAGATACCAGCAAATGCACAAGCTGAGATTAATGTGAATATCCTAGTTCACATGTCCCAAATGTCAGATCAAATTCCCCAGAAAATCCTAAAGGATCTTGTAAAGGGTCTGAGAAATCCTTACTTACATTTTTAGATTCAGTTCTAGTCCAAGGAATATACATAAGGGCAAGCTCACCTCTTCCAGTAGGCTTCTCCCTTGGAGGTGCAGGAGCAGGTGGAGGAGACAAGTCAGGATATGGAAGTTCACAAAGGAGAGAATATAAAGGCAATGAAGGAGAGGAAGGAGGAGGAGAGTGGGAGAGGGTAGGTTCTGAGCTTTTCTCCAGTTTAACAGCAGTTTCTAACAACTTCCGGATAGTTTCCTGCAAAGATGCCATCATCATTACCATGCTTGGAAGCTTCTAACTACCAACAGAAGCACACTCCCCATCCTATTAGTATAATTTTAATAGAGGGCTTATTTTCTATTGTGCATGCCAGTTAACTAATTTTGGTGAGTCAAATGTTTCAGATTTTGACCACTTCAGACTGGGCTTCCCTGGTGGCTCAGCATTAAAGAATCTGCCTGCAATGCAGGAGATGGAGTTTGATCCCTGGATTGGGAAGATCCTCTGGAGGAGGGCATGGCAACCCACTCCAGTATTCTTGCCTAGAAAATCCCATGGATAGAAGAGCCTGATGGGCTACAGTCCATAGTCCATAGGGTCGCAAAGGGTCAGAAATGGCTGAAGTGACTGAGCACCCAAGACATAATTTATCTTCTGTTAGATCTTCCCATTTGACCAACTATTTGCATCGTATGGACTTTGCAGGTGTTGTACAAGAAGCCAGCTGGAGTTCTAGTGGGTGGCTGCCCGTCCAGAAGCTGCCCAGCTTTGCTGCTGCTGCTGCTAAGTCGCTTCAGTCGTGTCCGACTCTGTGCGACCCCATAGATGGCAGCCCACGAAGCTCCACCGTCCCTGGGATTCTCCAGGCAAGAACACTGGAGTGGGTTGCCATTTCCTTCTCCAGTACATGAAAGTGAAAAGTGAAAGTAAATTCGTTCAGTCGTGTCCGACTCTTTGCACCCCCATGGACTGCAGCCCACCAGGCTCCTCCGTCCATAGGATTTTCCAGCCAAGAGTACTGGAGCGGGGTGCCATTGCCTTCTCCTGCCCAGCTTTAGAGGCGTGATTTCCCATTTTCTTTTAGTTTCATCTTTTTATAAGGTCTGAACATCTTCCAGGGTTATCAGTGTGCTGCTTGTGAGCTTCGCTCCTCAAGGTGTCGCCCTTGAGTTGGCTCTGCTCTTTGTGTTCTCGGTTTCTTCAGCCTGCAGCCTAAATCCGCAGCAGGAACTTCGAGCACTGAATAAACACAGTTCAGTGCTTGTGTGTATATCCTTGGGAGAGCTGTAAATAACTTCAAGTATAATGACAGGTACCCTGTGGAACCGCTGCTCATCGCCAGGGTTAATCCTCAGACACTGACATAGGTTCTTATTGCCCGAGGACACCTTGTGGCTAGAAGGAGCAGATAACCCTTTTCTGAGCCAAATTCAGTCTCTTGTTCTGTTGTCAAATAGTTTGTTCGAGGGTTTCCCACTAGGTGGCGCTAGTGGTAAAGACCCCCCCTCCCCCTCCCCCGCCTGCCAACGCAGGCGATGTGAGCGACGGAGGTTCGATCCCTGGGCTTGGAAGATTCCCTGGAGAAGGAAATGGCAACCCACTCCAGTATTCTTGCCTGGAGAATCCCGTGGACAGAGGAGCCTGGCGGGCTGCAGTCCATGGGATCACAAGAGTCGGACACAACTTGGCAACTAAACCACTACCACCACCGCAGTTTGTCCAGACCACCACAGCAGTTTACTCAGACCATATATACACAATCTTTCCAATTTAAGCCAAATTACATAAGGTCAGCCAACTCAGTTCATTCCAAAGTTCCTTCTAGGCTTCCTCTGTCTAGGAACATCTCCCCAGGTCCCTGCCTAGGAAATTCTCCCCAAGTCCCTTTGTTGTTGTTCAGATGCTTAGTTGTTTCCAACTATTTTCAGCCCCTTGGACTGTAGCACAGCACGCTTCTCTGCCTTTCACCATCTCCCAGAGCTTGCTCCAACTCACGTCCATTGAGTCGGTGATGCCATCCAACTAGCTTATCATCTGTCGCCCCCTTCTCCTCTGGCCTTCAGTCTTTCCCAGGATCAGGATCTTTTCTAATGAGTTGGCTCTTCACATCAGGTGGCCAAAGTACTGGAGTTTCAGCTTCTGTCCTTTCAAGTCCCTACCACCCAGGAAATATACTGATACTTCTTAAGAATCCAAGTCTTAAAATTTTAATAGCTCAGATTAAACTCAAGACTGTCCAATGGAATTAACAGATGTAAGTTAACATATATAAAGTAGATAAACAACAAGGATCTACTATGTAGCACAGGGATCTATATTCAATATCTTACAATAAACTATAATAGAAAATAATTTTTTCAAAAAGAATATAGATATATACATATAACTGAATCACTTTGTTATACACCAGCAACTGATACAACATAATAAATCAATTATACTTCAATTTAAAAAACGACTCAGGACTGTCCAGAATGAGGTTCAGATAATGAGATAGAACTCGCCCAAGCATCTGAAGGGCGCTGTGAAGCCCGGAGCTCAAGGGGCTCACTTCCACTGTTGTGGGGTGGGGAGGTGCAGGTCTGATCCCCGGCCAGGGAACTAAGATCCCAAGTGCTGAGCAGCATGGCCAAAAATTTTTTTTAAAAAGTAGATTCTATGTGACTGCAGGTGGTTTCTCTGATACCCTGCAGCCCACTCCAAGCAATGTCGACAGAAATAATCAATAATCAATCTATAGTAAAGAAAAGGAAAGAGTTTGATTGGAGTCAAGCTGAGGATGACAGCGCAGGAGGAGCCTCTCAATAGCTCTGAGGACTGCTCTGTTGAAGTGTGTTTCCAGCACAGTTTTCTAACTTACAGAACAAAGAACATACATCAACTTGACAGGACTATGTTCCTTCAAGGTTGCAATAGACAGATTTAGTATTCACACAGCAAGACAGAAGGACTCTGGTATCAGGGAAGGGAACCTTATTTCCAAGGGAGTGTTGGCATGAACGCTATATACTTATCTTCCAAACAGACATTCTTTTTAAAAAATTATTTTTATTGGAGGTATATTTACTTTACAATGTTGTGTCAGTTTCCACTGTACAGCAAAGTGAGTCATCTATATGTATACCTATATCCCCTCTTTTTTGGATTTCCTTCCCATTTAGGTCGCCACAGAGCATTGGATTCTGGGTGGCCTCAAGTTCTGGGTGACCTCAAGCAAGGAGCTCAAACAAGTCAATCCTAAGGGAAATCAACCCTGAATATTCATTGGAAGGACTGATGCTGAAGCTGAAGCACCAGTACTTTGGCCACCTGATTCGAAGAACTGACTCCTTGAAAAAGACCCTAATAGTGGGAAAGATTTAAGGCAAAAAGAGAGAGGGCAGCAGAGGATGAGATGGTTGGATAGCATCACTGAGTTAATGGACATGAACTTGGGCAGACTCTGGGAGGTAGTGAGGGACAGGGAGACCTGCAGTGCTGCAGTCCATGGGGTTGCAAAGAGTTGGACACAACTTGGCCACTGAACAACAACAGAGCAATGAGTAAAGTTCGCTGAGCTATTAGGTAGCAAACAGACATTCTTTACCGTAATGATTAAAGTAGATGTGCTGTGTGTGTTTGATAGGCCTTGAGTCAATCTGATTGAATTCACACCAAGTTCAGGGTGAACCATATATAAGCTAAAATGATGTCCCCAAACCTCAGTATGTGAATTTCTTCATCAGAATGTAATCACCTTACTTATCTTTCTAATCTCTTCCACAGTTCTCAGGCTGTTAAAATTTTCTACTTCTTAGGTCAATTTTGATAATTTATATTTTGCCACAAAACATTTCTTTTTGATATTTCATGTTACCATAATATTTTAAGTGATTAATAGCATTCATATCTGTTTTTATACTGCCTTTCTCACTCCTAATGTTGCAGATTTTTGCTTTCTCTTTTGTTTTGATTTGTCTTTAATAAAGATTTTTCTCATTTTATTTGTATTTTCAAACAAATTTTATTTATCTTTTCAGTATTGGTCCTACTTCATTTCTGTCAACTTTCATCTCATTCTCTCCTCTTCTCTTTTACATTAAAAAAATGTTTCCATTTTTAAATGATTTGTTTGGCTACTCTGGTTCTTACTTGTGGCGTATGAACTCTCAGTTCTCTGACCAGGAGTTGAACCCAGGCCCCCTGCATTGGGAGCATGGAGTCTTAGCCACTGGACCACCAGAAAAGCCCCTTCTTTCTTTTATTTGATTGCTATTTTTTTAATTTCTTAGAGTGAATATTTGATTCACTTATCTTTGGTCTTTTATTAATAATAAAAATATTTAAGGCTGTCAATTTTTATCTGGTTACAACTTTGTGTCTCAGGCAGTTTTAGCATAAAGAATTCATTTTCTTATTGAGACACTTTTAACAATAAAAGTATACTGTGTGACTTGGGTGATGAAAAGTGAAGGAAAAAATACACAAAGCCCAACCCCACTATAGTTCAATTACATCATTCCAGGATTTTCCTGCAGCAGTCAGAGGGGAAAACACAGGAATCAGGAACGATGCTGGGCATGGCAAAGGATTTGATCTTGCTTCTCAAGGAAGGAGACGGGCACTCTTTTAGCAGGAATGAGGTTCAAAAGTTGGGTCAGCAATAGGGATGGTGAGGTGGTGAGAAGTGGATTTCAGAGAAAGAGTCCAATGGCAAGAGATTTTATCTTCAGAGTAAAAGAGGTTTTTGGTGGTACTTTTTTTTTTTTTTAAGCATCGAAGAAAATTCCAAGGAGAAAAAAGCAAGCTGTAACCCAGGATGCAGAATGCAAAGTTCTGCCTCCTCTCCTCTTCTGTGAGGCCCCATCAGCAGGAGGACTGGGGGCGTAGGGGGTGTTCGCAGCCTTTCAGCAAAACAGGGCAGAGAACTGCTTATAAATATGCTCCAACTGCTCTTGGGCTGCTGTGCTCTTGCCAAGGAAGGCGGCAGGCATTTTTAGGCCCCAGGGTGGGATGTCCCAAACAGATGGCTTCAGATTGTTGGGGATCCATTCACCAAAATAACTGCTATTTTGGTTTTGTATATGAAACATCTGCTCAAAGAAGGGCATGGCTGTGGTGCATTTAAGGAGGGGCTTCTCAACAGCTGAGGGAGGGTCACAGCCTGGAAGGGAAGGAGGAAAGAAGTAGGGGTTAAGAGGATCTCACAAAGGGACCCCACGTGGGGATGCCCTACAGGTCTGGGTAGTCAACCTTGAGCCTCTGGACAATGAGACCCAGGACCAAAGCCTGCCTCCCCTGCTGACCCAGGGATAAGCACCTAAGATACCTTCAGGGTGGGCAGGTAGTGAAGAGAGAGTCAGATCCCCAAGGGGAACCCCCTTGACTCAGAGAGAGGGAGAGGCAGCTGGTGCGATTCAGGGCAAGGAGCCTGAGGACCAGATTATGCATATGGGAAGTGGGGAAACTGCTGTCCAGGAAAGAGGGAAGAAATGACTGGCTGAGGATCCAGGAAGGCAGGACCCTGAGCACTGGACTCCTGGCTCCACCAAGGCTTAGAGTCCAGCTCGGTCTGTACCAGGGTGGGGAAGTCTGTTGGCCCTGATTCTGTGGAGTAAGGTGGGAAGGCAGTGGCTGTCAGGGAGAGTGAGTGGGGAAAAGTGAGGTGGAAAGACAGTAGACAGAAGGAAGGGAGGGGAGGGGAGAGGAGGCAAGAAGCCAGAGGGACCAGAAAGACAGCTTGTGTTTAATTTGGATTGTGTGTGGGAGAGGGGCAGGGGGAGCGAGCATCCCTGATTTTCTCAGACTGTGTGTGCTAAGTCACTTCAGTCATGTCCAGCTGTTTGTGACCCCATGGACTGTAGCCTGCCAGGCTCCTCTGTCCATGGGATTCTCCAGGCAAGAATACTGGAGTGGGTTGCCATGCCCTCCTCCAGGGGATCTTCCTGACCCAGGGATTGAACCCTCGTCTCTTATGTCTCCTGCGTCGGCAGGTGGGTTCTTTACCACTAGTGCCACTGGGGGTACTGAGAGCTTATCAGGGTCTGCTTTATCAAATACTAATTCTGGAGGGGTGCATCTGTTAAAGAAGAACTCAGGGCACCTTGTCATGAGCTGGGATGGGGGTTAAGGTGACACTGCAATCTAGTAACGGGGCAACAGCTCTCCTAGACATCCTCAGAGCCAGAGCTTAAAGCTTCAACAAATATGGGGGGCTCTCTTTAAGAATAATAAAACCGAGACTTCCCTGGTAGTCCAGTAACACCTTGTGCTTCCACTGCAGGGGACTCGGGTTTGATCTCCAGTTGGAGAACTAGGATCCTGAATACCACAGGGCAGGGCTAAAAAAAGAAGACGAAGAAGAAAATTATAAAACCAGAATTAATTACAGAGTTTTGCAAGGGGCCATGTACCCTCCATCTCTGCTCAGAGCCATCTCTGGTTTCTCCTCCCTCAACCCAAGTCCTACCTCTTCGTAGGAGCTGGGGAGGTGGGAGCAGGTGGTCCCAAGAGCTTGGACTTGGGGGTCAGACTGATGAAAGAGAATTTACATTTTAAGGCAGGACAAGAAAATTTGTTTAAATAATTTATTTAGTTATGACTGTGCTGGGTCTTCGCTGGTGCGAGGGCTTTTCTCTAGTTGTGGCAAGTGGGGGTTGCTCTCATTATTGCAGAGAATGGGCTCTAGAGCACGGACTCAGGACTTGTAGCACAGGATCTTCACTGCTTCAGAGCATGTGGGATCTTCCCGGATCAGGGATCGAACATGTGTCTCCTGCATTGGCAGGTGGATTCTTTCTTTACTGCTGAGCCACCAGGGAAGCCGCAGTTCAAGAAAATTTAAACACAAAATTCTCTCTGTGTCTGTGTGGGCCTTCTCCCTTTCCCTCAGGGTGCAGTGTCTCTGCATTATCCATTAACCAGACCTCCTCAAAGATGGGAGTGCCTACTTGATTATAGAAATCATTTATTTTTCTTTTCTTCTGATGCCAGCAGTGTAACTTCTTAGAAGACTAGCATTATTTCCCAATTCTGTAAGGGGTCATGGTGACTTACTGCTCACTTTGTTTGGGCTTACCTGGACTACATGCATTTGGTGAACTTTATGTAAAACATTTGTACATCATGTTGATGTATGATGCGTGTGTATGTGCCAAGTGGCTTCAGTCGTGTCTGACTCTGCATCTCCATGGACTGTAGCCCACCAGGCTCCTCTGTCCATGGAATTCTCCAGGCACGAATACTGAAGTGGGTTGCCATGCATTCCCCCAGGAGATCCTCCCGCCCCAGGGAATGAACCCTCGTCTCTTATGTCTCCTGCATTGGCAGGTGGATTCTTCACCACGATCGCCACCTGGGAAGCCCTGTGATGTAGGATCAGTTCAGTTCAGTTCAGTAGCTCAGTCGTGTCCAACTCTTTGTGACCCCATGAATTGCAGCACGCCAGGCCTCCCTGTCCATCACCAACTCCCGGAGTTCACCCAGACTCATGTGCATTGAGTCGGTGATGCCATCCAGCCATCTCATCCTCTGTCGTCCCCTTCTCCTCCTGCCCCCAATCCCTCCCAGCATCAGGGTCTTTTCCAATGAGTCAACTCTTCCCATGAGGTGCCCAAAGTATTGGAGTTTCAGCCTCAGCATCAGTCCTTCCAATGAACACCCAGGACTGATCTCCTTCACATGGACTGGTGGGATCTCCTTGGAGTCCAAGGGACTCTCAAGAGTCTTCTCCAACACCACAGTTCAAAAGCATCAATTCTTCGGTGCTCAGCTTTCTTCGCAGTCCAACTCTCACATCCATACATGACCACTGGAAAAACCATAGACTTGACTAAACAGACCTTTGTTGGCAAAGTAATATCTCTGCTTTTGAATATGCTATCTAGGTTGGTCATAACTTTCCTTTCAAGGAGTAAGCGTCTTTTAATTTCATGACTGCAGTCACCATCTGCAGTGATTTTGGAGCCCCCAAAAATAAAGTCTGACACTGTTTCCACTGTTTCCCCATCTATTTCCCATGAAGTGATGGGACCGGATGCCATGATGTTCGTTTTCTGAATGTTGAGCTTTAAGCCAACTTTTTCACTCTCCTCTTTCACTTTCATCAAGAGGCTTTTTAGTTCCTCTTCACTTTCTGCCATAAGGGTGGTATCATCTGCATATCTGAGGTTATTGATATTTCTCCCGGCAATCTTGATTCCAGCTTGTGCTTCTTCCAGCCCAGTGTTTCTCATGATGTACTCTGCATAGAAGTTAAATAAGCAGGGTGACAATATACAGCCTTGACGTACTCCTTTTCATCTTAAAAAATGTACATGACTGTACCTTTGACTTCTAACAGGTGGAATGGTTCTCCAAGCTTCTGAGTCTGTCTCTTGTGTTACAACCCTCAGTTTGGCTTGAATAAAATTCTCTTTTTCCTTTTTGACTATTAATTGAATTTTCATCCACAAGGCAAACCTGGGCTGACTATGTAATCCAGGCAAGTCAACTGCATTCTTGAAACCTCAGTTTTCTCATCCATAAAATGGGAGGGGTATTTACCTCCTCCAGGACCACTGTAAAGATTAAATAAAATAATACATATAATATTTAGCGCAGGGTCTTACGTATCATAAGCACTCAATAAATGGCATGCCTGATAGATATATGGTAAGCATTCTATACATGATTATGATAATCATCCAAACTGGTTTCAAGTTGCATTTCAACACACCTTCCAGGAAGCCCTTTAAAAAAAATGACATGTAATATACATCCAATAAAGTGCATAACTAAGTGAGAAGCTCAGTCAGTTTTTACATAAATATGCACCTATGTTGCTACCACCCAGATCAAGACACAGAACATTTCCAGAGCCCCAGGGGCTCCCACTTTTCTCTTCCCAGTCAATGCTTCTTGCTTTCCACCTCCAAGAGATAGTTATTACCCTGATTTCTATTGCCATAGATTAGACTGCTTCTGAAACTTATGCATGGATTCATAGTGTATTCTTTCATTTTATTATAATTCTAAACTAACCGCCACTCCTTACTAAAAATATCTGTAGCTTCTCAGACTTTGGACTCCATCACATCTGATTGGACTCCTCAGATGTGGACTTTGGACTCCTCTTCCATACAGATTGTCATGAGTTATTTGTTTCTTAACCATATCAATTGTCGAAAACTCAGCTTTCCAAACATACTGTCATAGAAACAAATGTAGCAGAGTCTAATGGTTAAACTGTGAACTACTTCCAGCCAGTAGTTTCCACCGTGTCCAACACATGTTAAGTATCATTGTGTTTCTCTCCAATATTTAAAATATTCCACTGTGCTCCTATCTGCCGTGGCACCCCAGGCTTCCTCACACACAGTTTGGGAACCATGGGCCTAGGCTCTTTTCTTCGATTGGATTTAATGCTCTCTCTCAGCCTCCAGGCTCAACTCAAATGCCACCTCTTCCGTGAAGCTTTCTGTCCCCACCGGCCAAAAGCAAACCATATCTACACCAAATTATTTCTCCAGCTGGAATGAACATTTCTTCCTCTGGGATCCCTGGCAATTTAATGGGTAAAAAGCAGGAATTGTTCTCTGATACACAAGATGTAAACAATGTCATATTTCTTGATTTCTCAGAATTGAATACAATTTGGTTGAAGCCCCCGCTGTTTGCGGTTGCTGAGACTTCATTGGAAGGGTACTTCTGTGTGACTCTCCCCTTGTTCCTGGGCTGTATCAGGGCTATGGGACTTTCACCGTCCAGGCAAAACTGACCTGTTCACACCAGCTGTGTCCAGAGGCTGCCACCACAGTGCTCACCAGTCCATTCAAAAGTGGTTGGCCCTAATCTGCTGCCCCAGAGCAGGCTGAGCAGAGGGACTCATTCCTGGCTCTCAAGGTCATGGGGGAAGGTCCTGATGCTCAGTGCCCAGGCTCTCACACCCTGCTCCCCAAAATCCCTAACCACTCAGGGACTCTATGTGCATGTGGGCTAAGCCAGTGCCCCTCAGAACCTGATGTTTGGGGGAATCCAACCTCCCCCTTGGGAAGAGGTATTACCTCCCCAGAGTTTGCATGCAGGTAACCTGGGAGCTTAATGTGATCCTCAGATGTGTTTTGTTTAGCCAGTGTGATTTATTAAAAAAAAAAATTTAATCCATTACAACACTTCAACTTATTGGGAGATGTTGAAATGTTTACAGTCACGATCCTTGGTCACTGCATGTACAGCCGTGGTTGGAGCTTGAGTTAGGACCTCTTCCTTCCCACCCCCACTAAGCATGTGTTTCCCTTTTAGCCACTCCAGTGTTCTTGCCTGGAGAATCCGAGGGGCGGGGGAGCCTGATGGGCTGCCGTCTATGGGGTCGCACAGAGTCGGACACGACTGAAGCGACTTAGCAGCAGCAGCAGCATGGATACATCTGCCTGGCCCCTACAGGCCTTTGAGTTTGACACTCTGGCCTAGGCTTGGAAGAACAAAGCCTTTTTGGTACTGTATTCCGACCTCAAACAAACACAAAAAGACTGTAAACGTTCTTTCCAGCAAGGGTGCACCAAACAGAAGCACTCCAGGCTCTATGGCTCTTTGTAGGTGTGTTGGGGGGGGGGGGCGGCGGGGGGGGGCTGCGCTAGAGACAATTACTTTTTCATTCTCTGCCAGTGGAACTACAGCAACTAAAAAGGCAGGACACCGGAACGCTCCAAAACTGTACTCAGCACTGATTTACGCCGACTCCTTTTGTCATTTTTAACGATATACATTGCTTAAGCGTATTGGGTCTTTGATAGTTTGCCGCTACTAGGTAAAGAACCTTATAAACATTATCTTGTTGAATACTTTAGAAAATGCTTCTAAAAGAATGCAGCAGAATCTAAAGGCCTAGACACCAGGAGGAGGGAGTGGGGGGTGAACGCGGGGTGAGGGGGGGATGCAACATAAAGGCAGAAGGGAGGCAGGTGCAAGCCCGAGACTGTCGAAGAGGCTCGGACTCGGGACCCAGGGTACTCCAATAGGCCCCTTGCACGTGGGGGGCCCAAATCAGCAGGTTTGCGGAGGCAGCTGCACTCAGTTGCTTTTGCCTGTCCCTGGTCCACCCCATTGCCTACTCTTGGGTCCCTCTCTCACCGCCCCCCGCCCCCCTCGCCGCCTGCCCTCATTCTCAGTCCCTTCATGCGGCTCCCTGTCGCCATTCCCTGACCGCCAGCTTCTCCCCTCTCCGTTCTGCATCTGTCTCCCCACCTGCCCGGCTCCTGGCGCAGTGGCCAAGCCGCAAGCAGGCTCTCTGCCGTCACGTGACTCGAGAGTAAATCACAGGACTCTTCCCACCCCCAGCAGCTGGCCGGCACTCGGCTCTGCAGAGGCTGCAGGCCGCGCATGCGCAGCTTCAAGCGCACCTGCCCGCTGGGCGGGTGGGACCTCGGACCAGCCCAGGGCATCGAGGGTCTGCAGCCTCGCCCCGCCCTCAGGTTGGCCGGGGGCGCGGGGTAGTGGACCCACGTGGGTCCAGATTCCCAAGAGGTTGCGGTCCACGCATCCAAACCTGTCCTTAAGTCAGGACACTGGGGCTGCGCCTGGGCGCTGGACGTTCTCCCCTGGGCATCAGAAAGTCAGACCGCAAGTCCCGCTTTTGCGTTTAGAGCCATGTGACCTTGGGCAAGTGACTTGACCTCCCTGTGCCCCAGAAAAATGGAATAATAATAGCTCAGAGATGTCAAGAGGTCTTGAGCCAGGCCTTGAGTGTCACAGAGAGATTCCAATCTGACACTCCTGAGTCAGGGGTTCCTGAGTGAGTTCACAGTCTGTCACGCTGCTCGCTTTTCCAACCATCCCATTTAAAGCAACATCTGTTCTGATTTTTGCCATCCCTAGTAAACATCTCAGGTACACCTCGGCAGGAAAGAATCTCTTTCTTTGCCCTTTCTTTTACAGGAAATAGGAGCTGCTATGTTTTATTTTCTGCGGCCTTTGAAGAGGTCTCCAGGCAGATTCCAGGCTACCAGAAAGTCCTGGAGCTCTGCAGCAAGGTCTACCCCAGGAGCTTTCCTTCCACACTGTCCCTGACAGTCACATTAGCCCCTCTCTGTTCCTGGAAAAGTCAAACTCGTTTCTGACACCTTCTGTATATCTTCCTAGGACACTCTCCCAGTTCCCTCTTGCCACCTTTTACTCATGTCAGGAAGCCTGCCCTGACTGCACCCTACCTTGTCCACTGGGTGAGGTGCTCTGTCATTCGCCCTCAGAACCTGCATCCTTCAGCTTCAGCACCTTCTAGAACAGTAACTCCTTGATTCCTGTCTGTCTCCTAAGCTAGATTACCGGCTCCTTGAGGGCAATGTCTGTTGACATGTCAAGGATGGAGCACGTGGCATCACTGGTGTGTCCTAGGTCCCCGCAATTTACAAACTGTCTCCTACTTTTCCAAAGGCAGCCCAAGGCTATCAGTACCTTCCCTGGGTAAAAAGCAGAGCCCAGATAGGAAGAGATGACACATGAACACTGTCCCTCTCTAGGAACCCACAGGAAGGTTCTGTTAGGGTAGACTGGGGTGAGAATGAGAAGATGGTCAGATCTTCCTGCCCTGGGGCTGGTGGCTGAACTAGGACGTGTGGCCCCTTGTCCTGGCTTCTCCAGTGTTCACTATGTGACCTTAGGAATGGCCTCCTCTAGGCCTCAACTTCTTTAGTTGTCAGTAGAAAATAATGGTTCAGAATTCAGATTTTAAAATTAGATCTTTCCTTTGTCACCTATTAACAAGGCACTTATCTTCCCTGAGTCTCAATTTCTTCATCTCTAAAATGTTATATTAACAATATTAAGAAAAGAACCTAGCTCACAGAGCTGTTCCAAGAATGTAATGAGTATTCATTGATTTTTAAGACTAGTTCTCTTGTCCTTTTTGACTTTTGATTGGCTCAACTCATTTTTCTTTGAAGTCAGAGGGGAGCCCTGTCTCATACTTCAGAAGCGATCTCCCCCATAAGTTAAATCTAGCAAAAACTGACATGGGACCACTTTGGTAAATGTGGACTCTAGGAAAGACATACTGACCAGAGTTGTCCCACAGCATAGTCCTATTCGATTTGGGACCTGGGTATTTCTAGACTTTGGTTGCCCAAAGACTAGGATTATGTCTGTCTGCCTTGTACATGGTTGGAGATCCAATGCCTAGAATAGTGGTTTAGATACAGTAGTGAGAGAAAAATAAATATTTGCTAATAAATGATGCACAACCTAAGACAAAGTCTAGTGCTCAGTTTCTGAGCCTATTTTTTTTTCACCTGAAAATGGAGATTAAAAACAATGTCCAATTATTGTGAGTATTTAATGAGCTGATGCATTTAAGAGCTCAGTGGATGGTGGATTTATGGATATGGGTACCCAAAGAGATAGAGATGGTGTCAATAAAGCTCACGTTACGTTGTCTTGGGGAGTGGGTACTACTACTAAGAGATCTAGCTTCCGAGTTCCTTCTGTGGGCGAGGGGGAGTGAAGGGGGGTAATGGAAAGCTCCCAGGAAACCGGGGATTCAGGAGGCTCCGGAGAGGACCTTAGGACCCAGCGCGCCGGGAGCGCGCGACGGCCAGGCCGCGCGCGCGGCGCGTGAGGTGAGGGGGAGGGCGCGGCTTTCTCGCCAGCCAGGGACCGCCTCGAGTCCAGCCGCATCTCGGGGGGCGGGGCCGAGCCTCCGGGCCGCAGTGCGATTGGCAGAGGTGCGCGGGTGACGCCAACGGCTGGCGCGAGACCCCGCCCCTCCCGCCGGGCCGGCCCCCGAGCGCGCGCCGGCGGGTCGGCAGCCTCGCTCTGGCTTGGCTCGCGCCGCACCCCCGCGCCGCGCCCGCGCGTCAGTCGTTCTCGAGCCGCGGCTGCAGGGGCGGCGGGCGGCATCCAGCCGAGCGCGCCGACGACCCGGGGAGGCGGCGGTGTCCGCGGGCGTCGCGTGAGGAGGCCAGGAGCCCAGAGACTCGCGCGGCGCGATGGCCCCCATCGGCCTCAAGGCGGTGGTCGGAGAGAGTAAGTGGAGTCGGGTTTCCTCCCCGCAGGCGGCGGCTACGGCTGCTGGAGAGAAGCCGGGCTCGGTACCTGCCCGCAGCGCGCCGCCGCCCCCCACCTCCCCGCCACCGCCGCCGCCGCCGCCTCCGCGCTGGCCTCTCGCTCCCGGCTCGGCCTGAGGCTCCCGGGTTGGGAGGGTCCCGTTATCCCGGCGCCGCCTTCTTCGGAGGGAAGTCCCTCCCGGCCTCCTGCGGCCCTCGTCCCTTCTTCCCCCGCTCTGCTCTTCCCGCATTCCTCCTCCTTCCCCCGCGCCTTCGCCGCATCCCTGACCCCTCATCGCACCCCTCCCCTCTCCTCCCCATCCCTCTCTTAGGTCTTCACCTTCTTCTCCCTCCACTCCCGTCGCTGCACGTCTTCCCCTTCACCTCGCCTTTACCCCACTGCGGCCTGTTACCCTCCCCTCCATCCCCCTCCTTCACCCCCGAGTGCCTTCTCCCCATTTCCCCCTCTCCCTCTCGCCTTCTTTATTCCCCCAAGCTCCTCTGTTCCACTCCTCTTTCCATCCCCAGTCCCTCCCTCTTTCCCACCCTCCTCCTCCGTGGAGTCCGTGACGAGCCAGATCTCGGCCTGCGTCCTCCTGCCCGCTTCCCCCTAGATCCCTCCCCGGGAACCGGAGCTGCGGTCCCCGGCCGCAGAGACCCACCTGGGAGCGGCGGCTTCTCGCGCCGCGGGGCTCAGGCGCGCCGCTCGCTCGCCCAGGGGCCAACTCCTTGCAGCGGGAGAGAAGCCAGTTTGTTTCCAAAGGCTTGGCTCTGCTCCGGCCGAGGCCACCCGGCTCCTCCTCCCGAGCCGGGGTCTTGGCTTCGAGGGCGGGGTCTTCTCGGGGTCCTGAACCATCTTCAATCACCCGGGAGACAGGGAGAGCTCTAGGGTGCGCGGGAGGAGTTGCCCTGCCCAGCACCGCAGTCTGCGGACTCCCTGTTCGCAGGACTCAGCCGGGGCTTGATTTCGGGCCGTGCAAACCGCTGTTGCAGGGAGGAAATGGTCGTTCGTGGGTTTGGATGAAAGGCTCGACTTAATGGATTTTAAAAAAATGGATGATGGAGATTGTGGGGCTGCAGCGGAGTGAGGGCTGACGGTGGTCATATTTGGAAAACGGCGTCTCTGGTGTTAATAAGCTTGGCGATCTCGTCCAGGCAAATAGTGCCTCTTCAATATTTTGGCCGTTATCTTGAACAGAAAACGAGAGAGGATTGCTGTGGTTTTTGCCGTCTGGAGAGAATTAAAAGTGGACTTTTCTCTGTGGGAGAGGATAAGAAAGGAAATAGAAGGAAAATGGTGGAAATGACAGTTTCCTTTCCAACGATTCTCTCCAATTAGAGCAATTCCTCTGTCTCTTCTGGCTGTCAGTTGGGATTTTTGACTGTGATGGTCCTTTTGGGCGTCACTGTTTGTTTTTATTCACTCTTTTCGTTGATAATATACAAAATATTCCCATTTATACAACCTTATCTGACCTATTACTCCAGGAGAAAATTGTTATAAACACTGAAACCCAAATGAGCAAGTTTTTTAAAAAAGTGCCCACGACAACACCTGCCTACCCCATGCGGTAAAGGTTCCAAATCACGTACTTTCTATTTTAAAGGCCAATCAAAGCGCTTAGGACTGGAAGGACCCCTAGGGATCTTCTAATGTCAATACCCTCATTTTACCCGTGGGAAAGAAATGGAGGCTCAGAGCAGTTAAATGACTTGCCAAAATCAGCGTTAATTAAATTCCTAAAACCTGGTGTCCATTTCCTTGCAACATTAGTTAATAATAATAACTTTCTTCATTTTTCTAGGTGTACCATTTCCTTCCAATACGCTTTCTAAAGGGTTGTGAAATATGGAATGTTATGTTGAATGTTACATTCTTTCAAATGTTATATTCGAATAAGGTGCTTTTAAAACAAAATCCTGGAAGCAGGTGTTCTGGAAATCACATTTTTGTATCCTTTTACTGTGATGCTTCTTCATACAGGTAGCCCTCCCCCCGCAACGGCTTTTTTTAAAAGCAAGTATCAAAAAAAAAAAAAAAAAAAACCAATATGCCATATGGTCAGAATTTATTTTCTGAAATAAAGCCACTGTTTACAAAGAAAAAAAAAAAGGCTAATTTTACATGAAATTGGTGAATGTGTAAACAGCATTCTATTTCTATAACAATAGAGTTAGGTAAAAATTTTGGAAGAAATATTTTTGCAATTCTTTGTCAGTGACATAAAGAATTCTGTTAACTTTGACTCCTAATTTTGGAAGGGGTTTCTAACTTTGCTTTTTTCCTCTAAAAAAATAAACCAAAGATTTTTTTAACCAACATCCCAGTTTAAACGTCACCTTCACAACCTGGTCTTCCCAATCTAAAAATTAACACCTCATAGTCACTGTTTATCATACTCCCTAATTTTATTTTTTTAATTGCACTTAAAATTATTTGAAGTGATATTATTTAGTTTTTTGGGTTATTTTTTGCTTTTGGTACTTGTTTGATTGTTTCATCCCCTTGAATGTTGCTTCTGGGAGAGCATGGGTCTTTATCTAATATATTCATCCCTGTTCAGTTCAGTTCAGTTCAGTCACTCAGTCGTGTCCGACTCTTTGCGACCCTATGGACTGCAGCACGCCAGGCCTCCCTGTCCACCACCAACTCCCGGAGTTTACTCAAACTCACACCCATTGAGTCGGTGATGCCATCCAATCATCTCATCCTCTGTCGTCCCCTTCTCCCGCCTTCAGTCTTGCCCAGCATCAGGGTTTTTTCAAATGAGTCAGTTCTTCACATCAGGTGGCCAAAGTATTAGAGCGTCAGCTTCAGCATCAGTCCTGCCAGTGAATATTCAGGACTGATTTCCTTTAGGATGGACTGGTTGGATCTCCTTGCAGTCCAAGGGACTCTTAAAGAGTCTTCTCCAACTCCACAGTTCAAGAGCGTCAATTCTTCGGCACTCAGCTTTCTTTATAGTCCAGCTCTCACATCCATACATGACTACATGATTCATCCCTGTATCCCATACCAAAAACTGTCGGTGGCTGGTCATAGTTGGCTGGCAATAGATAGTCATGGAATGAATCAGTGTTTTTAAGGATATGATCAAAAGCAAGATAAATGTAGTTTGTGGCTTCCTGTCCTCTTTCCTGTCATATCTTTCAATGGACATGGGTCTGAGTAAGCTCCGGGAGTTGGTGATGGACAGGGAGGCCTGGCGTACTGCAGTCCATGGGGTCGCAAAGAGTCGGACACGACTGAGCGACTGAACTGAACTGAACAGGAATGAATATATTAGATAAAGACCCATGCTCAGTGGGTGACAATAAGTACAGGTACAACAAAAGTAGAGGATATGGGTCAGTGTTAGCTGTTTATTCAACAGAGATCTGTTCAGAGCCTGGTAGGAATGATGAGGGAATACAGGGACACTCAAATATGGGACCATTTCACACTTTTGTGACAGACACAGACAATCCTGTGCCTCCTTTCATGTCACTCTGCTGACACACTTAGGGTATAACTAGTTATTGTGCTTCTTTGTGATCTCACCCAACTAGACCAGAAGCTCTTTGAGGGCTCTTAAATTATTCTTATTCTTAAATCTGTCTTTAGTATGACAGTTAGTACTTGGTCCTAATAAATGTCGGATGAATGTTGGATGAATCTTTATGTATAATGATTCAGAGAAAGAACTCTGGATTTGGACCACCTGGAATAAAATTCTGGTCTACTACTATTAGCTGTGTGGTTTTGGCAAATAATGGAATCCTTTTGTGTTGTGCCTCAGTTTTTCCATCTATAAAATGGGTAATAATAGCACCTACATTCTGTGGTTCTATGTGTTTTAAAAGAAATAGTGCTGGTATAGTATCTAATACAGTTCTTGATGCTTTTGAACTGTGGTGCTGGAGAAGACTCTTGAGAGTCCCTTGTACCGCAAGGAGACCAAACCAGCCAATCCTAAAGGAAATCATCCATGAATCTTCATTGGAAGGGCTGATGCTGAAGCTCCAATACTTTGGCAACCTGATGTGAACAGCTGACTCATTGGAAAAGACCCTGATGCTGGGAAAAATTGAGGGCAGGAGGAGAAGGGGATGACAGAGGATGAGATGGTTGGATGGCATCATCGACTCAATGTACATGAGTCTGAGCAAACTTGGGGAGATAGTGGAGGACAGAGGAGCCTGGTGTGCTGCATGCAGTCCACGGGGTCGCAAAGAGTCAGACACAGCTTAGCGACTGAACAACGAAACAGTTCTTTTAGTCAATCTTATCATTATCATAAGATCCACAAGAGTGTCAGTACAAATGTTAGAGGATTTCAAGACGAGATAGGCTGCCTATATCCTGTGGGGCCACAGTTTTGGGGGAGAAAGTGAAGTCTTGGGTAAACTTCCTGAGTGAGGTGCAGATGAGCTGGAAAATGGAAGAATAGACCTGAAGAACATATGGATGATTAGTAACCACACACAACTTCTGTTTCCCATTCTGCTCATTTCTTTACTATTTCCCCTTTAATTTCTTTCTATAAATGTAGGGTTTTGTTTTTTCTGCTCTCTACTTTGTAAAGAGATTGCAAGAGAAAGGAGAATTTCATTCCCCTCCACCCACCCACTGCCCCGCTAGGCATTCTATGTCTACTTCATGTTAATAAATGATGTTTCAGTTATGTCAATCCATGCTGTAATTTACAAATCCAAATTTTACTCTTGTTCCCTGAAGTTTTGTCAGAGTGTTTCAAAGATTCAAGAATTACAAAATGTACTGCTTTTCGTGTTTCCTAACTATTAGCAGTTTCTCCCCATGTTAGTTTATAAGAATCACATTCTTTGGGAAGAGAATGTAGTTTCAGTTTTGGAGGAGAATGTGGGTACATAAAATGCATACCTTTTTCAGATGGGGCCATGAGTCATAGGATGTGTCAGAAGTTGAGAGAACACCTAGATTGAAGCAATTTTCATTCATTCTTATACTTTTTTAAAAAAAAGAAACCTTGGATAGCATACTAATAATTTAAGTGTATTTTGAAATATATTAAATATATGTCATATTTTTTCCATTTTAAGGTATAATTTGCATATGTCTTCCCTGGTGGCTCAGTGGTAAAAGAACCCACCTACCAAGCAGGAGACGTGGGTTCCAGCCCTGATTCCCTGGAGAAGGAAATGGCAACCTACCCCAATACTTTTGCCTGGGAAATCCCATGGACAAAGGAACCTGGCAGGCTACAGTTCATGGGGTTGTAAAAGAGCTGGGCATGACTTCAGTTCAGTTCAGTCGCTCAGTTGTGTCCGACTCTTTGTGACCCCATGAATTGCAGCACGCCAGGCCTCCCTGTCCATCACCAGCTCCCGGAGTTCACCCAGACTCACATCCATCAAGTCGGTGATGCCATCCAGCCATCTCATCCTCTGTCGTCCCCTTTTCCTCCTGCCCTCAATCCCTCCCAGCATCAGTCTTTTCCAATGAGTCAACTCTTCACATGAGGTGGCCAAAGTACTGGAGTTTCAGCTTTAGCATCATTCCTTCCAAAGAAATCCCGGGGCTGATCTCCTTCAGAATAGACTGGTTGGATCTCCTTGCAGTCCAAGGGACTCTCAAGAGTCTTCTCCAACACCACAGTTCAAAAGCATCAATTCTTTGGTGCTCGGCTTTCTTCACAGTCCGACTCTCACATCCATACATGACCACTGGAAAAACCATAGCCTTGACTAGACAGTTCACGTCGGAGAAGGCAGTGGCACCCCATTCCAGTACTCTTGCCTGGAAAAGCCCGTGGACGGAGGAGCCTGTAGGCTGCAGTCCATGCTAAAGGTCGGACACGACTGAGCGACTTTACTTTCACTTTTCACTTTCATGCATTGGAGAAGGAAATGGCAACACACTCCAGTGTTCTTGCCTGGAGAATCCCAGTGACGGGGGAGCCTGGTGGACTGCCGTCTATGGGGTCGCACAGAGTTGGACACGACTGAAGTGACTTAGCAGCAGCAGCAGACAGTTCACAGTTGCTGAAGCCTGGCTTGGAGAATTTTGAGCATTACTTTACTAGAGTGTGAGATGAGTGCAATCGTGCGATAGTTTGAGCATTCTTTGGCATTGCCTTTCTTTGGGACTGGAATGAAAACTGACCTTTTCCAGTCCTGTGGCCACTGCTGAGTTTTCCAAATTTGCTGGCATATTGAGTGCAGCACTTTCACAGCATCATCTTTCAGGATTTGAAATAGCTCAACTGGAATTCCATCACCTCCACTAGCTTTGTTCATAGTGATACTTTCTAAGGCCCACTTGACTTCACATTCCAGGATGACTTAACAGCTAAACAACAACAAAAAATAATTTGCCTAAGTAAAATTTACCCTTCTTAGTGAACAGTTCTTCAAATTTCAGATTTACCTGCCATCATATGACCACCACAGTAATCAAAATACAGAACAGGTCATCACTCCCTGAATTCCCCTGTGCTCCCACCCCCAGCCCCTGGTGAGCACTGAATGTCCTAACAGTGGAGTCATACCCTACAAAGCTTTTGGAATGTGCCTTCTTTAGCTTAACATAGGGCATTTGAGAATCATCCGTATTGCATGTATCTGTAGTTTGCCCCTTCTCATTGCTGGCTGCTCTTCTGTTGTATGAATATGCAACAATTTGTTTCTCCATTCTTCAGCTTAAGGACATTTGAGTTATTCCAGCTCTGGGCAATTGCAAATGCTTCTGTAATGTTTCTAGAAGCATTCACAGGTTTTGTGTGAACATATCACTTGGAGATACATATATATATACACTTAGGGGTGGGATTAATAGGTTGTGTGGTAAGTGTGTATTTAACCTTACAAGAAACTGTCATATTATTTTTCAGAGTGGCATAACCATTTTACAGTTTTTAGCAGCATCCTCGTTAGTCCTTGGTATAGTCAGTTTAAAAAATTCTAGCCCTTTTCCTAGTTAATTGTATCTCATGATTTTAATTTTCATTTTTATAATGACTAATAGTAATAAGCATTTTTTCTTGTATTTATTTGCCATCTGTATCTTCTTTGGTGGAACATCTAAATCTTTTGCATATTTTTTATTGGGTTGTCTGTTTTCTTATTATTGATTTTTTGAGAGGTTTTCTATGTATTCTGGGTACATGTTTTTGTTAGATACATGAATTACAAATATTTCCTCACAGTTTGTGACATATCTTTTCATTCTATTAACAGTATTTTTCAAATAGAAGAAATTCTAAATTTTTATGAAGTCCAGTTTATCCATTTTTTTCTTTTATGAATTGTACTTTTGGTATCCTATCTAAGAAATCTTTACATAATCCAAATTCACAAAGATTTCCTGTTTTTTTTCCCCTGTGTTTTCCTGTGGATGTTTTATAGTTGTAGGCTTTATATTTAGTCTTTGATCTATTTTGAGTTAATCTTATATATTGTGAATTATGATCAAAGTTCATTTTTGTGTATATGTAAATTCTTTTGTTTTTCATTTTTGTGTACATGTAAATATTTTTGTTTGTGAGTGTCCAGTTATTCCAGCACCATTTGTTGAAAAGACTATGCTTTTTCTTTTTCTTTATTGAATTGGTTTTGTTCTTTGTTGCGAATCAATTGACCATCTTTGGGTGGGTCTATTTTTGGACTTCTTGTTCTGTTTCCTTGATGTATGCTTTCACTAACCCACTATGACTCAATTACTATAGCTTTAAAGTAAGACTGGAAACCAGATATTGTGAGTCCTCCAGCTTTGTTTTTCTTTTTCAAAATTGGTTTTGTTCTTTTAGTTCATTTGCTTTTCCATATAAATTTTAGAATGAGCTTGTTGATTTCTATTTAAAAAATTCCTCTGGATTCTCTTTGGAATTGTCTTGAATCTGTAGATCAGTTTGAAAACTGACATTTTAAATTTACTTTTAGTATTTCAGTTTCTTTTCTATATTTCAGAGTGAAAATAAAAATTCTTGGCTTCACAAATAAGGGAGCAGCAGTATGGTAAGCAGAATTGCAGATAGTTTAGCACAGTTGCAGAATACAAAGTCAATTTACAAAAATATATTGTATGTCTATATACTAGCAATGAACAATTAGGAATTGAAGTCTAAATTAGTATCATTTAGAGTAGAACAAAAAACATGAAATACTTGGGTGTAAATCAAAAAGAATGTGTTCCAGATCTGCATGCTGAAAGCTACAAATACTGATGAAAGATATCAAAGCTTAAATAAATGAAAAGATATACTATATTCATGGATTTAAAAAATTTATGCTATATTTATTATTTTTGAAATATGTTTTCAGTTCTCTTGGCTGGATACCTGGGAATAGAATTTCTGGGACATGTAACTAACTTTTTGAGGCCCTGCTAAACTGTTTTCCAAAGTGACCGCACCACTAGCTGTGTTCGAGGCTTCCTATTTCATAACATCCTTAGCAGCACATGCTATTATCTGTCTTTTTTATTATAGTCATCCTGGTTGTTGTGAAGTGGTGTCCCATTGTGGTTTTGATTTGCATTTCTAAAGGCAATGCCAAAGAATGCCCAAACTACCGCACAGTTGCACTCATCTCACATGCTAGTAAAATAATGCTCAAAATTCTCCAAGCCAGGCTTCCAGCAATACGTGAACCGTGAACTTTCAAATGTTCAAGCTGGTTTTAGAAAAGGCGGAGGAACCAGAGATCAAATTGCCAACATCTGCTGGATCATCGAAAAAGCAAGAGAGTTCCAGAAAAACATCTGTTTCTGCTTTATTGACTATGCCAAAGCCTTTGACTGTGTGGATCACAATAAACTGTGGAAAATTCTGAAAGAGATGGGAATACCAGACCACCTGACCTGCCTTTTGAGAAACCTGTATGCAGGTCAGGAAGCAACAGTTAGAACTGGACATGGAACAACAGACTGGTCCCAAATAGGAAAAGGAGTACGTCAAGGCTGTATATTGTCACTCTGCTTATTTAACTTCTATGCAGAATACATCATGAGAAACGCTGGGCTGGAGGAAACACAAGCTGGAATCAAGATTGCCAGAAGAAATATCAATAACCTCAGATATGCAGATGATACCACCCTTATGGCAGAAAGTGAAGAGGAACTAAAAAGCCTCTTGATAAAAGTGAAAGAGGAGAGTAAAAAAGTTGGCTTAAAGCTCAACATTCAGAAAACTAAGATCATGGCATCTGGTCCCATCACTTCATGACAAACAGATGGGGAAACAGCGGAAACCGTGTCAGACTTTATTTTTTGGGCTCCAAAATCACTGCAGATGGTGATTGCAGCCATGAAATTAAAAGAGGCTTCCTCCTTGGAAGGAAAGTTATGACCAACCTAGATAGCATATTAAAAAGCAGAGATAAAAAAAAAAATAAAAAGCAGAGATATTACTTTGCCAGCAAAGGTCCGTCTAGTCAAGGCTATGGTTTTTCCAGTGGTCATGTATGGATGTGAGAGTTGGACTGTGAAGAAAGCTGAGCGCCAAAGAATTGATGGTTTTGAACTGTGGTGTTGGAGAAGACTCTTGAGAGTCCCTTGGACTGCAAGGAGATCCAACCAGTCCATTCTAAAGGAGACCATACCTGGGTGTTCTTTGGAAGGACTGATGCTGAAGCTGAAACTCCAATACTTTGGCCACTTCATGTGAAGAGTTGACTCATTGGAAAAGACCCTGATGCTGGGAGGGATTGAGGGCAGGAGGAGAAGGGGACGACAGAGGATGAGATGGCTGGATGGCATCACCAACTTGATGCACATGAGTCTGATTGAACTCCGGGAGTTGGTGATGGACAGGGAGGCCTGGCGTGCTGCGATTCATGGGGTCGCAAAGAGTTGGACACAACTGAGCAACTGAACTGAACTGAACTGAAACTGAATGGCTAGTGATTCTGAACATTTTTTCACATACTTGTTGACCATTTATGGCTTCCCTGATGGCTCAGACAGTAAAGAATCTGCCAGCAATGCGGGAGACCTGGGTTCCATCCCTGTATTGGGAAGATACCTTGCAGAAGGGAATGGCTACCCATTCCAGTATTCTTGCCTGGAGAATTCCATAGACAGAGGAGCCTGGTAGGCCACAGTCCTTGGTATCGAAAAGAGTCAGACACAACTCAGTGACTAACACTTTCACTTTCATTGACCTTGTATATCTTGTTTTGAGAGGTGTCTACACAAACACTTGGCCCATTTTTAAATTAGATTGTTCAATTTGCATTTTAGTCCACATGTTATTTTCATTTGAAATTACTGCTTTTACTCCACCTTTTAAATGTAAAGGTGGAAAGCCTCAATGAATAAGTATACTCTTCAATCTGACCAGTTTGCCTATTTCTTTAATCTTCTACCTTCTTTATTTTTCTGTTTAGTTTTAGTAGAAATGACTTATTCTTGTTATAACTGTCATCCTGGGCCCTTTTAGACAGTTCATTTAAATTTTAAAAATTGTTGAATGCTCCAGTTGAATCTTCATTCCGCGTTTATTAATTAAAAGTGTCATATTTTCGAAATGCCTCACTTTTTAAAAGGATTCTAATATGGTAGTGTTACAGTTAATACAAGAAATTTGTTAGTTACAATTGTGATAAGAATTACAATGGTACAAGACACTAGTCTGGTGTAAGCGTTGGGAGGTTAGAGAAAGCTTCCGTAAGGAAGTGATATCCAACTTCCTTCCTTTCAGTTCCAGCTTATTTTGAGTTTTTGTTTTGTTTGTTTTTTTAATTTATTTTTAATTGAAGTATAATTGCTTTACAATGTTGTGCTGGTTTCTGCTATACAACATTGTGAATCAGCCGTAAGTATACATATGTCCCCTCCTTCTCTCCTGCCCAGCCCCAGATTTGTTTTGTTTTTAAAATCAGGATTAACTTCTGGTTTAGTTTCTTTTGAAATGACCGTATAGTTTTTCTCATTTAATCTAGTAATGTAATATAATTAATTATAATATTGAGCAATCCTTATATTCTGAAATAAACTTTCTTGATAGACACACACTATTTTTCAGGAGTGAGAAATTCTGATGCAGAATTTATTCTGCTTATTATTTTGCTTATTAAATTCTGGTTAATATTTTTGCATTTATATTCATTAGTATTGGAGCCTTCTTGCTGCTCTTTGATCATTCCAAGTATGTTCCCGTCTCAGGGCTTTGCATTTGTTATTACCTGTGTCTGAAATGCTCTTCCACGTATCTACATGCTTGTTCCTTGAATTCCGTTAGGCCCCTGGTCAAAGGCCAGCTCGCCAGTGAGCTCTCCTCTGATCATATAAAATTGAAATTTATATAATTTTCGTCCCCCTCACCATGCTGAATTGTCAGATCTGACATTTCACACTTACTGTTTTATTTGTTTGCTTATCCTGGCCTCCACCAGCCCAATGTAAGTTCTATGAGAGCATAGACCTGTTTTGTTCATTACTGTATCCCCAGCATCTAAAACAGTGCTGGCCCATAGTGGGCACTCAATAAATATTTGGAATGAACAACTAAATACTATGTATTTTATATGTATATTATATATATATTATATATTATATATATGTAATTCCTCTCTCTCTCCCTGTCTCTTTCTCTGTCTTTCATCTTTTTCAGATCTTCTGCATCAGAATTTCTCACTCCTTCAATGAATTGAATTGGGAAGTTTCTTATCTTTTTTGTGTGTTCCAGAATAGATAAAATAATATGGATATTCCTTTTCCTGAATATTAGGAATGACTTATCCATAAAAATTTTTGAATTTGCTGCGTTTTAGAGGAAAGAGGATAAATATTTGCCAGTCTTTTAAATGTATTTGATTACTATTTATTTATTCAGGCTCCCTCCTGCTTCTTGAATCAATTTTGACAATTTATATTTTCTTATAGAAATAGGCTTTTCAACCTAAAATTCTCAAATTTATTAACATTGAACTAGATTTGTATAATTTTAAAAATATCTTCTGCATCAGTGGTTGTGATCTCTCTTTTCATTCTACCCTGTTAGTAGTATTATTTTCATGGAAAAAGAGATTTGTCTGCTTTGTCTTTTTGAAAAATCTGTTTCTTCTGTGGTGTGTGTCTGTGTGTGTGTGTTCTTATTCTAATTTCTTGACTCAAACACTTGGTTATTTTTTTTTTTCTAATAAAAGCATCTAAGGATATGAATCTTCATTTGAGTACAGCTTTGACTGAATCCCATAGGCTCCCTCCCTAACCCCTCCCAAGTCCCTTAACATGCATTATTCCTTGTTGTGGATTAGCTGTTACTCTTGTGCTGGGTGATAAGTAGTTTAATCTGGGGTCAAATTTCCATAAGAAGTGGTTTGGGACTCAGGGATCATCCATGTGTTACCCATCAGATGTAAGAGAGCGTATCTGCCACAAAAGCCAGAAAGGGCTTTTTGAATGTGCACTGAAAGATTTTCCCTCTGGCGTTCTTGGCACACAGGACCTCTTAGACAAACAGGTATTTGGCTGCTAATGAAGAATCTTTTCTTTAGTGGAGCAGTCAGGCCAAATCTTATAGTTATCACTGGCAACTCAACAGCCATAAATCGTGAGCCTTAGTCCTGTGGCTCTCCTCTATGAGAAGTGCTCGTACAACCCCCAGGGCCGTCCTCTGATTTGAGTGCTCCAGTCAATTGCTTCTGAGCAGGGCTGTTGCTGGAACTAAAGTTAGGGTGAGATAGCCAAGACTTTTTTTTTTTAATCTTTTTTGGCTGTGCTGGGTCTTCCTTGCAGCGCACAGGCTGTCCTTGTCGCATGTGGGTTTCTGTAGTTGTAGCTTGTAGGCTCAGTTGCCCCTTGGCATGTGGGATCTTAGTTCCCCAACCAGGGATCAAACCCACCTTCCCTGCATTGGAAGGCAGATTCTTAACCACTGGACCACAAAGGAAGTCATCAAGACTTCATTTGAATTTCAGCAAGTATATGAGTTTTACTTGCTTATTGTCACCAGGCTTTTTTTTTTTTTTAATTAAAAATTTTTTTTAAATCAATGAGAAGTTGTGTCGTGGGGTGGAAAGAGTTCTGGTCAGACAGAACATCCAGCTGACAGCCCCAGTTCCAACCCCTAGTGACTGGGTAACCTGGACATGTTATTTAACCTCTTTTTCAATTGGAAATTCTAATCCCAGCATCACAGAATTCTTTTAAGCCTTGCATTAAATAATAATACAAACAATTGCTCAGAAAACAATGAGTCTCTGTAAGGGGTTGTTATTATTTTACAGTTATGATTACTGAGATAAGCTTGTCTGCTCAAGGTTATGAATAAAACCTTAGCAGAGTCAAGGAGACACACTTCTTATAGTTTTGATAGGCACAGGATCTGATAATTGCCAGGTAACAGCCAGTTGTTGCCCACTCAGTGCTCTTTGGGAAAGTTTGTGTTGGTTAAAACAATTGCTTCTGAGACACACTGATCTGATCTTAATATATGTCTCTGGGGCTCCAGAGTAAGAACCACTAATGGCTCAAATTACATGCTGTCACAGAGCAGATCTCCAGAACTCCTTTCCTTCTGTTTCTCACAGGCATTGACATTTCACTTTAAATGTCTACTAATGGTTTGGCCTAAGAGCTGAACTTGTAGGAAGTGAATGAGATATTAAGTAATTATCATACTAGGAAAGCTTATTTTATTCTTAGGAACAAAAAAATTTAAGAGAGATATGGAAAAAAACAGAGGAAAACAAACACAATTTTAAAAAATCATTGGAGGACTTGTCTGGTGGTACAGTGGATAAGAATCCACCTGCCAATGCAGGGGACACAGGTTCCATCCCTGATCTGAAAATATCCCACAGGCCTCAGAGCAACTAAGCCTGTTCACCACAGCTACTGAGCCTGTGCTCTGGAGCACACGAGCCACAAATACCGAGCCATCCTGCCGCAGCTACTGCAGCCTACTGGCCCTAGAGCCTGTGCTCCACAGCAAGAGAAGCCACCGCAATGAGGAGTCCGTGTAGCAATGAAGACCCAGTGCAACCAAATATCCAGAAAAAAAAAAAAAGGCTTTAGAAAAAAAATTGGTGCCTAGTTGTGAAGAGACAGGTTTAAATCAGAGTCTCCAGCAGTTCAGTCGTTGTTCAGAGGACTGCTGAGATGTCGGACAAACCCAGGACCATATGTCATGGCTTATTTCCATTTCATCATGTTTCGGAGGCCTCTGGGACCAAATGTTTTTGTTCATTTAACCAATATCTCTGCACTCTCTCCTGTGTGCCAGAAGCTGTGTTGAGGGCAGCACAGGTGGTGTATGAGGAGACCTGGTCCTAGTGAGATTCACACAGGCCATGGTAATACATCGGGTAAACGCCTGAAAAGGGGGTACTGTGGTGTGTTGATGTTACAGCACATGGCGGAGCCCCCAGAGAGGCCAAGGGAGGGAGGGAGCCGAGGGAGACCTGGAGCAGGTTGGGGGAGCTGGCCAGGAGGAGGGTGATATTTATGGGGTGTGGGAGAGAGTAAAGTCCCAGAGAGAAGTGTCCAGGTTTGGCAAGAATATGAGAAAGGTTCAGCCTGGCTGGAGCTGAGGGAGTGTGCAGACAGAAGTTGGAGAGGTGTTCAGGGCTTTCTGTCCTTACGAAGGACCTATATCCCCATTCCAGGAGCACTGAGAAGCTGCTGGAGGCTTTCAGCTGGGTAGAGACATGGTTCGGTTCTGGCTGAGAAAGACCTCACGTCACTGTGTGGAGACTGGGAGGAGGGTTGGGTTAGGAGCTATGGTGGTGATGGTGGGAATGGGGATCGCTGCCAGGGATGGAGCAGTAGTGGCAGGTGGAGAGAAGTAAAGGGACCTGAAGGTGTCTTCAGAGGTAGAAACGTCAGGTTATGGTGATTGATTGGATGCAGAGGGTGAGGAGATGGCGTTGGGGAAGATTCCCAGTTTTCTGGCTTCTACAGCCCATGGGTAGGCCATGCTGTTCACTGAGATGAATGAAGAAGAAACAGGTTTGCTGGGAAAGGTTCCCTTTCGTAGGTGCTGTGTTTCTGGTGCCTATGGACTGTCTAAGGGCAGGCGTGTAGGAGGTCTGGGCCGGACACTGGGGCTGGGGCATCCTCAGGTGTTGGAAGCTGTAGGAGTGGGTCAGATCACAGAGGAAGGGGTTCAGGGTGACAAGAGGGCCTGGGTTCCCCTACTCCCCATCCCAGGGGATTCTGACATTTACACCCAGGCACAAGGAGAGTAGCCAGAGGGGCTTGAGAGTCAGGTGGGAAAGGAGGCTAGCCAAACAGTGTCTCCAATTTGGTGGCTCCGCGGGCCCACACTCAGATCATCCCAGAGCAAGCCTGAGGCTTCATTCAGTGATGAATCTCCACTCTCCAGTCTGGGGGGCTTGGCAGCTGGAAACTTTTCAGGACTTCTTCTCACTGTGGTGTTTCCCCTGTGTCTTAAAGTCATATTCCCTGGCTGTCTGAACCTCATTGTTCAGGATTGTTTTGTGGAGGAAAGAGGAAATGATTGTAGCCAGTTGTAATTCAAGGCTCTGAGGATTTGTTGTGTTACGCTGTGTCAAAATGCCATCAAATCATAGAGTGTTGGCTCTGGGAGGAAATCGTAGGAGCATCTGGTCCAGACTCATCCAGAGCAGGAAGTCGAATTGTCCTAGTCTACTGGATGAATGACATTGGCAGATCTTCCTTATCCGTGGCTGTTAAGGAAAGACAGTATTATTTTCATGTTCTGTGCCAGCATAGATTCACAATGACAGGGATAAGCTACTAGGAATGTTCCAATAGTGAGGGCAGGAAGGTTGCTTATACCGTGCTTAGAGGGAGCTCAGGACTTCCCAGCTGGTTCTAATCCAGTCTCAGGTGATCCTCATGAACTTCCTTAATGGCAGTAGGAACAAAGCCACTTCTGTTTGTCAGCTGATGACGGAAGGGAGACCCTTTAAGCTTAGATGGTCTTCAGAGCACCTACTCTGGGAGTGACAGCTTGTTGACCCTCTTCTCTCACGGATTTTTTTCACCCATCTTCCTGAGCATTGGTGTAGCCAGGAGGCAAAGGAGAGAGGCCTTTCCCTGGTCCCTGGACACATGGGTATTGTTGGTGCTAGTTGCTAGGGATTTGAAGAAAATAAAACAGTGCTGAACAAGAGACTCCCTCTGCTCCATGTGAGTTTCATACTATAGGCTTTCAACAATAGACTACTGTGAGACAAACCGCTTAAAATTACTCAGTCGACAGACCTCACCATGTTTTGGATAAAAGTGCTTCAGGATTTTAAGATGAGGCAATCAGGTGGTCACTGAGAGTTTTCAAATTTGCTTTACCTCACATAATTTTGCTGGGGGGATCACATTGAACTTAAATGTTTTGATTGCATCATGGGGTTGTCTCTGTCTCTTTTTCCTACTTATCTTTTAAGGAACTTTGAAACTTTCAGTCAGTTCAGTTCAGTCGCTCAGTTGTGTCTGACTCTTTGCCACCCCATGAATCTAGTTAGAGTAATAAGCTTTGTCAAGCTTTCACTGAGACTTAAAGATCTGGTCAGTTTCTCATAGAGAGGAATCCTCATTTTTCCTCTGCCCCAATCCCTTATTAAGAAGAATTTCCAACATACTGGAAAGTTGAAAGAATAGTATGATGATTACCCATCTACCTTCTACCTAGATTTCACAGCTGTTAACCTCTTTCCATCTTTATTTTTATCTCTCTACGCAAATGCTTTTTGTTAAAAGTTAAGGTTACAGGTTAGACATTGCAGAAGAAAATATGAGTGTACTTGAAGTCAAATCAACAGAAACTATTCAAAGGGAAACATAGAAAAGATCAAGGGAATTAAAGCAAGAGAGTATCAACAATATGGGAGACAGTGTGAAGGAGTCTAATACATATAAAGATGAAAAGAATGGGAGGATCAGAGATGATCGTTGAAGAAGTGTTAGCTGAACATTTTCCAAATCTGATGAGAGATATGAACTTTCAGATGTAAGAGGTTCAGTGAATGTCAGCCATAAGCAATGTGAAGAGATCTACACCACAGCACACCATACACCAAATTGCTTAAAAGCAGTAATAATAATAATAATAAAAAGTTTGATTAGCCAGAGAGCAAAGACACATTGTGTACAGAAGAGCAATAAAGATGGCAGCATATTTCTCGTCAGAATCAATGTAAGCTAGAAGACAGCAGAGGAGTATTTTTGAAGGACTGAAAAATACAAAATATTAATCTAGAATTTTATACCCAGAGAATATATCCCTCAGCAACAAATCATGGTAAACATTTTCAAAAAAGTTGGAAGAATTCATCACCTTGCATGTCTGAAAATACCTATTTTAGTCTGATGTCTGAAAATATTTATTTTATCTGATGGTTCAGAGGAGCATAGAATTCTACATTGGAAATTGTTTGCCTTTAGACTTTTGAAAACTTGGCTGCACTGTCATCTTAATTTTCATTGTTGCCTTTAAGGTGCTTTTGAAGTCATTGACTAACTGATCTTTTGTACATGTCCCGTATTGTCTCCTCTGAAACTTTTACTCAGTCCTGGTGTTCTGGACTTTCATAGAAATTTGCCTTGATACTTGTCTGTTCTTATCCATTGTGCAAGAGCAGGGTCAGGAAGCTTCTTCTATAAAGGGCTGTGTGTTTAAATATTTCAGTTTTTGTGGCTCATCTGTGATCTCTGCTGCTGCTTCTTTTCCCTCTAACCCCTTTAAAATTGTAAAGGCCATTATTAGCTTACGGTCTAAGCTAAGAAGCAGCAGGCTGAATTTGGCCCACGGGCCACCGTGGAGGAAGGAGAGGGTGGGATGAGTTGATAGAGTAGTGTTGAAACGTATACAGTACTAGCCTGTGTGAACCATGTGTTACCTAGCTAGTGGGAGGTTGCTTTGTAACAGAGAACTCATCCCAGTGCTCTGTGATGACCTTGAGGGGTGGGCTGGGGGGGAGATGGGAGGGAGGTTCAGCAGGGAGGGATATATGTATACATATGGCTGAGTCACACTGTTATACAGCAGGACCAGCAAAACATTGTAAAGCAGTTATCCTCCAATTAAAAATAAATTTTTAAAAATTTGGGACATCCCAAATCCAGAATTTCATGCTGAATTAGCTCATTAGTTCACTGTGAAGCAGGAAATCAAGTGAAGTGTAAAGTCATTGTTTCTGGTACTGGGTATCCCCTCCTGGACCCTAGTATACACCCTCAATGGAGTGGTCTTTGGCCCAGAATATTTTGCTGAATTACAGTTTGGAGAGACAAATTTCACCAGTCATCTCCCCCTTACTGATTCCCTAGTGGAAGACTGGGCAAAGGGCGCTGGCCCAATATGGAAACAACTCATATTCTGAAGGCAGTCTTCAAATCATGCCTTGGTAAATGAGGAGGGGGCAAAGATAGCCCATCTGTGCATTTTGGTACAAGTAGACAGCAAGAGAGAATTGCCTCTGGTCTAGGTGATTTGAACAAAAAAGAAAAAAAAAACTCTACACAGGAACTTTGTAAACATTTGATATGGAAAAATGACAGAATTGTGGCATAAATACTCAGGTAAATAATTTATTCTGGAAGAAGACAGGTATAAGGAAAATAATTTAAATCACCCTCAAACATAAAAATAATGAACCAAGAGTTCAAATGGGAGGTAATGTGAAACAGCAGAGCAAAATGGAAAGCGGGCCGAGGAAACAGAAAACAAATAGTGGGACTGGAGCTTCTTTGATGGCTTGGTGGTCAAGAATCCACCTGCCAGTGAAGGAGATGCAGGTTCGATCCCTGGTCTGGGAACATCCCACGTGCCTTGGGGCAGCTGGGCCTGGGCACCACAACCATAGTCTGTGGTCGAGAGCCCGTGCTCTGCAACAAGAGGAGCCACTGCAGCGAGAAGCTGGCGCACCGCAGCTGGAGAAGAACCCACACACAGTAACAAAGACCCAACACAGCCGAAAGTAAATAAAGTTTTAAAATTATTTAAAAAAAAATGGGATTGCAGAACTAATAAACCAATTGAAAACGTAAGAAGCAGATTCTGTTCTCTATAGAGTATGGAAGACTGACTGGAGAAGATCACCTAGTCTGCCTGTTTGGTGAAAATTTTGCACAGACTCAGCCATCTCGTCTGGATTTTCAGTGTTTCTTCTCTTCCAGGCTCCACCCTCTTCCTGTGCATGAGCCTGAGCCCAGGTCCAGCAGGATGTTTTCTTCTCCTGGTATCGTCTTGTAAGCAGCCCCTGGATTTGGGAGAAGGTAGCAGCCCTCCCGAAACTAGGCCTTTGTGTGTGTTGGGTGGTGTGGGTGGGGGGAGCACGTCCTGCCTTCCGGAAGCTTCCCCCAAGGCTTTCGTCTTCTGTCCGTTGGACACCTATCCACTGGCAGCACTGCACTTGTGGCCTTGTCATGCTCTGTGAGATTTCACATTTTTAAATACCTGAGACCTGAAGATCTGTGACACGTTAAATCCTAGAGCCGGTCAGAATCTCAGACTTTGGAAGTAAGATGATTTCTAACACCACTGCCACGGAGAAGTCACTTGATTGCTCTCTGGTTCACTGTCTTTATAAAATGGACTAGATCAGGGTTTCTCAGCCTCGGTACTATTGACATCTTGGGCTGTATGAGCCTGTGCGTTGTGGGATGTTTAGCAGCATCCCTGGTCCCTCCCCACTCAATGCCCATAGGTGTGCGTGCTCAGTCAGTTGGTCGTGTCTGACTGTGTGACCTCATGGACTGTAAGTCTGCCAGGCTCCTCTGTCCTCTGTCCATGGGACTCCATGGCAAGAATACCGGAGCAGTTTCCATTTCCTTCTCTAGGGAATCTTCCCAAACCAGGGATCGAACCCATGCCTCCTGCATTGGCAAGCAAATTCTTTGCCACAGCACCACCTGGAAAGCCCCACTAGTGCCCCAGCACCCTCCAGTCATGACGATCAGAAGCACCTCCAGACGTTGCTGGGTGTCCCCTGGGGGGCAAATCACTCCACGTTGAGAACCACTAGACTAGACTGTTGTCTGCTCTGAGTTTCTGGGATGATATGAAACACTCTTCTCCCCTTTTTTCCAAAGTATATTTTTCCTAACCCTTGAGTCCTTAGGGTAACTCTCACTTAAGTCAAGAAATGTGATTCTGAGCCATTAAATGGTGTATCTACCAATTTAAGATACTAGCTGCATCTTGGCTTCCTGCCAGGATCAAGATAAATATCTATTATTCTCTATCCCTGCAGTTCAAGGAAGAATTCTTGCAGTCTGTAGACAGAGGGCAAGGTGTTTTACAGAGGAACAGATACAGGCTGGCAGATGAAATGGAATATTAATCGTTGAGGTCTGCTGCTGTTGGTAATGCATGAGGGCAGTGTGTGTTCTCTTTCTTAAATATAGAATCCTTCCCAAATAATTTCATGCTTATCACTATCTTGTACAAAAATTGGCCCTCATTCTTGAGTCTTTTCTTTTAAAACAGCCTTATTCTACACTATTTACGAGACTTCCCTGGTGGTCCAGCGGCTAAGACTCCGAGCTCCCAATGCAGGAGTCCCGGTTGCATCCCTGGTCAGGAAACTAGATCCCCAGCGCCACAACTAAGAGCCGGTGCAGTCAGAATAAAGATACTTTAGAAATAAAACAGAAAACGATACTTACGAGAAACAGTAGTGCTTTCTGTCCTGGAAGATTAATTGCCATTTTTCTTTTTGTCTTTGGTCTTTTTGTATCAACATATTAATATAAACAAATAGTATTGACTATCTTAAGCTATTGATTTGAAGATGAGATGAATTGTTTGGAATCCCACTTTGATTTTTCCGAGTATATCTGGTAACTTCACAGCTCCTTTTATCCATGGTGCAGGCAACCTTAGGAAGAAGAAACTAGCTCTGGTTGGAGCTAAGGGGAAGTGACCATGGTATCTACAGTGTGGCCAGAAACTCCTATTCTCTACCTCTTTTGTCCCCAGTTTGAGATTTTCTTTCTACCAATCAAAATTCTAAGGTCCATGAAGCTGTGTGTTAGAAACCTTCTAGCCCCTTAACTGTTTGACTCTAAACCTTATTAAAGAGGGATGGGGAGGGAGATAGAAAATAAGGATTTCCTGTGAAAGAGAAAGCAGTCATTCCTGTAACACTGTCCAGCATCTTTACGGGTGTGAGGTTAGGATTTGGTTTCTCAGAAAGCAGGCATTTATCATCACATGCTCCCCTCAGATACTGGCAGCAGCCCAAGCTTTGAACATGTGCGTCTTTTGTAACATCTGGCCTAGTGCTCACCAGAGCAAGGCAGCCACGCCCTCGTTCACCCATCTCCACCCCCTCTAATGCTTGGGGCCTCCTCCCTTCTCTCCCCTGCCTGCCACCCAAAAAGCAGACTTCAGCAGGAATATTCTCAGATCAAGCAGGAGTCATTCAGCAGTTAATAGGGGGGCTTCCCAGGGGGCTCCGTGGTAAAGAACCCGCCTGCCAATGCACGAGACAAAAGAGCCATGGGTTTGATCCCTGGGTTGAGAAGATCTCCTAGAGAAGGGCATGGCTACCCTCTCAAGTATTCTTGCCTGGAGAATCCCATGGACAGAGGAGCCTGGCAGGCTACAGTCCATAGGGTCATAAAGAGTTGGACACGACTGAAGCGATTTAGCACGCATGCCTGAGTTAATAGGGAGCAGGACCCAGTTCTTGCCCTGTGCCTGACAATTTGAGGTCTCTATTTTGGTCTCTCTCGTTTCTGCAAAGTATAATTCAGATACGAATTATAATTGGCTATAATTTTAGATAACATGCCTTACAGAAGTATGCCAGGGTACCTGTCTTCAGGTGAAGACGCTATGGAACAGTTCCATATTAAGCAAACCTGCATTTGTTATTTGAGTTTAAAGTTTTCCTCTAAAATTTGCTGATGACTTTTTAAGAAATATTTATTTATTTGGCTGCGTTAGGTCTTAGTTGCACTTTCGGGATCTTTCTTTGCAGCTCTCAGGCTCAGTAGCTGTGGCAAGCAGGCTTAGTTACCTCGCAGCATGTGGGATCTTAGTTCTCCAGCCTGGGATCAAACCTGCATCGTTCCCTGCGTCGGAAGGCAGATTCTTAACCACTGGACCACCAGGGAAGTCCCTCTGATGATTTTTTTTTAAATAGCTTTCTTGAGATACAATTCACATACTATACCATTCACCCACTTAAAAGGTACAGTTCAATGGCTTTTAGTAAATTTGCACCATTGTGCCTCCATCATCACAAGCCATTTTCAAACACTTTCTTTACCCCAGAAAGAGCGTCTGTACTCCTTAGACCTCTTGGGGAGCTGTCAGGAAAGTGGTGGCCCTGGGGCTCACCTTCCTCAGCCTTAAACAGAACTGCTCCTTGACTCCCAGCAAGCACTGCTCTGCTGTGCCATTCGGGGGGTTCATTCATCCTGCAGGCATATGCTAAATCATTATTTTATGCCAGATGCCAGAGACAGGCAGAGGGAGGATGCAGGGAGAGGGAGGGCATTGTCATGTTTGAAGGGGAGTAAGTGAAGCCTAGTGTTCAAGAAGCCGGATACAGTGAGTGACTTATGGAATCGTTGGCGAGTGCTTGCTGCCTTCTCAGCCACCTTGGGCTACTCTCTTCCCTACCGAGCTTGCTAGTCCCTCTGTTCCTAGTCCGTCCCATCCTTGACCCGGACTGAGGACATCTCACCTGCTCTTCCTGTGCCTGGAGAACTCTCCCCCTGACATCTTCACTAGGTTGATCCCTCCTCGTCACCCCCTCAGAGGACCTTCTCTCCCCAACCCTCATCACACTCTAGTTCTTTAACCTTTAAAATTTCCTCCCTGGATTTCCCTCATGGTGAAGTGGATAAGAATCTGCCTGCCAATGCAGGGGAAGATGGGTTCGATCCTCAGTTTGGGAAGATTCCACATGCTGTGGAGCAACAAAGGCCCACAAGCTGAGCCCACAAGCTGCACCTAACTGAAGCCTGCAAGCCTAGGGCCTCTCCACAACAAGAGAAGCCACCGCAATGAGAGGCCCACATGCCACAGCAAAGAGTCGCCCCGACTCACACCTAGAGCAAGTCCAAGCAAAGCAATGAAGACTCAGCGCAGCCAAGTAAAAATAAATAAATAAAATTATAAAAAGATAAAATTTCCCCGAGCACTCAGCACTCTCTAGAATGATCTTATCTCCCGTGTATATTGGCTTTCTCTCCTCTCCACACCAGATGGAAGCACCTTACAGGAAGAAATCTTGTTTCACTTGTTCATCATGATTTTTTCCAGTGCCTGGAATGATGTCTGGCACATCGGAAATGTTCAATAAGCCATCATCATTGAATGGAGAGAAACAAACTGGAGAACGGAAGACATGTCACAAACTGCACGGGGAAGCAATAAGAAACCAATTAGAAATCACTGGATTCTCCCTTATTAGGAAAGTCAGATACCTTTAAAAGATGCTGATGGTGCTGGTGGTAGCTGACAGTGCTGAGGACCATTTTAAGACTGAACTAAGTGCCTCACACACATCAGATCATTTACTCCTCACAGTAGCTCTATGAGGCATGTGTGGTCATCCCCATTTTATAGATGTGGAAACTGTGACACAGATTCAGTCACTTGTCCCAAGTCTAGTAAGTGGAGGCGCAGTGGGGATGTGAACCTTAACCATCTGGCTCCAAAACCCATCTGTGTCGGTTCGCTTTACTTTGTCAGGGTGATCACTGCAGTATAACAAAGAAAAGCACGCCGGGTTCCAGTGCAGAGTCCAGTCCATGCTGGCCCCTGAGAGACAGTATGTGGAGTGGGAAGAGCATTTGGATAGGGATCCAGAGACCTGCTTCCCTCTGGAGTGACCAGTTGGTGGCCTTGCCCACTCCCTATGGCTGTGTTTCACAGGAGCATCTCAATCCCAAAATGAGGGGCTAGACTCTGTCCTTAGATGGTCTCTAAAACTCTTTCCAGTAGAAGTGTTCCTACCCACCAAAGAAGTAGAATCGTTGAAAGTTGTTTTACCTCCCAGGCCTGTGCCAAGGAGCCGTGGGTTTATGTGTTAGAGCCCCGCGCTTGCCTGGATGTGCCTGGCAAAGGATCTGAAAGAGCACTCCCTAAACCATGAATGTTTGTTTCTCCTCAGGAGTAGGGGTGAGGAGGAGAATGTCACTTTGTAGCTATTCATCTCTCTATTGTTAATTTTTCATCAAGAATGTGCTGCTTCTATGTTATTTAAAACATCATAAAGACAAAAAAATTAGATTTGGGGACTTCCCTGATGGTCCAGTGGTTAAGACTTCATGCTCCCAGTGCAGGGGGCCTGGGTTCGATCTTTGGTCCGGAAACTAGATCCCACATGCTGTAATTAAAGAACGTGCATGCTGCAAATAAGACCTGGTGCAGCCAAGTAAATATTTTTTTAAAAAATTAAAGAGGTTTGTAGTTAGTTGCCAACAGTTTCTGTGTGCATGGGTCTTCCTAAGAGAAGGAACTTGCGAGTACCAGGAAGGCTTGTTTTCAAGTATTTGAACCCTTTCTTTCTGTTTTGTGGAGCCTTAACTTAGTCTACCCGGGAAGATACACTTGTTTAGCTGGGAGGATCTTCAGCCCAGAGCAAGACAGTTGGAGAGTCTTGGTTGCCGTCCTCAGATATCTGAAGTGCCGTCCGGGAAAGAGGAACAGACTTGCTGTTGCTTGAGAGCAGAATTATTGGCAGCAGGTGGAGTAGACTTGACAGGGCGTGGACTCCCAGCGCATGTGCGCTAGGAAACAGTGGAGCTGCCTTCCTGGAGTCTGGTTATTGTTGCTGTGTGCAAGCCCTCTTGGTTTGTATGTGTTTATTATTTTGTATCTGCGACCTCTCTGGTGGCTCTGTGGTAAAGAATCCGCCTGCCAATGCAGGACACCTGGTTTCAGTCCTTGGGTCAGGAACATCCCCTGCAGTAGGAAATGGCAACCCACTCCAGTATTCTTGCCTGGGAAATCCCATGGACAGAGGAGCCTGGTGGGCTACAGTTCATAGGGTTGCAAAAAGTCGGACACAACTTAGCAACTAAACAACAACCACCACCTTCCTAAAGGTTTTAATGTTTCTACTATTTTTTTAGTTGATTCCCATGATTTCTGCAGGCAGATAACTCTGTGTCTTTCTTACCTTGTTTTGTTTTCTTGTCTAAGGGAATTCTCAGAACAGTGTTAAGTAATGGCAGCTTCGAAATACAGCCCAGTGTCCCTGTTGTGACATGATATATCTTACTGTCTGGGGCCTCTGACTTGTGCTTCAGCATTAATGCATCTCTTCCCGGATAAGCAGAGGTCACCGTCTCTTTCCTTAGAAGTGGTATAAGGCTTCGTCTGTTCGATTCTATATTAACATTTAAGATTTATATACATTGGTGCCATTATTCCAAAGCATATTCACATGTTTATTGTGGGTCACGGAAGTTTAGAAGTTTCTGCTGAAATACATGTAGAGTTTGATATCTAAATATTTTGGTGATTATTTTAAACTGTATTTTAAATGTATATTTATTTTTATAGGATTTTTATATTATATTAAAAATCTTGATTGGTGGAAGTGAAGTGTTATAATTTTCTTATTTCATTGTCTGTATGAATAACATATTTTTATGGTGACGTGATGCCTTTTGTTCTGTGCCTCGGACCTGCCAGATACCTTCCCAGGCATATTGTCTCGTTAACCCTCACAACAGGTCATTAGAGTATTATAATTTTGTAGATGAGAAAGCTGAAACCTAAAAAATTTTATACTTGCTCAAGGTCCACGGCTAACAAATGCCTGAACCTGGAGTTTCCCTGGTCTGTCTAATTTTAGTGCTTCCCTTGGCATTTTCTCTTTCTTTTTTTAAAATTAATTTGCACTGGAGTATGGCTGCTTTGGGCTTGCCTGATAGCTCAGCTGGTAAAGAATCCACCTGGAATGCAGAGAGGACCCCAGTTTGATTCCTGGGTCAGGAAGATCCACTGGACAAGGATAGGCTACCCACTCCAGTATTCTTGGGCTTCCCTGGTGGCTCAGCTGGTAAAGAATCTGCCCACAATGAGGGAGACCTGGGTTGGAGAGATCCCCTGGAGGAGGGCATGGCAACCCACTCCAGTATTCTTGCCTGGAGAATCCCCATAGAGGAGCCTGGCAGGCTGCAGTCCATGGGGTCACAGAGAGTCGGACGTGACTGAGTGACTCAGCACAGCACAGTGCATGGCTACTTTAGGCATTTTTTTCCTTGGTCATGAGGGTGGGAGTGACGTCTGCCTGAGTAACTAGCCTTGTTGTTCAGTCACTCAGTCGTGTCCGACTCTTTGTGACCCCATGGACTGCAGCACAACAGGCTTCCCTGTCCTTCACCGTCTCCTAGAGCTTGCTCAAACTCATGTCCATTGCATTGGTGATGCCATCCAACCATCTCATCCTCTGTCGTCCCTGTCTCCTCCTGCCTTCCATCTTTCCCAGCATCAGGGTCTTTTCTGATGGGCTGGCTCTTCGAATCAGCTGCCAAAGTATTGGAGCTTCAGCTTCAGCATCAGTCCTTCCAATGAGTCTTTAGGATGGACTGGTTGGATCTCCTTGTAGTTCAAGAGACTCTCAAGAGTCTTCTCCAACACCACACTTCAAAAGCATCAATTCTTTGGTGCTCAGCTTTCTTTATAGTCCAACTCTCACATCCATACATGACTACGGAAAAACCATAGCTTTGACTAGATGGACCTTTGTTGGCAAAGTAATGTCTCTACTTTTTAATATGCTGTCTAGGTTGGTCATAACTTTTCTTCCAAGGAGTAACCAGGGCCATGAGTCTCATAATTATGCAGAAGTTAAAGCTGCCCTAGCGTTGTTGTTATTTAATCACTAAGTCATGTCCGACTCTTTGCTACCACATGAACTGTAGCCCGTCAGGCTCCTCTGTCCATGGGATTTCCCAGCCAAGAATACCGCCCTGGTGTCTTCTGTGCCAAATGCTCAGGCCAGGTGGTGGTGGAGCAGACGGTTTGCCTGGAAATCACGTGGTTTGGAATACAGAAATAGGACCCTGTGGCTGGACCAGCTTTATTGTTTCTCTCCACACAAAGAGGACTTCTAAGGGAGTTGAAATGTGATTGCCAGGGATTATTTGTGAGGAAGTAGCCCAACCTACTTGATTCTTAATGCTAAAATGGGCTCTAATCCTTGTTTCCTTTTCGGTATTGGATTAGAAAAATGTAGGGCAGGATTAGAACTGACTGACAACAATACAACAAATACAGGCCCTGAGAATTTCAGAACAGGAATCACCAGGCAAGAAGGTTTGAACCCAGAGTATATTCTCAGTCTTTAGGACTTGTGATCCTTGTTCTGATTTTCTGATTATATCTCTGCCTTCACCTATCAAAAGGTGACTTGAATTTAAATTAATTTTGTGTAGCAGGAAAAAAAAAAACCCTCAGTAAAACAAAAAGTTTGGTGTAATAATACCCTCTTCCACTGTTACATTTGTAAACAAAACTCAAGATATGTTTTATCAGTTATTAATAGTACATTATTTTGGAGAGCCAGTCAGAGCACTGATGAGGGCGTAAATTGTGCTTTTGGGAAATAATTCAGTAGAATTTATCAAAAGCTCAGCATATTTATTGTTGGTGGTGTTTAGTCGCTAAGTCATGTCCAACTCTGCAACCCCTGACGAGAATACGGGAATGGGTTGCCATTTCTTTCTCCTGACCCAGGGATCGAACCCAAATCTCCTGCATTGGCAGGTAGATTCTTCACCACTGAGCTCCCAGGGAAGGCCAAGAGTTTGAGACTTTGTCCAACCTTTCCTCCTACCTTTATTTGATAATAACACCCAGATTTTAAATTGTGGCTAGAGGTCAACCTTTCAAGCTTCCCCTACCCTGTATCTCCGCCTCAGACATCTTAGTCATCTCAATCTTTAGTCAAAAAAGGACTCTGGATATTCTCCAACAGATCAGTTCTCTTCTCCCTCTAAATATTTTGTGTCTACGTAAATTTCTTTATTTAAAAAAAGCTAGGAGTTTTGTGTTTCTTTTCTTTATTTTCCCATACACCCAATTCAGCAGCTAGCCCTATTGGCTTTACCTCCAAATAAAAGGAAATTCACCCACTTCTTGGGAGTTGCCTGATGGCCCAGTGGTTAAGACTTCACCTCCCAATGCAGGGGTTGTGGGTTCAATCCCTGGTCTGGGAGCTAAGATCCCACATGCCTCGCATCCAAAAAACCAGAGACATAAAATGGAAGCAATGTTGTAACAAATTCAAAAAAGGCTTTAAAAATGGTCCACATCAATCCTCCTCATCTCTACTGCCAGCAGCCATGGATGGGCCCTCGGGAAGGTGTCCCGACTGTACTCTTGTTTCAGTTCTCGCCCTGCCCCCGCTCCAGTCTCATCTCCCACAATACAGCAGGTGATGTCCCTGCCCTCCGTGGCTTTCCAGTGCCCTTCAGAGAAAATCAGACTCCCGTCAAGGTCCCGCATAGTCTGGCCTCCAGCCTCAGCTCCTACCAGCTTTAGTTCCAAGAAGCTGTCAACTTCTTTTTCCTTTTTCCACCTCCAGCCTTTGTGCCTCCCCCTGCTCCCTTCCCAGCTTCTGAGGGACTGGGGTCTTCCTCAGAGAGGCCAAGCAGGATCCCACCCTCCCCTTTTTTTTTTGGCCTTGTCATGCAGGATCTTCATTCCCCAACCAGGGATCAAACCTGCACCCCCTGCAGTGGGAGCATGGAATCCTAACCTAGACAGCCAGGGAAGTACCACACACACCACCCCCACCCCCACCTTTTTTCCCCTGGGTTTTTTTGTTTTGTTTTGTTTTTTAATCCTGATCCCTCCTGTATCTCTCTCTCTCTTTTTTTTTTAGGTTCTCAATGGTTATCTTTTTTATACATAGTGTCAATAGTATATATATATGTGGATCCCAATCTCCCAATTCATCCCATCCCCAACTTTCCCCCTTGGTATCCATACATTTGTCTGACCCCCTCTTAAAGGTAGCTCCCCACACTAGGATTTTTCTTTTCTACCGCTGCCCTTATCTGTTTGCCTTAGAGCATTTGTGAGGAGAAGCTGCGATCGCCCTTCTGTCTTGCCACCTTCTGCCACTAGCGTGTAAGCTCCGAAGGAGACATGTCTGCTGCTGTTCATCCCTGGTGCTGGGTCCAGGAACCAGTAAACAGTGATATTGAGGAAAGGAGTGTGTATTTTCCAGATCATTATTTCTAGTAGGTACATAGTATCCATTGCACAAATGTAACCTAATTAACTTAACTCCTGGCTTGTTGGGTATATTTGTTCCCAGTTTTTCACTGGGAAATAATCTGAATGACTGTTGAGAAATTGTTGACTAGATTAGGGAGTACTATGCAGGCATTTAAGATCCTAGGAAGCATTTTTATTAACATGGAGAAATGAGTTTTTGTAATGAGAAAAAAAGCATAATATGAGATTATATATACAGCATGTTATCAGCTGTGTAAAAGTTCATGGGAAAAGAGTAGGAAACTGTCAATTATGCATTTCAGGTTGGCAAGATTACAAATGATTTTTCTTTTTGATTTTTTTATACCGTGCAACAAATACCTGGTGTTTTCCTCTTTATACTTTTCTGTGTTTTCTAAGTTTACTGCAATAATTGTGTGGGTTTTTATAGTCAGGTAAAAAGCTCTTAAAATTTTGGGAATACTTTTATGACATATCAGATTACTGGAGATAGAAGCAGAGTTAGGGGACTATCGTGCGTTGGAGAAGGAGCTAAATGTTTGAAGCACAGTTGCTAATGACAGTTCTTAGCCTCTGACTCCTTTAGGCCTGTGAGTGATCTGGATTTGAAAAGAGTAGCAAAGCACTGTTTCCTGTGAATCTTCCATGGCCAGGTAGACTTGGGTGTGGTATGGCATTACAGAAACTGTGGCTTACAAAAATGTTGTTTCGGGATTTGAGAGCATCCCACAGATGTGCTTAGAACTGGAAGGATATCACAACTGCTCTTCACACCTGTTTTTGGAGCTTAGCGGGGTAGCTTATGTGGCCTGGGCATTGTCACAGAATTTTACTCACTCATCTTAAAGCATGATTCTGAAACACTAGACCCTTCAGGAATTTGAGGTCAAAACTACCTTCATAATAATGCTAAAATGTTATCTGCCTCTTTGCTCTTATTCTCTTGCAAACACACAGTGGAGTTTTCCAAATGCTATATATTTCATAAATTGCAGAAGCAGCTAGGAGAACCCAGCTGTCTTCTATGAAAACACATTGAGGAGTGTTGCAAAAATGTACCACAATGCCAGTATCCTCAGTAAAATTGTTTTATTATGGAAAATATATATAGCATTTTAATGGCATGCAACTATGTTACCGTAGAATGGGTTTGTTATTGTAATTGAATTAATACATTTTTAAAAATTTCTCAGTTTAACTTCTGATACAGCAAATGTCAATAGATATTTATGCATATACACAAACACTCTGTGGGGTCCTCTATTTTTAAGAATGTAAAGGGGTCCTGAGACCAGAAAATCTGAGAACCAGTGAATCGAGGACACAGGAAGAGAACTGTCTTTATGGTGGATTGATTATGGCCCAGTAGACAGATTGGTTGAATTGCATGACCCAGGAGAACAAGGTCTATGGAGGGAAGATGACCTTGTCTCATAGGCAGGGGTTGGAAGTCCATGAAATTACATTAAATTTTTTCTCCTCCTTCCTTCCCTCCCTCCCTCCTGTCTTCCCTCTCTGCTTCCTTCCTTTTTTTCTCCTTTTTAGAGATCATGCATGATGTGATAAAGAAGGTGAAAAAGAAGGGAGAATGGAAGGTAAGTGGAAGAGCACAATGAATGACCTTGAAGGTGAGTTCATGGGGAAGAATACGAATGGGGTGGCATTGGGGAGAGGCATGCAGGGGAGAAATGAGGACCTTTGCTGCATCCAGAGAATACAAAAAAGCTTCTGAACTTTCAAAAGGTAATCTGCTGTGCCTCCCATGTATATGATCCTGGTTAGGAAATCTCTGGGTCAGGAAGCTTATCTTTAAGATCACCTGGTGGGGCATTCTAGCATTGGAACCCTTTAATTCAAACAGGATCTTACCTGGAACCCATTGATTAAAGCAGAGGGTGGAATTATTCTGCTTGCTGTGGGAGACAGGAGGGGACCCTTCTTGCCCCTCCGGTGGCCCTAAAGCCTCTCCTGGAGCAGCCCATGCAATGGTCTGAAAAGCCCTCATCTGGCCTATTCCTGTCTGTAGCTACATAAGACAAACCAAGTCAGCTTGTTTGTTCATTTAACATTGAGAGCAATGCTGGAAACTGTTGTGTACCTGAAACAAATATTTAAGTCAATCTAACTGATTATGACCTCAGTCCTGGGAGTGGATGATACAAGTCAGAATCGTGCTGTCCTCCATCCAGGAAGTCAGAGTTTGAAGGACCCTCTGATCGTCTGAGACTAGGCGTTGGAGTGACCAGGAGGGCACACTCGAACTTCTGCGTGTGTTGTCGAAGGGCTAACCATTCTTGCCCCCGAGTTTTTCTGCAGTCTAGAGCCTCAAGTTCATTGGGCTTTGGAAAAGCTTGGCACCAGGAAGCTTTTAAAGTCTCACCCTAACCTCATAAACATAACCTCATAAACATGAGATCACGTTTTAGCTAGAGCGTCCATCTTCACACCCAGGGTGGGAGGCCAGCAGATGGGAACTCTTTCTGCCTGCCTTTCTCTCTCACCCTTCCCGTCAGTAACGGACGTGTGGACATGAGAATTTTAAACTAACCTTGGGGAAGCTGCCTCATGAAATGAAACCTGATTGGTCCTCGTGCTACAGCAAAATGCTTTGGGGCCCCATTTTTCTAGCTCCTGTTGCCTGGCTTTATATCTTTGAAGAAGGAGAAGAGAAATAACCTTATTTTAGCTTCCTCTCTCCACTGTGGGTCAGATGGAGACGGGAAAGGGTTGCTGAAGAGCTGCAGGTATGATGCTTTTCAACCAGGATGGCATGTTCTTGTCCTTCTCTTCTAGACTGAGGTAGAGTTTACTCCTGGACCACACATGTGCTGGTCCATCCCGATGATGTCTGCAACAGAGTCCTCGCCTTCCATCCGTCAGGGTGGCACTAGCGTTCATCCTCCCTTAAAGAAAGTTTATGCACTGAAAAACTATGGGTTGCTCTGAGTGTGGGTGCCGCGTATGAAAGTTTTTTCTTTTTCTTTTGCATTTTTATGAGTAATTGTTTTCTTTGTCATCAAAAGAACTTTAATTTTTTTAAGTTTGAAAAATCAAGTCATGTTAGTGAGAGCAGACTCTCCTAGAAGCTTAGGTTTGGTAGGGAAATAAAGGCTAGCGTGTATCTTGGCAAACTTCTAGCCCCTAGGAAACCTCGATTACTCAGAATTCTGTTTCTGGGCTCTTCTGAAGTCTGATGTGGTCAGCGGAGGCGAGCGTCACAGCAGGTGCCCTCCAGGTGTGAACTGTTCCCTTTGCTTCCAGGTGTGAACTGTTCCCTTTGCTTCCAGTGTGAACTGTTCCCTTTGCTTCCAGGTGTGAACTGTTCCCTTTGCTTCCAGGTGTGAACTGTTCCCTTTGCTTCCAGGTGTGAACTGTTCCCTTTGCTTCCAGGTGTGAACTGTTCCCTTTGCTTCCAATGTGAACTGTTCCCTTTGCTTCCAGGTGTGAACTGTTCCCTTTGCTTCCAGTGTGAACCATTCCCTTTGCTTCCAGTGTGAACTGTTCCCTTTGCTTCCAGGTGCTGGTGGTGGACCAGCTGAGCATGAGGATGCTCTCCTCCTGCTGTAAGATGACAGACATCATGACCGAGGGGATAACAAGTGAGTGTTGTAGGGTGTTCTCCTCCCTGTTCATTATTGTCTTGCTTGACTTTAGACCCCAGGCTTTCTTGTTCATCACCAAATCCTTAGGTTCCAGTCTAGTGTTAGGTGCCCGTTAGGTATCTGTGAAAGGATGCCAAAAGGAAGGCTCAGTTAAGAAATAAGGCAGGCCAGCCAATGGGAAAAAAGTGGCACCTAGCAAAGGATGAAATCCCAATGGCCAGTAAATACATAAAAACTTGCCCACCCTCGTAAGTGGTCAGGGGAATGCAGTTAAAACCAGAGTGAGATACTGCTCTGTACTCAGATTGGAGTGTATACACTATGATAATGCCAAGTGATAGGATATAGGAGAAAGGGAACTCTGATATGATGAGTTGGTACAGCTACTTTCAGAAACCTGGGAGGTGTCTAGGAGAGTTGAGGCATGCAGGTCCTGTAAGCCAGCATGTCTGCGGTTAGATGTGTGTTCTAGACAACTCAGGCATGTGTGCCCAGGAGGCTCACAGATCATTGCTCATAGTAGCCCCAAAGTGGGAACAACCAAAAGGTCCATCAGGAGTACAATGGTACCATAAATTGTGGGGCAGTCACACAACAGAATGTTACCTAGCGAAGAAAAGGAATGAGTATTACCTACTTGCTCATTCCAAAATGGGAATGAATCTGATAAACAATGTTGAGCAAAAGAAACAAGATATGAAACAGTCCTTAACAATGTGCTTTAATTTACATAATATCCTAAAACAGGCAGAGCTAAGCCATACTGCTTTGAAATGTAGGGATAAGCGAGTCTTAACTGTAAGAGAAGTGATTGCCATTCGTGTCACCATGGTGGTTCCATTTGAGGGGAAAGGAGAGGTGTGGATGACGAGGGAGGGGGAAAAGGGGGGGCACTTCTGCAGCGCTGATGTGTTCTGCTTCCTGATGGGGTGGTGCTTGTGCAATTACGTGTATATTTATGTTTAATCCACCCTTTGGAGTGTGTGTTAGAATTTCACAATAATAGGCTTTTGAAATAAGATAAATCCCCTGCCCAAGGTCCCTGGGCAGCACCATACTTGAGACTAGGATGCAGCCCTCCTGGCTTCTGTCCCAAGCTCTTTTTCACATTTGTGAGCAGCTCAAGTCTTACCTGGGGGCTCCTTTCAGGATAGATCATGTATTTTAATCTGTGAAACAGCACTGATAGAAAAGCAATCTATTTTGAGGTATTATTTCAAACAAGGAAGTTAACCTTTGTTTTCCTCCTAAAAAACGTTGAGTGAAATGTATCTCTTACAATGCAGCTCCGATCGATATATGTGTACATATATATATAAAACAATATGTGGGCTACCACCACACCTGGGATGTGACTCCTTTATTTTTAAAAACACATTTCTACAAAAAAAAAAAAGTTAGAAAAGAAAACAAAAAAATAAAGACACATTTCCAAATCTAGTTTATTTGTCACCAAAAGCCATAGTCCTGTAAATGGGAGTATGGAATTTTTGGTGTGACTTTTTGTCATTCAGTGGTCCAAGACCTGGCTTGTCCCTGTTTTGAGCTTGCAAAGTTATTTTCTTCATTGAACTTCTTAAACTTTTTTTTTCTTTATCAAAGCAAAAAATGCAAATATAGGAAAAAAGCCAAATGTAGCTTATGAGCTTCTAGAAAGGAAGAAAGCACCGCCCTGCTCTCCCTCCTCCTCCCCTATCCCCCAGGGTGCCTCACCCCAGAGGCAGCCCCTCTGCTTTTTCTTCTGGGCATCTTTTGGTATTTCTAAGTAAATGCTTATACGATCATCTCTGGATTCATCATGTTAGACATTATCCTGTGGTAGATAAGGGTTCACCTCTCCCCTCCTACACACAGACTCTTCCCTATCACAGAAGTTTTGTTTTTTTTAAAATGTCCCTACTTGGCAAAATTTAAAATTTTGCAAGCCTGTGTTGACCACCCCCCTAAAATATTTGGGGGGAGGTATTACTGGCATATGAAATTCAAAAATCTATGAGCCTTGTTGTACAGCAGAAACAAACACACACTGTAAAGTAATTTTCCTCCAATTAAAAAAACAAATTAAAAAAAAATCTATAACCCCTGATAACACAGATGGTTGAGAAATTTTGATATTTAGTTTGAATATTATCCAGGGTGAAAAGTCTTTGTAAGTGTTACAGGGATACTCCTAAAGGGATGCTTTTATTTGCTGATATCACCTTCATAGGAAGAAGAGAACCATTAGATTTCCTGCTGGCTCTGGACCAGAGGACAGTGTAGCATAGAGGATGCGTCCTGAGCTTTATCAGGTGACTAGTGAGATGATCCCTTTCCAGAAGGTTGTCTTTCCCCTCGCTGACATTCTGTAAAAGAAACCAGCAAATCAGACACCCATGGTTTGCTTCAAGCAGAATTTGCTGTTTAGTTTTTGAACTATTGACAGGAACAGTCTTAATCCAGAGAGTATGTTTGGAATGTCTTCATCTGATAGACAGAGGAAAATGATAAAGCGATCCAATTGTTGAAAAACAAACCCAACATGGAAATTCTAAAGGAACTGGGATTATCTAGGACAGATGAGGGAAAAAAAACCTGAAGGAAGAGGCAAAAATCTGTTCTTGACAGAATGAGATAGCAGTTTCCATTTTCAATCAGAGCAGATCGAGGTATTTCCTTGAACTGAAATGGGAAGTGGGAGGGATTTCATGTGATGAGGTTTTGGGTTTTCTACCACCTTGAGCGTGGTGAGCCAGAAATGTGGTCACTCAGGAAGGGGTGTTGAGTCCCCTTCCTGCTCTGCTGATGTTTGTCGCGCCAGCTGGAAGGTGGCCTCTCTCTGTGGCTTCTGGTTTCATGGTCACCAGCGCTGTTCTCTTATTCATCGTGGGCTGCTGTTTTGTTGTCTAGTTGTGGAAGACATCAACAAGCGCAGGGAGCCGCTCCCCAGCCTGGAGGCTGTGTATCTCATCACTCCCTCTGAGAAGGTAAACCCTCCCAGGAGAGCTGAGGTCAAACACGTGCTGGCTTGGTGTCTGTGTGGCCCCATGTCTGACATTTCTGGGTTAAGCAGGCATTTAACACACTGCTCTGTTTAAGCGTGCAATCCACAAGCAGGGAAGGAGGGGGCTGGTGAATAATGAAGAGTGCATTAAGCTTGCTGTAGAAAGCCAGGCCGGGCCAATGTCATTTACTCCTTTCTAGGTAGGAGATCACGTTATCTAGTGATCCACCTCCAGAACTTGGGTATTTTACACTTTCAGATTTCTTTCCTCCTTTCTTTCTTTTTTTTGGGGGGCTGCACCCTCATGGCTTGCAGGACTTTAGTTCCCTAATCTGGGCCCCCTGTGGTTGAAGCACTGAGTCCTAACCACTGGACCGCCAGGAAATTCCCAGATTTATTTTATCAATATCCAGTAGAGTTTAGATTTACTTGTCTTACCATTTTGGGTGGTTGGTTCAAATCAGCATCTAAACAATGCCCACCTCCTTGCTCTTGGTTGCTAGCTGTCTTAGCTGATCTATGTAAATTCCCCCCAGTTTTCATTTCATTAAAAAAAAAAAAAAAAACTGGCTTATGTGTAAGTTTCTGCAGATGCAACTAAATTGCCAGGACTCTATCACAGTGAGTCTCCTAGCAGATCTCTGAGCACTTTGCTCTTTTGTGGATCTCCTCTTAGGAACCCAAGTTATGTGGCTGCAGAGAACAGCTGCTGTCATTCTGGAATGAGCTAGAGAGGCTTTTGTTAGTGTAAACTCTGAAATAATCCTCATGTCCTCAGAACTCAGTTATGGCCGAACATTAGTTGAATTATAATCAGAAATCCCTTGCTATCTTGTGCATGTAGCTCAAAACCAGCGTGGATTTGACTCTGTTCAGATGTGGGTCCCATTTGCTCCTAGAATCGGATTCAGTTCCCTATTTTCCCTCTCCACAGTCCGTCCACTCTCTCATCAGTGACTTTAAGGACCCGCCAACCGCCAAGTACCGGGCTGCACATGTCTTCTTCACTGACTGTGAGTATGGCTGTCACCTGCCACCCGGCCTTTTAGGCTAGCATTCCTGCTCAGCCAGACTGACCCCAAACCAAGTCAGGCCAATAGCGAAGAAATGAATTGTTCCCACATTTGTCCTGATCTTTCATTTTCTCTTCAAAATTGTGTGAGAGAGAAAAACAAACACCTACAAATACAAAACCTACTAGGTCATGCAGTCCTTCCTGATTAAAAAAAAAAGCCCCTCTTCTAAGGGCTAGCGTGTTTAACACCAAGAAGAATTTCCCAGTGCCAGCCTTGGTGCTCACAGGATAGCCTTCCAGACATCGCTATAAACTGCACTGCATTTCCACCTACTTTTCAACTGTTGATACAAAGACAGTCTGACCTGGTGGTGTTTGTATTAGGTAGAATTTGTCATTGTCCTAGGATCCGTTTTCTTGCTTTTTGAAGGTTTTGTGCATGGTACCTAGCTCAGGAGCATCTTGGTCAGTCTTTGTTAACGACAAAGAGAGATGAATAGGGCTGGACAGCTTGAGTGCGTGAAAATAACAGTTCACCCCATGTTCTCTCTGGTGAAAACCCCACAAAACTCACTGTTGAGAAAATGGGAAAAGGGTCTTGCAGAGAACAGTTTTATACGCTCTGAAGATGGGGGGCAAAGGAAGCAGGTAGATGGCATTAGTAATAATAAACCAGTAACACGTTTCTAGGGACCTGAAGCTGTTTGGCCCAGGAGAGTCATGAGAAATTGTGGTTCCCCCACCAAGTGGGTCTCCTGTGCAGCTGAGTTCCTTAGAAGGCCTGCAAAAGTATCTGCATCACATTGCCCAATGATTTCATTTATCTTATTTTATTTTTCATAAGTATCTCAGGTGTTGGGTGTTCGTTTATGTTACAGACCTTTTCCTGATCCCCTCTAGACCTCTCCTGGTTCTTTTTCTTCCTCTCCTTAATATCGGAAAGTGGTTTTTTAAATCAGCTCTCAATATCTCACTCTTTATTGCCAGTTGTTTCTTTGTTCTACGTGGAGGGCCGCCTAGGTGGTTTTGTATTCCTTTTCTACCCTAGAGGCTGTAGGTTGTAGGATGGGATGGATTTCCTATTTGCCTTTTAAAAATCCTAATAATAAAGAATTCACCAGACGTGTGCAAATGTTGAAACGAACCAGCAAGCGGACAGGAAACCCTACCGTCTTTGTCATCCTGGCAGCTTGTCCAGATGCCCTGTTTAACGAGCTGGTAAAATCTCGAGCAGCCAAAGTCATCAAGACTCTGACGGAAATCAACATTGCATTTCTCCCATATGAATCCCAGGTGAGCCTGCGAGGAGACGGGCAGAGAAAGCCTGCATCCCGGTTATTCTCTCAGGAACTCCAGCCAAGTCGGAGAGGGCGGGGCAGGGGTGCAGTAAAGAGAGTTGGGGAAGGAATTACTCAATGATGTCTTATGAGTGGATGTTTATGTAATGGAAACAGTTGTCCTTAGAGGGTCTGCCTACGATGCTTCACTCTTACTCTCCAGTTATTTCGGACTTTTTGCAGCCATCATGTCCTTCTTGGTGTTCATTTCATCCTCGCTCAGTGTTCATGCCTATTGGCTGACTCCTTGAATAAGTAAAAAGCAGCCAATCCAGAAGGAGCTGGGAGGAGAGGAGGGGAAGGGATCAGACAACACCCATCTGCTGCAAAGAAGGCTGTTTTTATGTAGAGATAACCTCAGTTGTCACGTGTCGAGGAACAGATGGTAGCCTTAGTCATGAGCCGTTAACACTTCACGTGCTGAAACTGCTCCCCTTGGGGGGAAAAAAAAAAGTCGTTAAACCAGTAAAAGTGAAGCTGATTGTGAGAGAATGTACAAAATTTATGCCATAGTATTTCAAGATTTGTTAAAATGCCTCCTCCTCGTCAAAAAGCAAAAAATAGCACAACTTCTGTGCATTTTGTAGAGGTAAGAGATGGTTGTGGCATATCAGGGCTTTATGGATCAGCTTCTAATAATAGATGCCAGAGAGGGACGAATTCTTAGGTAAGAAGACATGGAAAAAAATAAAGTGTGAATATTTTCAAAAGACAGTCTCTTTCCCTTCTCACTTGGCCTAAAGCCTATTCTCAGCCAAGGGCAGGAATTTTTTTTTCCTCTCCGTGAGCCCTGTCACCACCTGGATTGAACAAAATCCAACTTGAGCATATTCAACCATATTGTATTTCATCTGTTTTTGTCTTTTTATGTTTGGTTTATTGTATGTCACATGTGCACATATTTTTTTGTTTAGTTGCTAAATTGTGCCCAACTCTTAATGACCCCATGGACTAGTCCACCAGGCTCCTCTGTCCATGAGATTTCCCAGACAAGAATACTGAAGTGGGTAGCCATACCCTTCTCCACCACATATTTTTGAAAAGTGATAATTTTTTTTTTTTTTTTAACCTCGGGTTTTCAAGATGAGGGTAGTTCACATCAAGAGATTCTTCTGAGAGAATACTGATGGCTGGTAGCCTGCTGGTTTAAGAGGAAATTTTAAACCTCCAAAACCTTCCAAAAAGGATAAAAGAGAAAAATCTAAGAACATACTTTGAGGATAGGAAATTATTAAATCCACACAAAGCTCCTTTGTTTGCCACAGTCACAGCACAATTTCTAGCTTGTCCCTCTTTTATTTAAACTTACAATGGATGGCCGGTGTGGTCTGACAAGACCCCTCCCCTGCTCTCTCTCGGGCTCCTCATCAGTCATCAGACACAGGCATGCCTGCCTCAGGGCCTTGGCTTGACCAGCCCCTCCTCAGGGAGCCCCCTGGGAAGAAACTGTACCTCCTTCAAGCCCTCACTCAAATGTCCCCTCCTCAAGGAGGCCTCCTGTCCTCCCTGTCCAGCCCTCAGGCATTCTTTCTGCTTCTTCCGTTCTCATACACTTACCCATTTCCCACATACCATAAAATTTACTTTTCATTTTGTTCATTGTTTATTCATCTGCCTTCTCCTGCAAGACTGCATGCTCCTGGAGGACAGTAATGGTTTGGCCACCAGCGGTTCCCAGTGCACAAGGCCTGGCACCCAGCAGATGCCCAGTTGTATTTGTAGAATAAATGAAAACTTGTTCTGTAGCCTCACTACGAGGCTTGGAGGGAACACCATTCTGGAAATGTATATATATATATGTTTATATATATATATACATATACATATGTATATATGTTGTTGTTGTTCAGTCGCTACATCATATCCAGCTCTTTGCGACCCCATGAACTGCAGCACGCCAGGCTCCTCTGTCGTTGTGTATACATATATATATTTCCCCTTTTTCAGGTGTATTCCTTGGACTCTGCTGACTCTTTCCAAAGCTTCTACAGTCCCCACAAGGCTCAGATGAAAAATCCGATCCTGGAGCGCCTGGCGGAGCAGATCGCAACTCTGTGCGCCACCCTGAAGGAGTACCCAGCTGTGCGGTACCGGGGGTAAGGCGCACCCCAGGCTGCCTTCGGTGATCCCCCCAAGTGAGGAACTTCCTCTGGCCTTCCCATTTTCTGGCAGTTGTCTCCAGAGGGTCAAGATCTGAGCATCTCACATTGACTATTTTCCAATGTTTTTGTTATTTTCTAAATTTTTAATGTGAATTATACTAATACATGCAGAAAAGGGCATGGAATACATATATTCAGTTATATAACCAAGCACAAACCCCCACGTAACTGTAACCCAGATTTCCTTCAGTTTTTTGTCTCTTTCTAACCTTAAAAAGGGGCTTCCCTGGTGACTCAGATGGTAAAGAATCTGCCTTAAAACAAATACACCCTTTGAAAAAGACATTTCAGGGTAAGATAAAATACAAGGAGAATAATTCTCCAAAGGACACAGTCCTCAGATTTGATCGAGTCATTCACTCATCATTTACCTGCTGTGTGCTAAATGCCAGGTTGGGGGGCTTAACCTGAAGACGCAGCCTCTGCCCTTGGAAGCCCCTGACCCAGGCGGGCAGGTAGGATGTGTACTGGCATAATGTACATCCGAGCTGTGCACACCTGCAGCGTAGGCCTGCGGGACCAGTGCCTTGGGGCAGTGCAGGCCAGGGGCCTGGGCGTCCAGAGAGGAGCAAGCCCGGCTTCAGAGCAGAGGCGGCATCCGAGCCAAGGACAGGTCGGGATTTCAGTAGACTGATGAGGAGCGGGGGGCATTTTGTGTGGACAGTTGGGATGAGTGGAAGCATGACCCTGGAAAAGAAAGGGG